>NC_133804.1:5303130-5620630 GCF_043250625.1 Sebastes fasciatus | reverse complement strand
CGTGTTCAGGACTGAATAAAAAGTGGGAGGAAGATTTGAACCAGCACCTATAATCTAAATATAGATCTATAATCTTAAAGGAATAGTTCAACATTTTGGGGAATATGCTAAGTCTCTTTGTGGGAGTGAGATAAGAAGATATTGATATTTCATATCTGTGTGTTAAGTATATGGAGTCACTAACTGGTGTTGTATCTCATTGCAAGTAGCAAGCAAAACAACGTATCTCCCAAAATGTTGAAATATTCTTTTAAATCATTATTGGAGAGGGAGCTCTGTTATTTGCTCCTATTTACTTAACGTGACAAGGTTTGAGTAACGAGCTGTAATCTTTCCTGAAGTATAGAGGGCAGACTCCAGATGGAAATCTGGTGGCAAATTCTGGGTATTTTTGTTTAAATCCAGGTGTGCTATGAAATTCTGAGATTATTATTATTAAATTATGAGGCTCCTTTAACACACCTTTAATTTATCTAAATCACTGGGTCACAACATGACACCATCCACCCCCATCTGCAAACAATAATCTACACTACTGGGGGTTTCTACAGCCGGACCGTATCAGAGATATTCAGAGATATTCAGAGACATCAGTCCGTGCACTCTACACCTGATCGAGATGAGCCAGTAGACCTACTCGCTCTCGTGCTTGTGCCGTAGAACAATCATTTGCAAATCTGTTTAGATTTCTGGATTTCTCAACGGGGGGGAAATGTTCACATAAAATCTGTTTCTGCTGGTAACAAGAGAAAAACAAGCGGGGTTCATTCAGGTGCTCTGGAGCTGAGAGGGGCCCTGTTCTAGGATGTATCATGTCAGAGCAGCTGGTGAGCTGCTGTAAGGGCTCTGACCTATCCAGCAGCTGCTTGGTCAAATTTAGCTTCTTCAGTGGAAGTAATGAAAAAAAATACAATGCTATCAAAACACTAATAACAGAAATATGACAAATGTTTAATTTCCATTCTCTGCTGTGAGAGAGGGTGTACGGACGGGGAAACAGGAGAGGGTTGATGTTGTTGATGTGGTGTTCCTATTCCTAGAATTAGATTTAATTTATGTCTCCTTTATTTTAGTATATACATCATCTTAGTCATTTTTTTCTTCTAAGCCAATCAAAATAGAATTCAAGTGAGTAAGGATACTTAAAGGGTGACAACTGAATTGAATTCTGCTGCTGATCCTTCGTGTTGTTAAACAGTAAAGTCCTGCAATGTGGTGTTTTTCTGGCTCGGCCTCAGTCGTCCTTGAGTTTACTACTCTATTAGCTAAATGATGATTTCACTACAAAAAACTGTTTACAGATAGCACAGGAGGGAAATAATGACTCTACCACTCTATAATAACTCCCTTTTAAAGAAAATACATCAACTAAAAACCCCAGACGTTTCAACGCTTTCAATTTCATGTCCCAAATAATGTTCATTTGAATCCGAATATGAACTCTCTGTGATGAGTCACAGTGCAGACAGTCACAGTCTAACTACAGGCTACCAGCCCTGAGTGTGTGTGTGTGTGTGTGTGTGTGTGTGTGTGTGTGTGTGTGTGTGTGTGTGTGTGTGTGTGTGTGTGTGTTTAGACAGGCTGTGATAACAGTCAAAAGCCAATCTCTCCTGTTGAGCCAAACATTGCCTAATATGGTCTTCTTTCTCTTTCCCCTTGGCTCTGTAAATCACACACAGGAAGCCCTCTCTCCATCTACTCTGTCTGTCTGTGTCACACACACACACACACACACACACACACACACACACACACACACACACACACACACACACATGCACATGCACGCAGCAGAATGATGCCAGTGTAATGTGAAATCAATTTTTTTATAAATGAAAAGCGTCAGGGAAAACCTCACAGTGTCAGCTTTACTACTCCACTGATTGAGGAGCTAAACACCGTCAGAGGACGTCTCAGCAGAAACAGACCGAGTATACGACACATAAGAGCGGGTCTTAAAAGCAATTACCAAAAATGGCAATGTTGAACTCTCAAACACTGGAGCCTGATCAGACCAACCCCGTCTCCTAAAAAATGACGGTCCCGTACAACTGAACTGCTTTCTCAATTACGTTTAGAGGGAAACGTATTTTCTCCCGGATTACGGTCGCAGTTTTAAACAGTGTTAGACACGTGGTTAACATTGTGAGTTAAAACGAAACGCAACAAAACTACTTAGTTATGTTTAGTAAAAACATCATGGTTTGGCTAAATATAACTGTGTTTGTTATGTAAATTAACTTACATATGTAACATTGAACATTAAACGTAATATGAAAATAGCCTAAGTGAACTTTTGGTCACTTGGGTGAAAGTCCTGTTTGTTTGACTCGTCCATCCACCTCGACCCGGGAGTGCGACCCCCTACCTACGCGGTCTAAGCAACATATTTTGGATTTGTCAAAAGCAAACGTGATCTGGGAGAAAATATGCTTCCCTCGAAACGTAATTGACAATGCAGTTTCATTGTATGGGAACGTAAGAGCAGGATCGCAGCTGTATGCGGGCTGTAATGAGGGCTCTAGCGGGTGCTGTTAGGAACTTGGGGAGGCTTCCTGGGAGGAACCCAGGAGACCGGGAGTGCAAAAAGGAACCTTATGTGAGTGTTGTAAATGGCATAGGGCAATGGTTCCCAACCTGGTGGTTTGACCCCTAGTAAGAAAAATGTGAGGAGTTACAGGATGATTAAGAGAATAAGGAAAAATCTCTGGAACTCTTTGGTTTACAGTTACTGCTCACAACTCTGTGAGTACCTACAGTACAAGGTGTTGGACCTGCTGTCACTATAGGCTGCTGTTCAAACCTCAAACATATAGTGAAGTGTAAGACAATACATACTGTATATACATTTATTAAAACTTTTTCTACAGAATCACTTTTGGATGTCATGTTAACACAGCTTAATTCTACACTGATCTCATCAAGTCACTGTTGTCTTTTGAGTGTAGAAATCCAGTCCGGAGGAAATGGAAGACATCATCAGTGTCAGAGGTACTGTCAGCAGCAAAAAGAAGAACTGGACTCTTACATTAGCTGACAGACCATCATGTTCACGGTCATGGATTACCTAACTACAAAAAACACTTGTTTTTATAGAACTTTAATTAAAAGAAAATGACTAGAAAAGACTACATTGAAGGGAATTGCAGCTGCACACTGCAGGAACAAACACTATGAACAGGTTTAAATTTCTTACAATGTTCCCAAATGTTGCATGTGAAATATTGCATCGGGGTTTCGATTTAAGTTGAATCACTGAAAGGGGGACAGCCGAAGTATATAAGCAGTGAAAGGAGCTGAGGGGTCAGTTAAAGCGTTATTGCTCAAAGCATTTAAAACGTAGATAAGCTCTGTATGCAGTCAAATTGTCATTTTCTGTGTAAGAATTGAAAACAATTCAACCAACAGGAGGAGATCGACAGCGGTGAAATGTCAGTTATATTGCAAATGATGAAGAAATTGATTAATTTGAGATGAAGTTGAATTATTGGAGATAGTTGCAGTGTGTGCATTGTAAATCCAACATGTCAGTTGTGCCTATAGTGACACTGGGCCTTGATCAATCATTACAGATTCAAATTCACAACATATAAACAGCATGAGATGTCTGTGAAGAAGAAGCTTTAAAAAGTGCATGTGTAGGTGTGGATCGATACAATGGGTGTGTAAATGGACAAATGACAAATGCTAAAAACATCCTCTCTCCCCCTACGTCTCTAACCTTCCATATGCTTCTCCTCATCCTCCTCCTCTTCTGCCCTCCCCCTCCTTCTCCCATGTGAAATTGACCCTGGGAATCATGGTCTCTTGGTCCCAGAGGGGGGACTGGTGTGTGTGTGTGTGTGTGTGTGTATGTATGTAGGGGTTATGTGAAAGTCCTCGTAACCCAGTGCCCCCAAGAATCTTGACTGCTCAGTAAATAAATACATCATTTCCTCCTCTCCTCCCTCCACACACTTTCTCATGTCCATCCCAGTCCTCAGCAGGACATGGGGCTTCACTACACATACTTTATTAGCTGGATCTGGGAACAGGGACCTCAATATGACATTATTGGTACATTACCATGACCCTCCTCAAACCCTGTCAGACTCTCCAGAGAGCAGCCAAGAACCAACTTTAATGAATCATAGTCAGAGGAATTTAGGTTCCAAGCAACAGCCACGTCGTACCACGAACTACTAACAGAGACACAGTCGCTATTGAAAGTATGTACCAGTGTTTTAGAGCCATGACTTACAGGACACCCCCTTACAATAAAGAAGTTTATTCAAGTGTGCTATTAGTATACTTCTTTTAAACTTAAAAAGAGAGTATGCTTTCAGTTTACTGTTTATGTACTTATGAGAGATATACTTAAGAAAATTATACTTAAGTATACTTGGCTTATACTGAAAAGTATACAGAAAAGTATATTTGGCTAAGTACTATAAGTTCCATTAAAGAAAACTTACACTTGCAGTAAAAACTATTAAACTAGTAGTTCACTGAGGGTATGCTTTAAAGTGTACTTACTAATCTAAAGTATATAACTAACAGTTCACTTGTAGTATAGTTCATATTATAGTTGCCGTACAAAATGTAACTTGGATGTAAACTAGTTGTGTACTCAAAGTTTACTACTCTTACATTTAAAGTACACTTAAAAGTATACTTTTATAAACTAAAAAGTGGGCCAAATAAGTCCCAAGAAGTGTTGATGTAGTACACTTACAGGTATACTACTAGTACATTGATATTAGTATACTTATTACATAAAAGTATACTTGGGAATATACTTGAACTATACTTCAGTTTACTTTATAATATGAACTTGAAGTATACTTCTTTTTTATAAGAGACTATAAATCAGGAAAAAGGCATTTAGTTGTAATCGTTAAGGATATACTATATTATTATGCTATATACTATATTATGTCAATGTGGGTCCTCACAAGTATAACAAGACATGTGTGTGTGTGTGTGTGTGTGTGTGTGTGTGTGCGTGTATGTGTGCGTGTGTGTGTGTGTGTGTGTGTGTGTGTGTGTGTGTGTGTGTGTGTGGCGCTCCTACCTGGTATGTTTCTTACACACCTCCTGATGTCCTTCTCCCTCATTTGAAGACACGCAGCAGCGTCCTGAGGGAACAGACACGCGTTATGAGTACACATACTGTATATAGCATGCATGTGTGTGTATATGACTATCAGTACTGCTTATTGTACATGTTGTCCCAGATATTGATGCTGGTTTACCGTGTGACATGAGACGCTGTGTGAGATTGATGTCAGCCATACTGTAGGAGGATTCTGTTTTTTTCCATTTAAGGACAGCACCGCACCCCTCGCTGTCCTCCCCTCAATGCAAGCAGAGATTGTTTTTTACACAATCCCCCTCCCTCCCTCCAAGTGAGCTGGCCAACCTTTTTGACCTGTGACACCTTAAACCAAAGTCTACTTTCTACTACTACTGGGACCCCTTGTCACAGGTTGCATGTGTCTACTCAGGTCAACCAGAGAGGGATTTTTCCTTCTCAGATTAGTGCAAAATGTTGTTTATTCACACCAAAAAAAAACATGTTTATAACAAATTATGAAAAAATAGAGGCATTTTGTAAAACAGAAAATATTTGTTTCTACTTCCCCCTCCTGTTAATCACCTCATGACCCTGTTCGTTTTATCTTGCAACCCCCAACTTTTGTTGAGTCCCAACCACCCCCAGACTGGGAACCACTACTCTAAATAACCTCTCACTATGAATGATAGTGTGTATGTGGGTCTATATGTGTGTTAAAGTCAGTAATGTAAGTCCATTCCAGGCTGGTTCAGTTACAGTCCTGTTACATTCTCAGTAAGCTCTGTAACAGCAGAGCAGTGAGTGGGCCTCTGCAAACCACACTCTACTCTTTAAGTCACATGTACGTTGCATGCCCACACTGAGCATTCATGGACGTATACAATAGTGTTTTAGATTGTTGAATGCATTTCTCTAACCCTCCACATTACTTTTGTTTAGCACTCAATGGTCTAAAAACAACTTCCTCTCAAGGCCCCCTACACACTGTGTGAGATGGGTTTGATAAAAACTTGGGTGCAGTCTTGGTCAGATGTCAGTCTTGAGGCATGTCAGATTGTGCGATGAATGTCTACTGACTCCTGTTACTAACTGTAAAAAAACTGAGACAGGTCATTAACTCACTTCATCCATTTGGGAATACAGAAAAAAAAACAAGCTTTTCCAAAGTGGCGCGTAGCGTATATCTACACACAGATGTGGTATTAACATGTGGATGTCTATGGGCCGCTTGCAATGTTGGCATTGGCCAGCGCATCTTGGCATAACTTCATGTTGTATTGCAATTGGCTTGGAGTTGTAGCTAGAGGTCACATTGTGAGAATTTGAGGTCCAAACCTCTAATCTAGCCTCTAATCAGTGGATGTGTCTCACAGTGAGCTCATGACTGACTGCGCCTGCAGTAGACATCATTGCTGTGAAACATATGATGTTGGCGTTGTTGTAACGCTGTGCTGACCTTTTCTAATACATTCGATAAACCTTCTACTTTGACAACATACAAGCATGAATGTTCATTGTGATGGATGACCTACAGTATGTTAAGGAAGTTTCACACATTTAAAATGAAATAAAACATGGCATGTTTTGAAAAAATGATTGTCAATGATGTAATGTACATGATACATTATAGTAGAGCACTAAAACAGTAGTCTCTGTGATCATACCTTATTGTGTGTACTGCTGGGAGCTGTCATCTGCAGCATCTGGCAGGCCGCTGCTGGACTGATGAGGTTTCTTGAAGGCTTGTCATCTCCACTGGCAGGTTCAAATTCAAAGTCTATCTGCTGTAAGGCTGCATAGTGATGAGTTGAGGAGCAGGTTTGTCCACCGGCATCCTTCTAAAGCTTCAGTAGTTTCACAGTGAGACTGAAATAGGATTGCTCATCAGTGTGGGACACCCTCTGCTCTCTGTGTGTGTGTCTCTCTCTTATGAAGCAGATGGACTGCCAAGCCATGCATTCCATTGTTACCTTGTATGGTCACTGGGGGGGGCGGGCCTTACACCAGGGAATGCCCCCTCTAAACATGACTGATTGGCTGATGTCAGAGGAACCAAGAAGCCCTCAACTAGTGACCTGTAGAGTCTGTCTGGGAAAAGATGGAGGGACAAGAGGGACGGAGGGATAAACGGAGAGGAGAGGGGATTGAGAAAGGGAAAGAAAATGGGAAAGAAAGGGGGGAGGGGGGGAAGTTGGGGATGGAGGAGGAGAAGTAAAAGGAGACAGATGCTGAGAATCAAAGGGGGTGTGAATCGGGAAGGGGAGGAGGGTGCAGAGAAAGAGGAGGGAAGAAATGAGAGAGAAAAAAGAGAAGAAGGGAAGAAAGAGTGAACAGAGAAATGGAAAAAGGAGGAGTGTGTGTGTGTGTGTGCGGGGGGGGGGGTATTTTCCTCAGTGAATGAAAAAAGCGTTTGACAATTTTCATATTTCTTCTAAATTTGGGCTTTTTCTGCATCAGGCAGCTGACTGGGACTGGACAGCAAACTGAAATACCATGTGGAACGTATTACTCTGCTGAAAGAGAGAGACAGAGAGAGAGAGGGACAGACAGACAGACAGACAGACAGACAGACAGACAGACAGACAGACAGACAGACAGACAGGAGACAGAGGGAGAGAGACCAACAGACAGAGAGAGGGAGAGAGAGTGTCCTCTCGTAAATCAAGACTTTGGAGAATGGAACAAACACCAGATCAAAACCCGACACACTGAGATATGTACAAGCATTCTCAAAGTCCACAGGAACACCCCCGACAATGGATGCTGAGCTGAACTTGGGCCAATTTCCTCTTTTAATTGGGATACAAAAAAGAGCAATCAAACTCTACAACCATCTTAAAACAAGTGAGCCCAACTCCTACCATTACAAAGCCCTCCATTGCCAAGAGGAGAACAGAGAGAGGAGCCCCTTCGGCCAACTGGTCCTGAGGCTCACCTCCTCTAACAGCCCTCAAATAATCTGGCCCAACCAGCTCAATACCTAAAAACCACCAACGGGTCAAATATGCCTGTTATTAGAATGCATTAAACCTGCAGTAGGCAGTATATTTTTGGCATCATTGGGAAAAAATTCCATAATAACCTTTCAGCATATTGTAATTCAAGTGTTCTGTGAGAAAACTAGACTTCTGCACCTCCTCATGGCTCTGTTTACAGGCTTTAAAAAAATCTAACCCGTGACGGGAGACTTTGGCCAATCAAAGGTCATTTCAGAGAGAGAGCGTTCCTATTGGCTGAGCTCCGGCTGGTGGGCGGTGCTTGGTATTTCCTCAGCAGATCTCAACGTGGCTGCCGGGTCATAAAACTTTCTCATTTACAGCTAAACAGTACACTACAAGATGATTCAGAAAACATTAGAGGAGAGAAATAGGCATTACAGCAACATAGACGGCAGCTGGATGGTAGACTCCAGATCAGCTCTGACTGCTTGTTTTCCTCCGGTCTGTGAAATCCTGCAGATGCCATTAGGAGCACCGGAGGACACCGGAGGACACCGGAGGACACCGGAGGACACCGGAGGACACCGAGGACACGGAGGCTTATGATTCTTTTCAGATACCTGTCTCATGCACTACTGTCAGGATATAATGACTGTTTTTTTTAATCATATTTGCTCCATTCCTACCCACTGCAGCTTTAAAGAAAGTGCAAAAGAAAAAGAAAAATGACATTTACTATTGGACATCTACCACAAAAACTCAAAACAAACTTCAGTTGCTCTAAACAGACAGTACACAGTGGCAGACTATCTGACCGCCTGTATAGACTCAGTGACCGCAGCCTGGCCACAGAGAAGACAGGCTGTGCCAGCTCTGTCCACAGAGAGATGGTAAATGGACTTGCATTTATATAGCGCCTTTCTAGTCCTCCGACCACTCAAAGCTTTTTGCACTACATGTCAGCATTCACCCGTTCACACACACATTCATACACTGATGGCAGAGGCTGTCATGCAAGGTGCCAAGCTGTCCATCAGGATCTAATCTAAATACTCATTTACACACAGATGGCTCAGCCTTCAGGAGACATTTGGGGTTCAGTATCTTGTTCAAGGACACTTTGACGTGTGGACTGGAGGAGCCGTGGTAGGGAGAGGTGGAGACAGAGCAACATTTCCTGTGACACTGTAGCACCTATAAAGACATTAGAACAAAGTTCTTTACAAAAATTAAATGTAATCTCCAACATTTTGATACTCTCTGACCAGACTAAAATTCAACTTCTACTTGCAGAAAATAGTGTCATATATATATATATATATATATATATATATATACTGGAAAAAGAAAGTTCGGAAACTTGTGTTTGGTGGATTATTTCTCTGTTGTTACAATGCTAATGGTCATTGTATTTTACATCGTTGGAAAGCCTGTTTATTTACCTTCACAATGATGTCCAACTTGTAAGGATCAAGCATTTGCGGGATGAGCAGCACAGCTGTTTATGTGGGTAGCGCCCAAGAAAAATTTGCCAAAATGCTCCGTCAATGGTAAACAGTGTATTCTCATAAGGCTACCAGGAAGCCTGCAATGACTGCCCTTCACCGTCAGGCCCGTTTGCGCTGGTGTCAACAACACAAAAGCTATACTGTATATATAACGTTACATTGAATGATTACGGACATCCACATTGAGTACTCGAGTAACGTTACTCATGCCAACCCCTAGCTAATGGCTATTTATCTATCTTATCTAATAGAAGCCATATACCCGTTTTTGAAGAGTTTAAACAATTTTGTGACCGAATCAGTGAATGTGTTCAAGCTTTGTTCGCTCGTCTTGCATTCATGCAAGTTCAGCGTCCTCAACCTGGCAACCTGCATGAGCTTCGAATCTGGGGAGAAAGGGGCGGGGGGAGATGACCCTCTCCAATATTTTGAGTTTTGGCCTGCAGAACCCGTTTTAAACGCTGGCCGTCAGCGTTACATATTGTTCTGTTAACGGTCACACATGCGCAAATGCAGGCGAGTAACCATCGCCTGTCGAGGCGATATTTCAACGCATAGGTGATATTTCTAATTTCTCTATATTTTTTTCTGAAAGTTCACCAAAAGTTGAACTCCACCCAAATGCGAAGATGCAAATTTGCTTCACCACTGGAAGCAAGTGTTTTTTCCGCCCCTTCGCTCGCATAAAATGGAAGTGAACAGGAGGCGAACTGGTTAACCACTAGTGACCTACAGTAGTAAAACTAGACTTGAGGTGCTTTAATCCAAACTCACTTTGAGGACTTTTATTATATACAGAGGTAGGCAAAGTTGTTGGTAACGTTCCGTTAAAGAGAGAAAAACCCACAATGGTCACTGAAATAACTTGAAACTGACAAAAGTAATAATAAATAAAAATTTACTGAAAATGAACTAATGAAAATCAGATATTGTTTTTGAATTGTGGTTCAACAGAATCATTTTAAAAAACAAACTAATGAAACTGGCCAGGACAAAAATGATGGTACTCCTAGAAAAGATGTAAAATAATGTGACCATAGGGACATATTAAACTAAGGTGTGTCCTGTAATTAGCATCACAGGTATCTTCAAACTTGTAATCAGTCAGTCTGCCTATTTAAATAGTGAAAAGTAGTCACTGTGCTGTTTGGTATCATGGTGTGTACCACACTGAACATGGACCACAGAAAGCTAAGGAGAGAGTTGTCTCAGGAGATCAGAAAGAACATTATAGACCTTCATGTTAAAGGTAAAGGCTATAAGACCATCTCCAAGCAGCTTGACGTTCCTGTGACTACAGCTGCACATATTATTCAGAAGTTTAAGGTCCATGGGACTGTAGCCTACCTCCCTGGACATGGCCGCAAGAGGAAAATTGATGACATATTGAAGAGACGGATAATACGAATGGTAACCAAAGAGCCCAGAACAACTTCCAAAGAGATTAGAGGTGAACTCCAAGGTCAAGGTACATCAGTGTCAGATCGCACCATCCGTCACTGTTTGAGCCAAAGTGGACTTAATGGAAGACGACCCAGGAGGACACCAAATCATAAAAAAAGCGAGACTGGAATTTTCCAAAATGCATATTGACAAGCCACAAAGCTTCTGGGAGAATGTCCTTTGGACAGATGAGACAAAACTGGAGCTTTTTGGCAAGTCACATCAGCTCTATGTTCACAGACGCAAAAATGAAGCATCCAAAGAAAAGAACACTGTATCTAATGTGAAACATGGAGGAGGCTCGGTTATGTTATGGGGCTGCTTTGCTGCATCTGGCACAGGGTGTCTTGAATCTGTGCAGGGTGCAATGAAATCTCAAGACTATCAAGGCATTCTGGAGCGAAATGTGCTGCCCAGTGTCAGAAAGCTTGGTCTCAGTTGCAGGTCATGGGTCCTCAAACAGGATAATGACCCAAAACACAGCTAAAAACACCCAAGAATGGCTAAGAACAAAACATTGGACTATTCTGAAGTGGCCTTCTATGAGCCCTGATCTAAATCCTATTGAACATCTGTGGAAGGAGCTGAAACATGCAGTCTGGAGAAGGCACCCTTCAAACCTGAGACAGCTGGAGCAGTTTGCTCACGAGGAGTGGGCCAACATACCTGTCAACAGGTGCAGAAGTCTCATTGAGAGTTACAGAAATCACTTGATTGCAGTGATTGCCTCAAAAGGTTGTGCAACAAAATATTAAGTTAATGTTACCATAATTTTTGTCTAGGCCAGTTTCATTAGTTTGTTTTTTTAAATGATTCTGCTGAACCATAATTCAAAAACAATATCTGATTTTCATTAGTGAATTTTCAGTGAATTTTTATTTATTATTACTTTTGTCAGTTTCAAGTTATTTCAGTGACCATTGTGGGTTTTTCTCTCTTTAACGGAACGTTACCAACAACTTTGCCTACGTCTGTATGTGTTACTGTAATCAGCTTGCTAACAATTTGAAACATGATGCAGTGCCCTCTAGGGAAACTTAAAATGGAGAAAACATGATGCAGTGCTATATAAGCTGCCCTAGATGCTAGAAAATGCTAGTGCGCTTCTAGTGCCCCTTTTATTTTCTTCGCCCCTGCCCTTCAGACAGCCTGAGTCCATGGCATTCTACCTCTTTATTTATGTAATAGTCATTCTACAACCCATTAACCTATATCTTCTCTCTGTTCCTACAGTAAGATGCACACAGTGCATACACTGGAACATGCCTCTGATATAAAACATCAGGTACCTACTGTGTCCTTGCTCACTTTGAAAACCATTGTCTCTGATCCTGCTGTCACTTATCTCCCACTATCTTATTTAATGGAATATTGATACATTCCATTTGCAGTGCTATCTATTTTATGATTTAATGTATTCATTTTATTATTAATATTATTATCTTTCTAAGATGTTTAATGTATTGCATGCATGCATATTTACTGATTTTTTTTTTTATCATGTTTCCATTATCACTCATCTACTTTGTAAGCGTTAACGATCATATTCACATTTGATCTAATTCATTATAAGTCTGTTTTGCCTTTATGTGCTGCTACTATCGACTATCTCAGGACACTCGTATCAAAGTGACCAGTCAAACATTTCTGACTGTTCGTTTTATTAATGTAATGTTAAAGTCGATGTGTAACTAAGATGTGTGTGTGTGTGTGTGTGTGTGTGTGTGTGTGTGTGTGAGAGAGAGAGAGAGAGAGAGAGAGAGAGAGAGAAGGGGGGGCAGGTATGAACTCTCCTCTCTGTCTGTTCTGTCTCTTGTGTCTTAATAAGGTAATGTTTGGAGATGGTTCACTGTTTACAGCAGCCGACAAGACACTGGGTTATTAGCGATGGCAACCACGCATGGACACACACACACACACACACACACACACACACGCACGCACGCACACACACACACACACACACATACACACACACACACACACACACACACTACCCTTTACTAAATGTACAATGAGCCCACATAAGAAGTAAATCTTATTTTAGAGAGTGTGTTTGCAGTCTTTTCCCTCATATGGAGAGCCATCCTGCCCACTAAACATCTACTGATCTGCTACATGCAAAGTAAAAGACTAACACCTTTGAAAATGTGTGAGGTACGGGGAAAACAACATTTGCGGCATTATTTTTAAGGAGAAAAAAAACAATCTGTTAAATGGGGACTGTCCTGCTTCCAGCAACCTCCAGCAATGACACACACATGCACACACACGCACACACACACACACACACACACACACACACACACACACACACACACACACACACACACACACACACACACACACACACACACACACACACACACACTCAGTTATAGATAGGTAGATTTAGAATTTGGGGCCATGATTGGTTCTCAGATCTGCCCATCCTTCGCTGGACCAAAACATCCCTGGAGTTGGTTTGATTGCTCCTTAAGTTATCTCACTTTCTTCTAGCACAAGGCTCTGCCCCAATATCAATATCTCCACCACCAAGGCTGCACAGCAATAGAAAATATTAAGACGTCCACATCTGGATCCACATCTGCATCAAAATGCAAATTGTGATGGATATGAGCTCATCACTTGTCACTTTACCTTATTTACCTTTATGTACTTTACATAAAAACTATGACACCTCTGCGTGTATATTAGTTCTCTATACATCCTACATTCCTGTCTACACCTCTGTGTACATACAGTATATTACTTCTCATCATGCATATACTGTACATACTACATCCTGTTTACCTTCAGTTTTCCCATCTGAAATACTGTCTTCAACAAAATTACAAATTTACATTTATATTATTATTTCACATTTACTTATGTTTAAGCCCTATATTTTAACTGCACTATTGTATGCCTTAGATTATCATTTTGCTTTTACTTGTGTACCTTTTATATATATATATATATATACATATTTTATGAGCATTGTTGAAGGAACCCGAGACCAAAGATTATCATTGACAATGACTGCTTTGCTGGAATTGAAGTATGACAAATAAAGAACCTTGAACCTTGAACATGTAAAGCTAGGGTTGGTAATGTTCTTCAATAACATTTTTTAAATATATTTGTTGAAATTCTCTTTATATCCTGACAGCAATCAATAAATCAAACGCTCTGACAAAAAAAAAAAAAAAAAAATAAATCAGACGGACTGCCTACTCTGCCCGTGCACTCATTACGCGTCACCGGAGTCTTCACAAGCTGCTAGCTTGACAGCTGTGAGGCCGATTAACAAAAGCCATCCCAGATAGCAAATTGACTCCGCACCGGATCCGCTCCGGAGGGATGTTAGGATCCGGTACGAATTCGCAAAACGGGTCCGGATAGGAGTCCACTTGCACGGCGGGACGGATCCGTAACAGATACGGATCACGGATCCAGACCAGATCCGGCCCGGACACTGCCCGTATCCGCTCACAAATGAGCTCATCCGGCCCGGATCCGATTTGGACCCGTTCATGAAGTGGCTCATTCGGTCCGGACCCGTTCCGGATCCCTTATTAAAAATGGCTCTGGCCAAAACTAGCTACAGAAATATCAAAAATCGAGCTGACCAACATCTAGATTGCTCTATAAAAGCTTGAATACTTCTTATAACCAGTCATTCTTTATTATTAATAAATATGTTCGTTGTTTACGTTCTTCATTATAATTTTGGGGGGGGGCGGCTTTGAAGGGACGGACTGTCAGTGTTGCCGACTTAGTGACTTTCTCGCTAGGTTTAGGGACTTTTGGAGCTAGTGCTGCTACTTTCATTGGAAAAGAGTTGGCAACACCGGGCCGGGTTTTTCGGATGGATACTTTTTAAATTCTAGTCTACTTTTACTAATTTCTCAACATTACCAACCCTGGTTTAAAATGGTCAGTGAGTTATGGTCATCACATTTTGCAGGATCACTCAGATCACTAAAACTCATTTAAGTTTGGTTGTAATTACAAAGTGCGAAAAGCCAAGGCTCAACCTTACCAGTATCTGGCCCCAAAATCAACTTAGATGTCTGTGATGTTATAGTTGAAGTCAGCAGCTGTTGGTTATGTGCAGTTGACCACATGGTAATCCATTTTAATGGAAGAGGTGTTTCTTCGGTAAATAGCAGATTAACACCATCTCAAATAATGGAGGGAACAAGAAAACTGAGATTATATGTCATAATTTATTGCAAATTTAAGATGTTCAGACCTTTAATTTCAGAACAAAAAGAAGGCCTCTATGGATCCTCTGTCCTCATGTAATCAAGAAAATAGATATCTTTTAAAACTGGTCTGAAAAGCAGTCGTATTTAGGAACCATGTTCAAGCACATCGATGTTCCCGGTTTGTGCAGAAAAATATAATTTTGGAACATAATGTAGCTGTGGGTAAGAAATAGTTCAGCCAAACAGACAAGGCAGACATATGAAATGGAGGTGCAACATGCTGCGTGGTGTTCTGTAATGACCTCTGACCTCTAACTGTGCCCCTTTCCTTCTTTCCATCACATTGGCTCTTATATAAATGATTCTATAACTAATATTAAACACATTCTCAACATCAGATGAGAGCCGGTGCTGTGGAGAAACAGTGTGAGGACCTAACAGAAGCTGTTTAGTGTCACAGGAAGTCCACTGGAACAGCAGGAGGCTGTGGGCAGTTTCACTCTGTTTACACTGACTGACGGCAGCAGAGGAGGTGGATTCAACGAAAGTGTATGTGTGTGTGTGTGTGTGTGTGTGCGTGCGTGCGTGTGTGTGACACAGAGACTGCGAGTGCATCTTGCTCTACTCCACTTCAACTTGTCAAAGCAGGAAGAGCAGAGATTAGGGGAGCCAGAATTAGAAAAGTGTGTCCAGGTAGATCTACGGCTGCTTGTATCTGCTTTCTGTCAGCTCCATTCAGCATGAACAGACGTTAGGCTCAAAGCAAGTTCAAACACTTGATAACATTTCAATCAGGAAAAACATCACAAGTGAACAAGAATGCAGATGTTTCATTTGATATGAAGATGTTGGTGCTGAGCCCATCGATCATATTGATTTAAAGCTTCGTCCGTCCTGTCCGTTCGCGAGTCACACTTTAGTTTCCGGAGCAGAACTCGGAAACTATTTAACTTAGGAACGTCACATTTGGTGTGATGGTTGACAGTGTGGTGTAGTTGTGCCTTTTTGGGGGTTAGAAGTCCAGGGTATTTAAAACATTTGGGTCACCCTGGACTTGAGGAAGGTGAGCTAATAACAAGCTACATTGTGCTCAATAGACCAATTCCATTAGTTCCTAAAGGGCAAACCCTTTGGGCCTACTTTAGTAGTGGTCAAGCAGTGAGCGGGGGTATATCGTGAGCCATGCTCTCTTTTGCCTTGTTATCACTGCATTGTTCAAATTGCACAATAAATGTTCTGCTTTTTGTGCAGATACATCTTCAATTGTCTTTTTTCTTATTTGACATCAGCAGCTAAATAGCAGCCAGTCAGAGTTCCCCTCTGTTTATAATGATGATTATAAATCGAGGGGTTTATAATCAATGAGACTATAGAGACCGACAGGTAATGTAGTGTACATATCCTTGGAGCTATGGTGGTCGATCAGTGGTTGACAAGAATGTGAGCTGCTAATAGCTGATGAAATGAGAATCAGAATTCTCTTCCTGCTTGAAATGCTTTTGGGGATATGATGGACTAAGGTGGATTCTTTCTTTCGTGTGCTGGCACTGAGCACAGCTCAGAAGCCATTAGAGGTGAGTCGCTGGTGATTTCTTGGTACTTTTGAGCTCCTCTGTTGTCAAGAGAACAAGCCCAGCAGGTATTTGGGCTGTACCAAGCCTTTCTGGGGGCTTTATGCTGAATCAGATGTCATCAAATTGTCACACAACAGAAGTTATTTTCTGTCATTTTATTTTTCAATATGTGAAATAGTCTTGTTCTTTCATTATAAACATATAAACATCACGGAAGCATATCGGCATCCATGACATCTGTACAGTTTGTCAGTACACAAACAGAAAGGCTGGACTCGCATCATATCCAGTCCATTCAAACCTGCAAAAAGAATTTTCAGCTCCTTTCGAGAGTGAACATTCAACCGTTGGTTCATAATGAAGGTACACCCTGAACCTAGACAATCAGTTCTGTCCACTGTTGTAGAGCTGCCCATATACACACATGACCAATGAAACCTTTTAGAAGCCAACCAATCGGATTCCTTCCAGAAGGTAGAGGGAAAAGAACCTTTTGGGGTTTCCTTAGCAATGAAAATAAATTCTGAAAATGAAAAAAAAAAGAAGAGTTTAAGGGCAGACCCAAAAATACTTTAGAACCAGGAGTATCTCCATCGGTCATCATATATACACTTTCAACCTGGCAGTCTGATTCCACACAGACATACAGTAGAGAAGTCTCTGAGACTCTGAGAAGCACACTCCAACCACATTTAAACATTTGTGTTTTGTCAGTTTCCAACTTTGTGTATTACAGAATATATTTGGTGTTTATCGTGTTGTTCCGATTTCTCCACTTTGACAAGTTTCTGTCAGATAGTCATCAGCTGTATCTCAGAGATACATACTGTATGAATGCATGTATGTATGACACCGACCCATCCTTCTTTTACAATCCCCCTAGGGCAGGGGTCAGCAACCGTTACTATCTAAAGAGCCATTTTAGGAAAAGAAAAAAAAGAAAAAAAAGAAAAGAAAAAAAAAAAAAAATTGGTCTGGAGCCGCAAAACATTTGAGTCATAATATTACGAGAATAACGTCCTAACTTAGCGAGAAAAAAGTCGTAATATTATGAGAATAAAGTAATAACTTTACGTGAAAAAAGATAAACACGTAAAATTACTACTTTATAATATGACTTTATTTTCATAATACTACGACTTTTTTCCCGTAAACGTCTGACTTTATTCTGGTAATATTATGACTTCATTCTTGAAATCTCAGATTATTTTTTTTTTCTTCAATGTGGCCCTAATACTCCGTCGTACCATAGACCTATAACAATGATAAATAAAAATGAAAATTTAAACAAAAAAAGTTATTAATTTCCATTTTTATAAATCCACAGGGAGTCACTGGAGAGGAGCTAAAGAGCCGCATGTGGCTCCGGAGCTGCAGGTTGCTGACCCCTACCCTGGGGAGATGGGAATAAGAAAAATGAGAATAAATTCACAACTCTGAGAACAAAGTCAGAAGTCTGAGGAAATAAGCTCCAAATATCAACAAAGTCAGAATTCTGCATTTATTCTCAGAATTCAAACTTTTTTTTTTAAACTTGCCATGGATCAAACATAACAAAACACAAGAGTCACACATTATCTGCTTGACCAGCAAACCAGGAAGATATGTTCAGTAGGCAACATCATACACACACACTGTACTTGTACTATGAAACATCCCGCCTGTGACGGCTGAAATTCAACACAGCGCTTTAACACAACTCTGGTTTCCTGTGGTCACCCCGTTTATGTTAAGCGTGCACATCACATTCAGTACATCCGTTTATGCAAATGAACTCACAGTTGTATATTTCTCTTTAACACATACGGACCTGACAATTTATGATGATGCTGATGACGATAGAGAGCAGCTAAACGTGGGTTCAGATGTGTTCATTCTTAGATTTTGGGAAATGTCTCACAAGGGATGAACTATCTATATTATCAGAACTGATCGACTGCAACAAAGGCGATGTAGAGTTTTGCAGCCGTTCTAACAACGACATCTCAACAGGACAAAGCCACATTATGACACGTTGTATTTGCATGGAAGTGTTTGTGATTTGTGTCCAGGTCGGGCCGGTTGAGTGAGAATGTGAGCCGCACAATGTGGTTCATCTGATCCAGCAGTTTCCCTGGCAGTGGGGCTCTCGGTCTTTATCCAACAGGGCTAACGTGCAAAGAGGACTGAAGTTAATCAACTGTTCCATTTTTTTTAAACTCCATGCGGACTGAACATCTCTTTATCTCTCTTCCATTTAGTGCTCGCCGAGATAAACGCAAAGCCGGGACGCGTACCGTCCACCGTCCAGAGCCGCCGACTCTTCTGTGTGTTGAAGGAAAAAAAAAAGAAAAAAAAAAAAAAAGAAAACTTAAAACTGAATTAAAAAAAAGCATATTTTCTTTGACATTTCTGTCTAAGGCCATTTCTGTCTGTGATTGGTTATGTGTGGTACAGAGGTAGGCAGACTGTGGCAGTGGACGGGTGAAAGGTAGGACCGACAGCATAACCCTTCTCTGCATATAGACGAGACGAGCAGCTGTGCAGACAACCGGGTTATGCTGACGACGGCCTTTATTTGACTAGATTAGAGACGGCTCTTTATTCCTAACTACCTCATATTGAAAGCAAAATGTTTTCATTCACTAAATGAAAATGCACTTTTGCTGAATTACCCACTTGATCTGTAATTTTCCACCATCTCAATGATCTTTTACTTTGCTTTTATTTGAGAATTTACGGTTCCAGGGCACTCATACAAGACTTTGCTCAATTAATAAGCAAATCAGTGTCAGATATTTGTAGTGAACCTCATCCAAACAGACTTATGCTTCTCCCCGTCTCTTTTTTCAAATAAAAGCTCAGGCGGTGCCGCGGGCCTGTCGTCCACTGCGATCCCTCTCGATGTGATGGTCTTTGTTGGTGTCTAGATGTAGTCATCGTCCACAGGTTCTCCCGGTGTATCACAGTGATGGAGGAAAAGGACCACCACTCTCTGAAACACTCCTCTTTTGCTCTGTCGGCGCTCCGAGATCTCCTCCCCGATGGTCTCCATACAGATGTCGGCTGACAGCTGGCCTTTACGCCTGGGCGCGTAGATGGTGGCTTAACACACGACACAACAGAAGAGGACAACATTTCAAGAGCTTGTATGATCAGGTTCTGTCTTTTGTCTGTAACAGGGACAACTGTAATGACTGGTAAACACCAAGACTTTTTGTACATTTAGGGAGTGTGTACCGATAGGACAGGTGGATGTATTGACTGCACTCACTGCTTTCATCGTCCTCAAAGTCGTAGCGGGCGTAGCTGTTGGGATCAGCTGCTCTCAGAGTCCTCAGCCAGGGGAAGTCTGTTATCATGCTGTAGGGAGCGCCATCCACCACTCCTGAACAATGACATCATAGAAGACGGTTAACTTTAAAAGGATTTAAAGGACCTTAAAAGGTTTGATGACATGTGTCTCCAAACTGTCAGTTTAGTCATCCCATTCAACTTGTTTTGTTTTGACTGAAACCATGAATTTGACCTCATCCTCATTTTCTTTCATGTGATGCATCTAGACGATTTTTAGGTGCACACACCGTTTCTCTACATCATCGATTAATGCAACAAACCCAAGTGGTCGAGGCAGATGGCCGCCCACCCAGAGCCCGGTTCTGCTCGAGGTTTCTACCCGCTGAACGGGGAGTTTTTCCTGGCCACAGCGCATAACAATGCAATGCTCATGGGGGATCTCTTGTTGGGTCTCTAAACTATAGAGTACGGTCTAGACCTGCCATATATAAAAATCCTCTGGAGATAACCCCTGTTATGATTTGACATTATATAAAAATAAATTGAATTAAATTGAATAGAATTAGGACGTTAAACAGGTCATAATTCTCTCTCTTATATCTATTTTATATTGCTGTGAAAACATCCCCGTCAAACGACTGGATTTATTCAAGTTTCTCGCCAAAAACTGAATTTTACGAGATTGAACGCATCATGATAACGTTGTAATTTACCATCTCCCAATAGTAATTTTTACTGAGCAGAGCTTGAACGCCTCATAATTGTAACTCGATGGCACCTCCGTTAACGTTAGCAGCTGCGTTATTTATCCAATCAGGACTGTGCTGCCCGCTGGCTTCTAACAGGTAACGTTACTAAAACTCCTCCTGACGAATTCAACACAGATTTGTTGTTCACAGTGAAGCATTATCAGGGAAAAATAGGGTGCAGCCCCTCAGGTTTAGGAGTGCCATGCTTTTGAGGACTTTTTCTCTCTCCGCCGTGGCTCC
The DNA here is from genome assembly GCF_043250625.1 of Sebastes fasciatus. Lineage (NCBI taxonomy): Eukaryota > Metazoa > Chordata > Actinopteri > Perciformes > Sebastidae > Sebastes > Sebastes fasciatus. The sequence goes on along the minus strand of NC_133804.1, from coordinate 5,599,652 downwards.
GGTCCCAAACAAACTGAAATATGATACAGCGTGCGTATGCGTCATTATGCATGCGTAACTGTCGGAAAGCATCAATAAGAAGAATCGATAGCCACGGAGGCATGAGATGCCAAGAAAGCGGACAACTAGGAACCAACGAGAACCGGTTCTCTATTCCCATCTCTAGTGTTTTCCCTGCCTGCCAAAGTGGCGGATAGCCTGACGATTTTAACCGCCACTACCAACAATTTGTGTTGGGTGCTAATTTCAGACCCTGACCGTACACGATCTAAATGTTTGCGTTACTGGCTACAAAGCAGAACAATGTTTGCTCGATGTGTATGTGCATGTCTACCTTCAGTGGTAAACTCTGAAATCTGTTAGTGTAGTTGTGACTATTACCCTCCAGTGTATAAATGTCCCGGCCCCATGGGTACTTGGGATACATCTTCACATCCTCTTCTGTCCTGGTGGCCTCTGGGAAGAACTCGTACTTGATCAACTCTCTGAGAGACAAAAACATACAGACAGGTGATCATGTTCAAACTAAGACTTGGCCTCATACCTGCTCATTGACAATGTGAAACGTTTAACTTTGCATTGGTAGTTATAGATTTCAGATTGGACTGGGTCAATTTGTGGACTCAAATCAGTACAACACATTTTTGCCACCACTGTCATTAATAATGTACTGATCAAACATCCAACATCTCATGTCTCCACATAACACAGTCAGTAATTCAACAACACCATCACTGACTACGACCTCAACGCTAAAACACATCATTACATTCAATTATCTCCTGTTGCCTGAAAAGGCGCATCTACATTCCACAGTAAACACGCCCATTCAAGTGCCATTCATTCGCCATGAGATGGCGCTTCTTTCATGCCCAGAGTACACTGCAAAGTCATGTTTCTTTATTGAGACCATGGTTTGTACAGTATGTTTCCCAGACTTACACTAGTTGCTAGAACTTCAATATTGTTTACCGCCCGTCTAGTTCAGTAGTTTTTTTTTTTTTTAAAGTTATTTTTTGGGGTGATTTTTAAGTATTTTATTGATAGGACAGTGGATAGAGTGTTGGAAAGGGGGAGAGAGAGAAATGACATGCGGAAAGGACCACAGGCCGGATTCGAACCAGTGTCCACCGCTGCTAGGTCTGAGCCTTGGCGATACATGGGCGCTCGCTCTACCGACTGAGCTAACCAGCCGCCCAGTTCAGTAGTTTTTAATAGAGTGCTGCAGGAATGAGTCCTAAAACTTAAATAAGTATATGAGTTAGCGTTTTAGCCCTTCCGGTTCCCTTGCCTAGAAGTCAATGTTTTTTTTTTAATGGATTTTTAGTTAGATGCCTGAAACAAGGTCAGTGGTTAATACCAGATTAAGAGATTTTAACGTTTTATTCTACGACTTAAAATACGTCAGAAAATATCTCACTCGTGAATTTTGAGGCCTTTAGGTGTCTTAAAAAGGCAGTCAAGTGGTAGATTTTTACTTCTGGTGATTGCATTCACACTTCAAAATTCATAAAAGTGGTGTTCATTTGTGAAGATTATCTTGTTGAACAAAACGTGTAAGCATCATAAACGTGTGTTTGCCACAGAGCTTATTTTCCGCAATAATCCAAAACCCAATGGAAGATTCCCATTGGCTTTTTCTTGAACCAGGGAACCAACTTCCGGGTTGGTCTACAAAAATACGTCATCCCTGCACCGCTCTATAGTCATATTTTAAGGGGAGACACCCCAGGTGAAAAGGGTAAAATAAATTCACTACTAGATATAGCCATGAAACGTCCCCATTTGTTTACTTACATTAAGACAATTATTTTCGGTAATACAAGTTTTCTTAAAATGTTTAAATATGCAAATGAGGCATTATCCTGTCAAATATGTGCTAATTTGCACACATTTCAAAATTTAAGTTTCATTAAAAAAATTCTCACTTTTTGGGCAAATTAAGGTTTAAGGACAAAACATCACCTAATTTGCCTATTCATTTATTTTGGACCAAAAGTATTACATAACCTTGTTTGTTAGCTTTTCGATAATCAGAGAACATACTGTTATGCTTAGTTTTGAAGAAGATATCGGAGTCTTTAGGAGGGGTGGTCCTCAAACATGGGTCAACTTCGAGGGCCCGTGTCTCCTGAATGGTTGGTCATTCTAGTTCATCAAACCGTGTTCTAACAGTTTCTCATAGAGGTTAAAATGCCGGGAAAAATGTGTTCAAATGGAACGGGGGTGAGGTCAGAAAGTGATCGATTGTTATATCAGAGATATTACTCACTGGCTGATGTTGGCTATGGTGTCCATCCAGCTGCGAATGCGAACCTTGTTGCGTATATTTGGAGGGTTGCTGAACTCGTGCACTATAGCGATGTGATAGGGATAGGGTCCCTGGAAGAGCTGACGCTCCAACGCTACGGAGTCGATCTGAAGAGAGGAGAGAGAGAGAGGAGTGAAGAGATCGTAGAAGAGAGTGTTCCAAAGAGAACAAGGGGAGAAAAGAGAACAATTTCAACATTATGGGAAGTGTTTGCCTCCCTTTGCTCTGTATGTAGGAGGTGTTATCTTAATTTGCTGCATAAAACTGATAGACTAACTAAAAGAAGCTAAAACTGTCTTAACTGGTTGAAAAAAGTAATAATATATTAATAATTAATTCAAAATAAAAGCCTTATTAAATTATCTTTGCTCGAAGACTTTTCAAATTGAATGTGAATATTACAATGTGAAGCCTATATTGGGGTACATACATTGATCAGCCATAACATTATGTTAGCATGGCCACCCTGACCGGTCTGCGGCTACGCAGTCCCATACGCAACAAACTGCGATGCACTGTGTGTTCAGCATTAACTTTTTCAGCAGTATGAGCTCTAGTAGCTCTACTATTGGATCGGACAACACGGGCCAGCCTTCACTCCCCACGTGCATCAATGAGCCTCGGGTCTGACCCTGTCGCCGGTTCACCGGTATTTCCTAAACAGTAGATACTGACATGTCTGTAGTACGATGTAGATTAGTATCATAGATGTATTATAGGAACTGGATGGCACCCAATCATCTCATCTATTCTTCAACCGCTTATCTGTGGTCGGGTCGTGGGGGCAACAGCTCCAGCAGGGGACCCCAAACTTCTCTTTCCAGGGCCACATTAACCAGCTCTGACTGGGGGATCTTGAGGCGTTCCCAGGCCAGTGTGGATATATAATCTCTCCACCTAGTCTTGGGTCTTCCCCGTGTCCTCTTCCCAGCTGGTTGTGCCTGGAACACCTCCCAAGGGAGACGCCCAGGGGGGGGGGGGGGGCATCCTTACTAGATGCCCGAACCATCTCAGCTGGCTCCTTTAAACGCAAAGGAGTAGCGGCTCTACTCCGAGTCCCTCACGGATGACTGAGCTTCTCACCCTATCTCTAAGGGAGACGCCAGCCACCCTCCTGAGGAAACCCATTTCGGCTGCTTGTACCCGCGATCTAGTTCTTTTGGTCATAACTCACCCAATCACTTGAATGAGAATTGCTCACCCAGCGCATAAGCCATAGCTTCCAGGTTTGCTTCCGCTCATTACAGTTTCCCCTCGCTGGCTCCGCCTGTTCCTGCTCTGCTCATAGACTTTACATTGGGAGGACGTCACACATTTTAAAATGACTTTACTAATATAGAACCGTCATGGTTTACAAATTCATAATAGAAAGAGTAATAACAGAGCTTGTTTGTAGTTTGAGGTGTCCCGTCAACAGTTTTACAGACGTCTCATTTATTACGGAGGTCTCTGGGGGGAAATGCTTTTTGGGCTGCGAGGGATTTCTCGAGTGGCCGCTGAGACAAACTGTCAGCAAGCTGATTTCACAGTGTGATATGTGAGTGGTTTATCCAGTTCTCTTAATACATCCACGGTTAGGATTCCGTTTCCAAGGAAACAAAAGATGACATCACAGATTACCAACCTGGTGCATAGGGCGCATGTATATGATGCGGTTCCTTTCAGGAGGCATCCTCAGTATCTGATCCAGGACCTGCTCCATGTCCAGCTTCTTACACTGAGCGTAATCGAACCTGTTCACTATGGGCGCGCTTTCTACTCGCAGCTGCTTCAACACTCGACATCTGGTGGCTGTGAAGATAGGGAGGACAAAAAAAGAGAGACAAGCACTTTGTGACTGAACGCTCTCTGACTCGGCGTAACTGCTGGGAGCTTGTTTTTTAAAAAACTCAACATAAAGTTGTATAAACTGGATTTATTTAGAGGATTATACCGCTTTCACACAAAACCCTGTATTGAAGGAGAGTAATGAACATGTACATTTGACTCATTTACATCAACACAGGTTACTGTACTATAAATCTGTCTGCTAAGCTGAACTGTCAATACTGACTATTAAAACAGGTTTATACCTGATATTCTACACTGCAGATGATGTGGGGGATGTGGTATCATTTCTATTGTGTAATTGTAGCCAAATTTGCAACTTCATTATGTCTCCTTATGAAAGGTTAATTCAATAACTTGTACTGTACAACACCCTCTAACAAAGAAGTTGCATTAAAATGACATTTACACTCAGTCAGTGTTTCCATTACATTCAAATTGTTGGTCCCCATATGAATGTTTTTGGTAACCCCCCTGACGATTCATCAGACCAATATCATGGACATACTGTACATACTCTTTTACTGTGGTGATATTTGGAGATTCTAATAGGGTTTTCCCAAAAATGACACCGTACAATCAAAGATGGAGCAGCTAGCAAACAGAAAATCTGTCACAGATTTTTGAAAATAAGATTCCAAAGAAATGTTTTGACCCTTTTAAAGAAATTTAAAGGGACTATTTGTAACTTTCAGAATTGCTTGTTAACAGCGGCAAAACAGCGAGGATTTATTTCTGCACAAACGTCCACTTCACTAGATATTCACTAGATATTCTCAGAGCTAAACTAACTCTTCTGCAGTGTGGAGTGAACGCACGTTCACGTCTAGAGGTGGAGAGAGTATGCGAGTACACGAGAAAGGCGCGCTGTGTGTCTGAGTGAAGGCGAGCAGGCAGAGGAGCAGAGACAGCGGACACACGCAAGCGCGCATGTGTCCCGACCCGGTACATTAATACGCTTAAAAAGTTACAAACAGTCCCTTTAAAATTTGTGGACAAAAATAATAATCAAGTAAAAATAGTACCATCACTCCATTTCCTCCAAGAGGTTTTAGTTGAAGATTATTAGTACATCTTTAGTCAAAGTAATGCAAAAACAAAAAAATGTGTGTTACCGTGAATGAACATCATCTTGGGGCAGTCTTTGAGGACCAGGTCAGTGATTCCACAGTTGGTCAGAGTGATGCCCACCAGGTTCTTACTCTTCAGAGACAAAATCTGCACCAGCAAAAGCATCTCAGTGGGTCAATTATACTAACAAAAGGACACACAGTATATACAGCCATTAACTTCCTCTGACATGTGCATCCTCCTGGCTCAGTGGAGCTCACATCATGTTGCTTTTGTCCACTAAAAGCATTTTGAACATAAGACCTGACCTCAAGTCTCTCCCTCTGAGCCCTCCCTGTAACACTCTGGCTCCCCCCAGGGGAGGAAAACCTCAAGAAGATATTACTGTGAAAATCACTTGGAACAAGTTTACTCTGGGAATTTTATTATATACTATGTACAGTGTGTGTGTCGGTGTGTGTGTGTACCTGTACGTGGTCGTCCTCAGTGACCGGGTCTGAGGTGCTGGTTGATTTGTCAGCCATTCGTTTCCTCCTCACTGCTACACGAGGCCTGGCTCTAGAAAGATCTTAACATAAACCCAAAAAAATATCACCTTATACAACACAAAAGGAAGCAACACGGTGTTCATATTCACGGTATTACACGGCTGTGTTCAATACTCAATTCTGATTGGTCAATCACAGCGTTCTGCGGTCTGTAATTTCCGTTGCTATGTATAGCAGACCGTTGCTATGTATAGCAGACCGTTGCTATGTATAGCAGACCGTTGCTATGTATAGCAGACCGTTACTATGTATAGCAGACCGTTGCTATCTATAGCAGACCGTTGCTATGTATAGCAGACCGTTGCTATGTATAGCAGACCGTTGCTATGTATAGCAGACCGTTGCTATGTATAGCAGACCGTTGCTATGTATAGCAGACCGTTGCTATCTATAGCAGACCGTTGCTATGTATAGCAGACCGTTACTATCTATAGCAGACCGTTGCTATGTATAGCAGACCGTTACTATCTATAGCAGACCGTTGCTATGTATAGCAGACCGTTTTTGTGTCAAAATATTGATTTCTCTGTTAAGTAGCCGTGTAATAAGCGGGATAATGTACAGCTAGCGGGTCGTTGTTGTGAAAGAATCCCCTTACGTATTTAACTGCCAACAATTTTTTAACAAAGTTAATAGCGTACTACTTCTTTGTCAAAACCTGCCTCTCGGCTCACATCTTTGTACAGTTCACACAAAGCCTCGAGCGCAGGGCCAACACCCAATTTGCCACTAATCTGGGGCTTTTGTCAGGGAGCTCCCAAAAAACTGTCAGCGAGTGGAAAAATCAGGGATAAAGTGGTGCAGCGTGAACTAGGCATAAACAAAAATACAAGTGGTTAGTGGGGACACAGTAAATGTGTTCTGTGCTCCGTCTTACCTGTCTCAGATATCAGGGATACAGAGGACGTACGAGTGCAAGATCGGGTCAAAGGTCGTCTGGGAACAAAGTCCTCGTCTCCGGCCTGACCCTGCTGAGAACCTGAACCGGTAACAGAGGCAGATCCAGCAGGGGTAGGTTGTCTCTCTCCCTGTCCGGTTAGCAGTGTTGGTCTCCTGGAAGCATGGTTTACAGCAGCACCTCTGGGCTCCAAGCTGTCCACACAGACAGGACCGGAACTCTGCCTCACTCCGGTCTCCCTTGCGCAACCGTCCCCGGTCTGTGCTCCAGGGGGGCCCTCTGTGCTGTCATTAGTCCTGCCGGTCCCTGTTGCTCTGTCAGTGGTTGTTGTTGCTCTGTGGGCTGTCCCCACCACCACCCTCCCACATCCACCCACCTGCCTGGATGGGGCCGCTCCAGGTCCAACCCTGCCCACAGACCCAGCCAACGGTCTCACTCCAGTCCTTGCTGTTGCCCCGGCACTCGCGGTACCCCGTATTGTCCCGCCGTCGGCCCCAGGTCTCGCTGTAGTCTCCACAGCCTCAGTGGGGATTCCTTTAGCGCTAGTCCTCCTGTTGTTCTCAGCAGCAGCTTTCATGTCTGCCTTGATCTGTTCGCTGGTCACCTGACAGCTCTTCTCACAGCTGCTCTCCGACACCTGAGCTTTGGTTTGATCTACCGAGACCGCCACCGATACAGCCACGTTGTTACTCCGCCTCAGAGGAGTCTTTCCTTTACCTGGAAACACACACACACACATATTTATGTTACACTGGTGGGGTAAACCAAGCTCATTTGCATTTCAAAGTCTTTACATGTAGGTGTGTTTTTGACCATTTTCTTCTGTTTTCAGCAGCAGATGTGTGTGTGCTCACATACCGGAATACACCGTTTGACACCAATAAAAGGTCGGACTTTTTACTCTCACATATTCGCCCTCATACCAGCGGTGCCGGAATGAGTTTTGAAGTGGGGGGGGCCAGCTTTTGATGATGTAATAAAGAAAATTTGGAACATTTTAAAGTTAAATGCATCAATCTGGAGCACTTTGAGAGCAGAATTACGAGGCTAGATCTATGAAGAACTTGGTTCTCTGGTAAACAATTTAATCATAAAGGTTGTATGGTTATGATGGCAAAACGTCACACAGCATAAGCATGGTAAACGAGACGGGGTGCCGACATCGCCGCAGACCCCTCGCACTGAGGACAGTCCGCCCCGTTTAACGGTCGTCCCGGGTATTCCGTCCCTCCCCACAGAGAGAGAGAGAGAGAGAGGGCGCACTACACAGCGAGAACGCAACGGCCCCGAGCAGCGGCGAGGTCCGGGCGAGGGGTGCTCTAAAAGTCACGATCGGGCCTTTCCAAGCAGACCTCGGTCGCGGCACACTGAAGGATGCACCCGGCGACGGCCAGCCCACCAGTTGAGAGGTGTGAAAATATTTTCGGTTCATTATGAAACTGCAGCGGGCCGGATGTCACTTTGATTTCATTTGAATTAGGCTACACAGTGGTTGATTATGACTGGATAAAGATCCACAACACACTCTGCTCCGCCGGTTGCAAAATAAGGATCAATATATTATTCAGTTATTTTTTATTGGCCATCAACCTCGCGGTTACATGAGTATTGCCGAAAAAAATCAAATTGAAGGGTAAATAAAGGCTTCAGTTCAGGTTGCGGTTATTTGCAGCAATACAGCGATTCACAACCATAAAAAGAAAGTGGGACAGGGCCTTAAAGTAAGGTGGCCAGTGTCCCCTTGGCCTGTCTACTTCCGGCGCCCATGCCTCTTACTGTAGCTGTTGTGTTACTGACCCCGGTCTACACCCATAACCCAATGTAACATGTTATGGTAAGCTCAGCAAACACACTGTTGTGAGTGACTTCTAGGTGTTATTCTGCGTTGTGCTGACACCTTCTGTACAGGAAGCTTGCTGCTGCAAACAGGAAGCTGGCATTAGCCTTGAAACAAGGCCTTCCTCTTCCTCACTGTCAGAGTCTGAGATGACCAGCGGGGGCTTCGGAACAGTAGCGCCGGCTGGTCTGCACTGCTGGACTAAACCACTGGGACCTGGAAGAAGGGAAGGACATATCAGTAGATATTAAAAAATGAAAGAGAAAAGCTTTCTAATTTATGAAATGGGGAGTAAGAGTGTAGGAGCACAAGAACACCGTTGTCTTAACCTTAACCTGCTAATTATCAAAAAAAGGGCAGCTCCAAACCTGCTTGCTCTTCATCGGGGGGTTGCGGTGCTCCAGCTGGACGACTGGGCCCCGGAGCGACGTCACCCTCTTCAACTCTCACCGCCCCTTCTGCTCCTTTCAGCTCTATTCGAGGCTCAGCCTCCATGTTCTCCTCCTCCAACAACACCTCCTCCTCCTCCTCTTCCTCTTCGTCCTCCATCCCATTTACCTCCACTGGTGCTGTGAAAACAAAACTAAACTCCTTACTAACCTTCACCGAGGAGTTTGTGTTTCTGGTCCCACTTCTTTATTTGACTGTTAACAGGATGTCTCAAAAACTGTTGACAGATCTGACAGTGATCTATTGGGTGAAGGCGGGGTTCACCCTGAACAGGTCGCCAGACTATAACAGGGCTGACACATAGAGACAGACAACCACTCACGCTCACATTCACACCTACGGGTAATTTAGAGACAACAATGAACCTAACCTGCATGTCTTTGGACTGTGGGAGGGAGCCGGAGAACCCGGAGAAAACCCACACTAACACGGGGAGAACATGCAAACTCCACACAGAGCGGCTGCGTCGCGTGGCTGCTGCCTGATGTCGGGTGTTCACACCAGCTGCATTTCAGCTGCGTTTCAGCTGCTGCTGTCAGCCCTTTCTTTCTACATAGAGTTTACCTTTCATAATGGCCTTTTCATTTCATTATAAATGTGATTTGTATTTATTTTAAACAGAGAAAGGTTAAGAAACGTGTGGTAATTTGTAAATAATAGTAATAATCCACAATTAAAACCCCGTACTTTATTCATTCATGGAGCTCTCCAAGTCACTGCATATTCTGGCGCATATTTCAGAATAAAAGCCTGGTGTTGAGGAATTCTGTCCACAAAATAAACGCTGGAGGGATTTCATTTTGAAATGAGAGGAGGAATTGTTGATTTAAAATTAAATCTTTACTTTTTTTCATCTCCGTAACATTTTTTTACAGATAGAGACATTGAAACTGTAGTAAAGTTGCTGATATGATGTCAATATACAGTCAATAGATCACTTTCACTGTCTGTTGTTGCTGCTGTGAACCGCGCGGCAGTCCTCCCATTCATTTGAATGCGAGTGCGTTGAACCTGTGGCGATGGGGACAGCAGGGGATGCCGATAAAAAAAAACGCAGTGGCCTGCGGCAAAAAGTTAAAACATAATCAACTTTTGGAGAAACGCAAGACGTTAATCATCGTGCAGTCACATGGTGTTAACGGAGCATCGAGTAACACTCCCACACCGTCGCATAACCCCGTGCTAATCACCACAACGCCTGATTTGGCGTGGAACTAAGAATACAGGTGGGACTTGCCATTGTTGTGCTGCTGCTGCTGCTGCTGCCGTCTTTGGTTGTTGTTGTTGATGTTGTTGTTGTTGACAGGTGGAGGAGCAGGAGGCAGGTTGGCCTCATTGTTGTTGTGGTGGTGGTGGTTGTTGTTGTTGTCATTGTCATTGTTGGAGTTCTGGTTGCTGACCAGCGCCGAGGACACGCCGATACCAGTTCCTGCACTCAGGCCCACCCTGGCACAGCCCTGTCACACATAATGAAAAATATGCATAGGCAGATATATACTAACTTTATGAAGCAGATCAGGTATCAGCACATCACACATCAAAGATTCACATTAAAACAGGATTTCTTCCTCTATTGCTGTTGTGTATAAAATTCAGTGTTTCTGCTATTAATTACATTCACTCAGTCACGGTGGGCTGGTGACTCAGTGAAGTAGTATTGTAGTACTCGTGCAGTAGTACTGTGGATACTAGGTGGGCACTACAACTGCTGATAACAAATCATCAATGAGTCACAAAGAATGCTTTTTTTTTTGTAAAGGCGGTGGTAAGCCTGCAGTGAAACCCAAAGTGTTGACAATGAAATGGACTGGAACAAGACTTGACAAGTCTGACAGTTGTTTCAAAACATTGCCAAAGGACCAAATAGTTTTGACTACATGTTTAACAGACCTCACTGCAGGGGAATGGCTCGGAAAACGAGTACAGACCTAAAGAGTAAGGGTGCTCCAGTCAGGGTGTTTGGGGGCTCTGTGGCTCTGTTTTCAGTCTTTAACAATTTTGAAAATTATCCACGTCTCTTTCCTAATGTAAGTCTATTTCCAACTTGTGTGATCCAAACATTTCCAAATAACTCCAAGGCGTTGTAACATCCAAAAGTCAAAATTGATGTATTGATTTCCAAATTTCACAACATGTTTTTATCTAATGAAATATTCTGCTTCAATCCCTATTTGTTGGCATTTAGCCTTTCAAAAACAACATTTTCACTGTGGTCAAAAACCTGTTTGCTCTCCAGCTTGGCTGCGCACACAAAGGAGACATGCACTGACGAGTTATAGATCAGCTACGTAGGCCTACACATTCATTAAAAAGGAAAAGATTCATTAATAGAAGGATATGTGGAAATTAAATATTAACCTATTTTAAAACAATTCAAATTGTGCTTAGAAAGAATAATTTTCACCTAACATTATGACCAGTGTGTGTGTGTCTACTCTCTTTTTTCTCGGGTCAGGAAAATCAAAAAGAGTTGGTAAAGATGGGATACGTACTATTCTATCATTTATCGTCGTCGGATTTAATTTATTTCATATGTAATATATCCTTTAGGCCTATATTGTTTTTTTATAGATTATCAGTGTGTTTTCTTGCCAGACTGGCTCGCGTCTCACGGAAAAAAATAGATCAGACGGCGAAACTACCTCTGCAGATGGCGAGCCAGCCATGGGGCTCCGCGGCGCCAGGCCCGTGCTCTCTGTGTGTGTGTGTGTGTTTGGACAGAATGAACATAATGTCTACACTCAGGTCAGCATATGGAAAAACATTGTAATGAGGTAAAATGTCACAACCCTAAAAGGCCTGATGTTCATTTGAGCTTCCCCGTGTAGAATGAGGTATGTGCAGTATTTAAATGCCAATCGTGGTCCAATATGAAACTTAGACGTGTGGTTTGGAAGTGTGAAACTTTCCAGTGAAGTAAGGACATCTTGAGTCTAGCGGTTAATAACTTTTGAAAGTAAAAAATATTTGCTTATTCATACGATTCTGGACATTTTTAATGAAAGTAGTTGTGCTTTTAAGCATTTTTTTAGTATTTTACTGAACATGTTTTTGGGGAAAAACATGTCAACCATTTCTTTTTATTCAAAGCAGAGTATCTGGAGGGGATCTTTAAAAAAATGTGACATTAAAACTTTTTAGCGTCTTACTAAAAAAAGATTTGAAACATTTCCCTTCAACAAAGCCGATGTATAGATAATTATGTAAATAGCACCACAGATGATGTAATGATACCCTGTACTTAAAGCTCCAGTGGGTAGAAAAGGAGCAAATATGATTAAAAACATTATTTTTATAAAACTATATCCTAGTGGAGTACTAGTAGCACAGTAGTGCATGAGAAAGATAATCTGAAAAAAAAATCATGTGCCTCTGTGTCCTCCGGTGCTCCTAACGGCATCTGCAAGAATTCACAGACCGGGGGAAAACAACCAATCAGAGCTGATCTGGATTCTGCCATCCAGCTGCCGTCTCTGAGCAGCTGTCAATCACACGCAAACTCCGACCAAACGCTCAAACTAGGCAGCTCTGATCAAATATGAATCAATATTCTGTTACATTAATGCCTATTTCTCTTCTCAAATATTCTCAGAATCATCTTGTAGTGTACTGTTTAGCTGTGAAATGAGAACGTTTATGACGCGGCAGCCATTATGAAGTCTCTTGAAGGAACGCCCAGTACCGGTCACATGACTGGAGCACAGCTAATAGGAATGCTCTATCTCTCTGAAATGACCTGTGATTGGTCAAAGTCTCCCGTCACGGGCTAGATTTTCTAAAGCCTGAAAACAGAGCCATGAGGAGGTGCAGAAGTCTAGTTTTCTCTCAGAACAATTGAATTACAATATGGTGAAAGGTTGTTTGCCCAATGATGCCAAAAATATTCTGCCTGCTGCAGGTTTAAGGTTGAGGTTGACTTTTGACACTACCGATTTGGCCTTCCCAAGGCTTTTCCAATTTGTTTCCTGTCATTGTCCCCTAAGAAGGGCCCAGATAATTGAAATGTAGCTAAAATCAGCAGCTGGCAGAGCCAGGACACTATGGCATTTTAAAAGTTCAATGGATATTATCAACAATGCTTGAGTACAGTAATCATATATAGTTAAGGGGTGGAGGGCAGAGATGGGATTTTGAGTGGATGTTTGAGACAGATATATATTCCAGAAAATGCTGTAAAGAGATAAACGTTAATAAATGTTAAAGGTGCATATGGTTGTGAGTGTCTGTATACCTTGGGTGGTTCTCTAAACATCTGGTCCAGACAGATAAACTCCAGACTGGGCAGTAACTCTATGAACTGGGAGAAGGATTCCAGTTTGATAGCGTGACACCGAACCAGAGTGAGATCGACAAGACGACTCCACCTGGACTGATCTGAGGACAGAAACAGGGAGAACATTACAACAACACAGAGCACTACAGCACTTGAGATGACAACACAGCAGCAAAATGAAGGTTCTACTTGGTATCCAGTAACCTTTCTTTATTTTATAGAGGAACTGACATATCAATATGAATTAATATTCAGGCCATGTGTGACATAAGGTAGGCAAGTAGTGGTGAGTGTGTCTTACCTGTGATCCAGTGGTGAGGGTTATGCAGGTGAGGACAGTTGTAGATGAGCAGGTATTTAATATTAGTGAACACCTCGTTCACTACCTTTATGCCGATATCGGTGATGATGCCCGGGTTCTCGATGACATCAGCGAGACCGTACTTCACCAGCTCCGAATGACTCATCTTACCTGTATTCACACACACACACAAGATGTTGCATTTTTTTTTTGAACACCCGTAAACTAAACCTAATTCAACTCAACTTATTAAATTCAAGTTACCACAAATTGGACTCAAGTTTCAGAAAAGTTGCAATTTTTCTTTTTTTATAAACGTTAAAATCGTTAACGTTATATCATTTTTTTCCTCCGATATCCGATCCAGTCATTTTGGCCGGTATCGGATTGCCGCATCCTTATCCAGTACCACATTTTGCCATGATGACTCACACACAGGGCCCTATTTAAACGATCTAAAGTGAATGGCACAAGTGCATTTAGGGCGTGTCCAACTCCAACTTCTGCTAGTTACACACCACATAATCTGGGCGCAAATTGCAAAATTGTATTTAGTCTCTTAATTAATCATAGGTGTGTTTTGGGCGTAACGTGAATGAAACCAATCATTGTCGTCTCCCATTCCTGTTAAAAGCCAGGTGCGCCTGCACATCGGCACGTTGCTATTTAAACGGGGGATTTAGCGTATCGGAGAAGCGAGCGGTTTTCTGCTGACGAAACAGATCTGCTCGTGCGCGAAGTGAAAGCTCAATGTGCGTGTTGTCCTTGTGCCGATTCTCTGAGCCCGGTGGTGATGTTTGAGAGAAGGAGAAGGAACTAACATTGCAGCAGGAACTCGTCCACGTATCCCAGATGAAGCGTCTCAAACTGAGGAAACTCTAGTTCGGCCATTTTGAGAGCTGAGAAGACTCCGTCTTTAGTCAGCGAGGGCTGGATACGCAGCTCGTGGAGCCTGTTAAAAACACACAGACATCATGTTAAGTATTTATGTTGGTCCCTATTAAGCCATTAAAACAACATTCTGCAACTGACAACCTCTTCTGCAGTTAAATGAATTTAACAACACCTGGGTGGATGTGGAGTTTTCTATCACTTGAATGTTGTTCGTTTACAAGAAAACTTCAGAATGTACCTTTAAGTAAATGTTATACTATATGGATAGCAAGAAGATAATGCTGTGATAATTATTCTGACTCTGTGACTGAACAGTGTCTCCAACATTTGACTACAAGATGAAACCCTTTTGCATTTTGCTTAAAACACGGCTACATGTTGTTCTCAGTCAGATTAAGGGATTGATGGCTGAGCACCTGCGAGCAGCGGTGATGATGAGGTAGCCCAGGTCCACTTCCAGAGCGTTCTTGCAGGCTCCAAACACAATGGTGTGGAGGTTCCGAAATCCTCCTGGAGATGCACGTATCACAGAGAACAGACACAAAGTATTAACACTTAATCAAAGATGTGGTCTTTTCAGTTATTACATTACATTATTCAGTGTTGAGAAGGGGACGGCCCATAATTCCGAAACACCAATAGTCCGAAAAATGTCCCGTAGGACAGAAAAAAAGCCCATTTGTCCGACAGCCATTGTTCCAAGGCCCCGAAAATACACAATCTCAGCGTGATAAACAGAAGCACATGGCTAATTATTATGCAGAATGACGGCCATCAAAGGATTTCATTGGTCAAACGTATATTTCCGCAGGTGGAAATCCGCTGAAAATGCAATTGGTGCATCTCTAGCGCCGTGGCTTGTTGTTTCAATCCGATCACGCCCCAGGACACATTGATGGCCAAGTCTGTACGCTCCGAGACCGGATCTTCCTCGCACTGGGATCCAATCAGCCAGACCACATGCCAAGGTGGCCTGGTTGCGCATTGAGTTTGGATCTCAGTGAGGTGTGGACAGCATATAATGTAGGAACGTAGACGATCGCTATCCAATCAGGCAGGTCACGTCGAGTGTGTCAACAAACATACGCGGACACGGCTGAGTTCTGATCTGGCGCATTCTGATCACAAAAGTCGCATTGAAAAGACGAGTGTAATCACAGCCTTAGAAGATTCTGTCATATCGGTCACGACCAAATACAAATGAATGAGCGAGCAAAACGAAAGCATGGTGAGGCTAGAAATGGGGCATACAATATGCCATATACATTCTACACAGTCCTAGGGTCATCAAGGCAGAAGTGAGCATGGCTCACACATCCCCGCTCACTGCTTGACCAAAGGGTTTGCCCTACAGGAACTAATGGAATTAAAGATAGGGTAATTAGCTAGCATCATTTGAAAGTAGCATCGCCTCAGGAGCTCCGTCTAAACCCCCTCCCTTCCTCCCCTCGGGGCTCCTTCCAAGGCAACGCCCCGCACACACACACATGCACGAGCACCGCCGCATCGTAACTACTTCACAGACACAGAGCGGAGAGAGGGCCTCAACTCAACAACGCTACCTCATGACAAGTAACCTCGGCAGTGCTACTGCAGGGCTGACTTTTTTCTTCCATTCTCCAGTAAACGTGCGGCGACGAGGCGCTCTGATTTCAGGCTGGTGCACGCCAAGGGTAGAGTACGAGCAGGGAGGCAGGGAGGCATCTGATTGGTTCTTTCCAAGCGGACCACGAAGCAGTGATTGGTAGACGTTTTACAGGATTACAGCAGCTACAGATGACGGCTCTTTTGCGGTCCTTTTTCAGAGCTCATCAGTAATGGATCGCTGTCGGGGTGTGAAGACCATTTCAACCAATATAACAAATAGTGAATACTGGAGAACATCGTCAACCCTGCCTTTAACTGATGGGCACCCTGGACTTCTAACCCCCAAAAGGCACAACTAGACCACACTGTCAACCATCAAACCAAACGTGAAGTTTCTAGGTTAAATAGTTTTAGAGTTCTCCGGATCTAAAGTGTGACATGCGAACGGAGGGACGGACGGATGGTCACGCGCAACGCTATACTGTACACCCTCGACTACTTTGTCCCGGGGGTATAAAAATCCTAACCCACATAAATCAGTCACGATTACTTAAGTAGGACCTGAACTATTTTAATACTGTGCCACAAAGATAGAAAAGATGAAAGCAATGTAAAAGATGACATGCAGTGTTTTAATATACACACCCACTTTCAGCAGTAATCTGATTACACTTCCATGGAAACAGGACACGTAACTGGTAAAGATGAAACTAATGGAACTTTGCTATAAAATACACATTACAACACTTATCGCTGTTTATAAACATGTGCTCTCCTCACCTGACCTCCAGCTGTCCTCCACCACGTGTTGAATCAGCCCTCCCAGGAAGGGAACCCTCACCAACTCCAGCTGCTCCAGGTTGCGGGCCGATGCCAAACCAGTAACCAGGGGAACGTATTTGAGGGAGTTGGTCGGCCCCGCACAGTTCCTCATGACGAAAGTTCTCAGGCTCACACACAGGAAGTCCTTGAACGGCTGTGGTTTGGTGAGACGGACCCACTTCAGGTAAAGGTGGCGCAGCATGGACACACAGGGGATCTCTGGGACGTTCACGCCTGCAACAAACAAACGCTATGTGAAGTACGTCGATGGTGTACAGTATGGCCATGACCACTCTGTTGTATTTCCGCTGTAATGTGGAGGTAGTAGTAAGGACTGTCAGTTTGTTGTGATCCTACTCACCCACTAGATGTAGGGTCTGGATCTTTGCAGTTATGGGGATGGTCAGTTTGTTCTCAGCAGGAATGGGAAAAGCCCCGTTACGGTTGCGGAACTTTCCCAGTATATGAACCTGGGGCATGTAGTTCCATATGGCTTCCACCAGCTCCAGGTGGGACGTCTCCACACCCTGAAATTAAGTCAAATAAGGTTATTTGACCAAAAAAAATTAAATAATCACAAGTCAAGGTCCACATACTAGCGTCTTTCATTCAACCCTATCTTGCAGTTTTCCTGAGTAGATGTGCTCAGCTGTAGTGTTCGTTAGTTCATTTTCAAGTAGAAGCGCTCGCAGAAAAGTCGGAGCGCACACGGACGCTGGGTGCAGCACTTTCTGTAGGCGGCCGCATACGCTCTCTCTTCATTGTGCATTCAAATATAGGACTAAACTGGCATTAAAATACAGAAACACATAATTTTCACACGACATACTGACCAGCAGATTGGGGCAGGCTTGTAGTGCCTCCAAGACTCCGGGTATACTGAAAGCCTCGTAGCCTCGGACTCGTCTCCTCTCCAGGTATCGAGGGTGGAGGCCGTACAGCTGCTCCAGATCTGGCATCTTCTTCAAAAGGAGTAGAAAGCTGCTGTCTGTAAAGCCTAAACCAGAAAAACACGATAACCTCGATCAGACGCTTTTCCCAATATGTGTCAAAACAGCATCATCAACTGCGGAACCAGCTTAAGGCTCATTATTGTATACCAATGTGAGCAATCAACCCTCAATCGTCAGGGCTTCCTATATTTATATCTTTGTACGTCGCTCTCTTCGGCTTTGTTTTTGGACGATAATGTTGTATATTTTTGTATCTTAAAGTTATTTCGTCAGTAGGGTCATTTCAATATCGTCAAACCCTAGATTGAGCCCATGTGTGAACAGAGAGAATTCACAGCGAGCGAGTGGGCGTGTTGATGACGTTTCTTTCATGTGACTGGCGCAAAGACCGGAAGAAACAAACATCCGAGGGCGCAGAAGAAGGTTCATAAAGGTTCATAAAAGCACCAACTAAAATTGAAAAGGGTCGAACTGAACTTGTTATGGATGCGGTGGTTGTGCTGTGAGCTCTTACCTGAAGGCATGTACTCCCACCAGCGACCAGCACACAGATCCACTACCTTGACCACTCGCAGGTACAGCGTTACAGCTTCCCGAAGCTTTCTGGACAGACACTCCATACACATGATGTCCTTCATGGGAAGGTACCTACAAAACAAGACAATGTTCAAACTCTCAGTACCTTTTGCACCTCAGTCAAGGTGTAACTCTTATTCCAGTAAAGTCAACTACGGCAGAGGTTGGATCATATGACGAAACATATAAACCACGAGATGATACACATTTGTCAACTGTCAGAGATTCTATAATACTGTTTATGCTTCAGTAGCTGTCCCTGTAATGTCTCTAGGTGTATTAGACCACTGTGGACATGTTGCAAATCAGTGAGCAGGACTGCTTTAAGGCAGTATTGGATTTTTATATCAATGGGACTTGATTTTTCCGGTTTATCAGATTATATTTAAATAAAACGAAAATTACAACAGTGATATCACCTATATCCTTACTTGTACATAGTCTCACCCATATTGCTGACTCATGGTAACGGCCATGCAAGATACATGACAGTAAAAATACATACATATTGTAAGAACCCCACCCAGCTGTAGAATATATTGTCAAGTACAACATGTAGATGGAGGGCAGTGTACCTGAATATGTGACAGAGGACTTCATGGGACAGCTCATTGATGTAGTCTTTGGGCTCACTAGGTCTCAGGACCAGTTCCCCTCCAGCGCTGCCCACTATAGGCTGGAGTTTAGAGGCCTTCCTCCTCGGACCCATCACTTGTGCGTCACTGCCCAGGCTTATACACGCACACACTTCCTCCCTCCTGCAGGAGGCTCTATTTCCCGAGCATGAACCTTAGTTCTGGACACAACATCACAGTAGAAGACAAGTTAGAGGGAGTGAGGGAAGAGGATACAGAGACAGGGGAATGCTTCTCATTTGCCTTATTTCATGTCACATCACTCCTTGGGTGACTGGAAATTGATCAGGTCTGCCATCATGAAAGATGATCCTTATTTCTGCCATGATGCGGCATGATGAGCATGGATAAACGCGACCATCCTTTACGGAAACCTTTCATCAGACCGACACACCCCTTTATTGGTAGCTGGTGTTGGTTTGTCTGTCTGCCCGTCTGTTAGCAGGATTACTCCAAAAGTTCGCGACGGATTTGAATTTGAATATTTTGGAGAGGTGGGGTGTAGCACAATGAACAATCCATTCGATTTTAGTGGCAATCCAGATCATGATACGGATTCAGGACATTTTTAAAGGATTCCGATCAGCCTGAGCATTAAGACCACAGGGTATAACACATGCGCAGTGTAACTCATGACGCGTTGATTACGCATGACCACGCCTCCTTTCTCCTTCTGAGAGCAGAGAGATACGTGTGGGGATGTGCGGCGAGACATCGAGGTGCGGAAGCTGCTGGCCGTCCCGTTCTCTTTATACATACACGGTCCGTCCGCGGTGAGAAAGGAAAAAGCGGTAGATGACGGGATGAGAGACAACGTAGTGTAACGTCATACAGACATAACAAGGCTGCTGAATGAGAGAGGCATCCGCCGATACGTTACACGGAAACACACCGTGTTAATAACAAGCCGACCACCTCACGGTACCGCCAGCTTTGAGCTGTGATCTGTTTTTAAAGTCAGGCGCCTTGGGGGAGGTCTGCGCTCTTCGAGTGCCATTCTAGTTAATATTATACTCCATTTCTGCCAATAGATCTCCCTAAATGTTACACACTGATCCTTTAAAAAACCTCCTTGACAGTAGGAATGTCTTGTGGGTTGTCACTCTATGTCTGAGCAGTGAAATACATTAACAAACTGGTTTGACTGGTCAGCATGTGAGGATACTTGTCATACAGGTCAGTTAAGGTGGGAACTGGTAAGGTGGCTGAGTGCTTGCTCAGGCAGCACATACTGTATGACAGATTGGAATCAGAGAGATTAGCATGGCCCCCGCGAAAGGATGACACGCATATCTGTGAAGCGTTTCCACATTTTTGAGGCGGCTGTAGCTCAGTGGGTAGAGCGGGTCATCCTTTAATTGGTTCGATCCCCGGCTCCTACAGTCTGCATGTCGAAGTGTCCTTGAGTGAGACACTATAACCCCCAAGTTGCTCCCTGGGCGCTTTACAGCAGCCCACTGCTCCTAAGATACTTAGGATGGGTTAAATGCAGAGGTCAAATGTCATGTATGTACTATGAGGAATATAATAATTGCCATCAGAAACTGACGTCGCTTGCGATGACACCTGACAGGAAAGGATGTATCGTTTCACTTAAAAACGTGTTTTTCTCAATTCCTCTATCTTTTCCTAGGTCATATCTTTAAGTTGGAGGGGAATAAGACGTGAGGAAAAGATGCAAGTGAAGGAAACAAGGACACATTTAAGACAAATGAGTAGCACACAGAGAGTAGTTTACATGCATACTAGTATCCGGGGTTTCAAAGCTGCTTCTTCTGTCTGTGAAGGTATTCAGGATGGGATGTTCATGCAATATATATAGGGTCTTCCTGGTTATTCATCTCCCTTTAATATGATTATAATGACATGATCCAGGTTTCTGATCACAGTCAGCTGCCTGGGCAGGTGTGTCATCAACTGCATGACAATTTGGCAGTCTCTATCATTAGTCTAGCAACATCAGTCACCTGACACCATTTACTTTATATTTAGGCAGATTTCTTGTGCAACCGTTTATGTTAGGATATCTGAGTAGCTTATCTTACTGATGACATTTTATTTTATTTCTTTTTAATGTCCTCATACAAATCAAAGCAGGACTTGAAGAGGCAGTATCAGGGCTGAAACTAAATGCCTTTAACGTTACCAGGCGTCCACATGTTACCCAGAGTTTTAGTACACACAAGAGCAGCAACTATCTGGCTACTTAGTGGAAGTTTAGTGCCTCGTCAGTCAAGTTACTTTTCAAGACTAATGTGTGTAGAGATCTAACAGGAAAACAACTCACTAATAACAAGGTGTGTAGTAAACTCATGTCACCTCCGCTGGGAAGCTTTGAGCAGCAAAACAAACAGCATCACTCCTGTTTGTTTGTTAGTTAGCTAACTGACTAACGACAGCACACCTGGTTACAACCAGACAGCCGTTAAACGTTTCCTCACAACACGAGGAGTCACATTAGAGCTGAAGGAGCCTCGTTACTCCTCCTCTACACCTGTCACACCGGCTCAACGGTATCATGCTGTAAAGTTCAACCTGGTCTTTGTCAAAGCTAGCTTACTAGTTAGCATAGCCGCAGCTACCATTGTAAGCAAAGAGAGAATCAGTAAAGTAAACATCCCACTGACTCAGACTACAGCTGCTCTACCGAGGCCTGCAGCGGTGCTGCTCACCTACCGGCATGTTGAGGTGTTAGCCGCTGTGATGTTGCTCTGCAGACATCATCCTGTGATCCTGTGATCCTGAGAGAGCAGCAGATTGAAGCTAAAGAGTTGCGCTCTACCACCACTTCTTCTTCTTCTTCTTCTTCTTCTTCTTCTTTAGGGTTTTCCGGCAGTTGGCGTCCTTTACGTCGCATCACTGCCCCCTACTGGAACTGATCCTCCACTGTTCTTCTTCTTCTTCTTCTTTGGTGTTTAATGGCAGTTGGCAAACCAGCTTAAAGGTGCAGTACCGCCACCTACTGGACTGGGGTGTGGAGAAGTAGATTGGCAGGAAAAAAAAAAAAAAAAAAATAAGAACTAACTGAAATTATTATTATTATTATTATTATTATTATTATTATTATTATTATTAATAAGATAAGATGAGATAAGATAAGATATTCCTTTAAAGGGACTATTTGTAACTTTCAGAAATGCTTCTTAACAGCGACACCTGTGGCCGTGAAATCAACGAAAGTCAGCGTCGGGCTCGCGCTTGCTCGCTCTCAATATACCTGAACGAGCATCGCTCAAAACAGTGAGGCGACACACATCAGCTAAAACCACAATATCACTCTATATTTCAGCTGCTTGGCAGTAATGTTAGCTGACCAGACGAAGGTCTCTCCATGAACAGGATTTAGATCTGATCCTAGTGTTGGCTTTTCCTGCCCAAGTGCAGGCTGAGGCAGCGGGGCTCTGCAGCATGTCTCCCTGCTCTCTCCCCCCGCAGCCGGAGAGAGCAGAGGAGACACCGGCACCCGGTCGGTAACGAGAAGACAACTAAATCTCTGTAGAGCTCTGTCACTTCACAAGACACGGAAAACCTCTGTTGGTCTGGAGGAGCTGCAGCATTTATTTCTGCACAAACGTCCCCTGTACATTCACTAGATATTCTCAGAGCTAAACTAACTCTTCTGCAGTGTGTAGTGAGCGCGCGTTCACGTCTAGATGTCTATTTAGAGCGAGCAAGCACGAGCCCGACGCTGACTTTCGTTGACTTAACGGCCACAGGTGTCGCTGTTAACAAGCATTTCTGATTCGATATCCATGTCTAACCTTAACTATTCTATATCAATGTCTCACCTTAACTATTCTATATCAATGTCTCACCTTAACTATTCTATATCAATGTCTAACCTTAACTATTCTATATCCATGTCTAACCTTAACTATTCTATATCCATGTCTAACCTTAACTATTCTATATCAATGTCTAACCTTAACTATTCGATATCAATGTCTAACCTTAACTATTCGATATCAATGTCTAACCTTAACTATTCTATATCAATGTCTAACCTTAACTATTCTATATCCATGTCTAACCTTAACTATTCTATATCAATGTCTAACCTTAACTATTCTATATCCATGTCTAACCTTAACTATTCTATATCAATGTCTAACCTTAACTATTCTATATCAATGTCTAACCTTAACTATTCTATATCAATGTCTAACCTTAACTATTCTATATCCATGTCTAACCTTAACTATTCTATATCCATGTCTAACCTTAACTATTCTATATCCATGTCTAACCTTAACTATTCTATATCAATGTCTAACCTTAACTATTCTATATCCATGTCTAACCTTAACTATTCTATATCAATGTCTAACCTTAACTATTCTATATCCATGTCTAACCTTAACTATTCTATATCCATGTCTAACCTTAACTATTCTATATCAATGTCTAACCTTAACTATTCTATATCAATGTCTAACCTTAACTATTCTATATCAATGTCTAACCTTAACTATTCTATATCCATGTCTAACCTTAACTATTCTATATCAATGTCTAACCTTAACTATTCTATATCAATGTCTAACCTTAACTATTCTATATCCATGTCTAACCTTAACTATTCTATATCAATGTCTCACCTTAACTATTCTATATCAATGTCTAACCTTAACTATTCTATATCAATGTCTCACCTTAACTATTCTATATCAATGTCTAACCTTAACTATTCTATATCAATGTCTAACCTTAACTATTCTATATCCATGTCTAACCTTAACTATTCTATATCAATGTCTAACCTTAACTATTCTATATCAATGTCTAACCTTAACTATTCTATATCAATGTCTAACCTTAACTATTCTATATCCATGTCTAACCTTAACTATTCTATATCAATGTCTAACCTTAACTATTCTATATCAATGTCTAACCTTAACTATTCTATATCAATGTCTAACCTTAACTATTCTATATCCATGTCTAACCTTAACTATTCTATATCAATGTCTAACCTTAACTATTCTATATCAATGTCTAACCTTAACTATTCTATATCCATGTCTAACCTTAACTATTCTATATCAATGTCTCACCTTAACTATTCTATATCAATGTCTAACCTTAACTATTCTATATCAATGTCTCACCTTAACTATTCTATATCAATGTCTAACCTTAACTATTCTATATCAATGTCTAACCTTAACTATTCTATATCAATGTCTCACCTTAACTAGAGATCGATGCCCAACCTGACCGTCTCGCGAGAGTTTCCCCAGCTTGCGGGTTCCCGTTCTGTTCTGGACGAGAAGAAGAAGGACTCATAGTTGACTGTGATTGGCTGAGAGCTGACAAATAGGAAACTGACAGGAGATGTGTGAGCAGTGTGAGCTACCTCCATGGTGTGAGCGGTGTGAGCGGTGTGAGCAGTCAGTGTTGCAGGATGTTTGTAAAACTTTTCACCTCGCTGTTTCTCCTCTCTATCTTCTACCATGACCCCACTGACGCACAGAAGAAGAAAGAGGTAACGTGCCTTCAGTAACACGAAGCGGAGAAAGTTCACACACTTTCGGTACATTGTTTTTTGCGATGTTTCCATAGCTGTCTATCGCCAATCTCAGCAGCTAGCTAGCTAACGCGAAGCTAACAACAACATCCAGAAATTAGCTCTCGTTAACGTTAACATGTGGGTTTAGTATGGCACTGAGTAAATAACTAGTTTACAACTAGTTAACATCACATTAATTAGATCCTCATTCATAGAAACTGATAACTAACGTTAATCCACAGCAGTGGTTGTAAACCTGGTGTTGGACTGGTTATAATTAAACCACAGGTCTGAGAGAGAGGACTCACTTGGACTTGTTGTCAGATCACATTCAGTTAAAGTGAGATAACTAAACACACTAAAAAGGCTGAAACCGTGCCAGAAGTAAAGACTGCTACTGGTCCTGTAGCTGTTCAGTAAACCCTACTTCCTTTATAGTCCCAGCCAGAGATCCACTGACATTTGATGCTTTTCTTTTTCTCATTAAAATAACAACAGCTTTTAAATCAAACCATCTCTATGTGTTGCTTAGGTTGAGTAGATGTAAGGTGGATTGTTAAAAGGTTAGAGTACACTTACATAACATTACATTTTAAGGCTTTTTTAGAGGATAACAGTGAATGGGGCTGGGCATCTGTCAGGGATTGAAATTTTGTCAGAACACAGCTTCTAATGGTGAGAAAATGAAGCCAGTTTGCATCATAAATACCACTTTAACGCCCCAAAAGTTCTTCTTCTTCTTCATGCAATTGTCACCAACTCCCATTCCCAAATTCTCCAGGATTTTTAACAGGTGCTCTCAACTACATCACTCCAAAAATCCCAAACTAAGTCGCTTAACCACTATAAGAGTAAAAAACACACTCATATCAGCGTTGCCAGATGGGAAATGTTAAACTATCGTACCAGAGGCTTAAAGTTATTGTATATTTGAGGAAAATTATCAGCTGTGAGACATAACCAAGAGAATAACTAGGCGAAATGTGTAATTTTACAAAATGAACATTTAAACGACTTTTTGACACATCTTCAAATCTACTTACATTGGGGTTTTTTTTATTTTAAAGCAAGCTGATGTAGCAATGATGCGTAGAAAAGGGTATGTGTCCATCAGTCTGACAATTTTTGTAATAGCCTACTATTACAAAATAAAATTACAAGACAGAAGGGAGAGAGAATGACAGCCGTGCTCGAGAACTTCATAGCCTACACCGTAGACTCTACATAAAGATGGACGACTCGTCTCCACTTCATCCCACTGTACAGAAGTGAAGCTAAAATATCCCGGATATAGGAGCTCCCATCTTGAGATCTTAACGTTGTTTGGAGCCAAAGTCTGCGCAGTAGTGATCGGGCAGTGGAGCCACGGTATGAAGGTCACCTGCCCGAACCAATCGTGAGCCGAGCACGGCCACAGCATGTCAGCGAGAGAGACTCACAGCTGCCAATCATGACGTTTCACCCCCTTTTTATAGAATCAAATAACTAATTTAAACCAAACTTATCAGAAAAATTAACACTTGAACAAACATCAGCGGGACATCTTTGGGAAAAATGTATTTGGCGTGTTCTCATGTGTATGAATGGATTGTTTGTTGTGATTTTATGTTTTTATATTTGCAAACCAGTTTGCCTCCTTGCTACCTGAGAATCAACTCAGTGATAATTAAATTTAATTGGAGGGTGAATATATTTTACACAACATTCCTTTATATCATATCTCAATTTGTATAGTTTCTATTTTGGATGTATTATGCAGCCTTATCCAAAATACTGTATTCTCCTAGCTTTTCTGTTCTGTTCCCATGTTCCCATCTATCACTAGCAGCTGTCTTTGTGTCTGTGTCCTATAGACTCTGATGTCAGAGAAGGTGACTCAGTTGATGGATTGGGCCTCCAAACGTTCAGTGATCAGGATGAATGGAGAGAAGTTTCGTCGCTTTGTCAAGGCTCCACCTAGGAACTACTCGGTGGTCATCATGTTCACGGCGCTGCAGCCACAGAGACAGTGTGGGGTCTGCAAGTAAGAAGCTGGAGCAACAGGAGGAGGCACTGCTGTTATTATATTTCTTATCTTTGAACTTAAATCCATCTTTTCATTTCAGACAAGCTGATGAGGAGTTCCAGGTGCTGGCTAACTCTTGGCGCTATTCCTCTGCCTTCACTAACAAAGTCTTCTTTGCATGTGTCGACTTTGACGAAGGATCAGACGTCTTTCAGATGGTGAGACAACTTCTTGTTCTCCAAGACTTGAGTTATGCCTTTTGTTTGCGAACAGTCTGCCAAAAAACAGAAGAAGTGTCTCAGTTTGGGGTTTTTCCTGCAGTTTGTGACACACGGCCTCTTGCCTGTTTTTCCTCGTGCATAGCCGTAAAAAGAATAGCTTGAAGAACACAGTTTTGTTTTGCAAAACTTGCCTTATAGTGATAACGAGGGTACATCACGGGAGCAACATGACTGCAGTCGGAAATTGGGGAAAATGTAAGTTATTTAAAGGGCGTATCCCTAGGACGTACGTCATGGGGACATTTTCGGTTAATCAGAGTATGCAGGGCTGCATGTAAACGGGAATATTAATGGTATATTCATTTTAATTAGCCATGTAAACAGCTTAGTAGGAATATTGTCTTTTTCGGAATACAGGCAAAAAACTGACTATTTTGTGCATGTAAACGTAGTCACTGAGCTAAACCTGAGAGATGATAATTAATGAGGGATTTACATGGATTCCAATTTGATAATTTGCTTTGATGAAGTACTTTGGGGGGGGCGGCAGTAGCTCAGTGGCTTGGGAACCAGAGGGTGGCCGGTTCAAGTCCGGCACGGACCAAATACGGAGTGTGGGCTGGTAGCTGGAGAGGTTAAATCCATCATTTATCACAAGCTGCAGTGTATGAGCACAACAGACAACCGAGTCCCCCGTTCACCCGTCAGGAGAGTTACTATAGCAGCCATGACGATCCCAGCAAGTCTCCACCGCATTATTTAGTTTAGTTGCGAGGTTGTCAGCGGTGTGTCTGCCTGGCTACTCAAGCCAACTTCCGGTTTCTGCACCTCCAGCTCAGGCTCTCTTAAGGTGGGCTGTTAAGGTGGACCAGCTATTCTCCTTTAAGTGACAAGCCGCTCCCCTGAGTTTTTCCTCAGCTTTTTAGCTATTTTTAAATATTTCTTTTAACCGTTTAACCGATAGCATTAATCGGTTAAAACTCTTAATGTCGGTTAACATTTTTCTTTTTTTTATTAACATCCCTACAAGGCACCGAACCCCTAACTGCTCTTGGGGCGCCTGACCATTGGCAGCCCCATCATTCCAACATCCCTCTCTCTCTGTCTATGGGTCCTGTGTGTGTATATTTTAGACCTATGTCTGTGTAAAATAACAAAGAATTAAAAAAAAAATTAATTTCTGCTCCACATATTGAATGTTTTGTTTTGTTATTTGTGTGTTTGTGTTGCAGCTCAGTATGAATTCTGCTCCGACCTTCCTCCACTTCCCATCTAAAGGGAAACCTCGCAAGTCTGATACCTACGAGCTGCAGGTCAGAGGCTTTGCAGCTGAGCAGCTGGCTAGATGGGTGGCAGACAGGACTGATGTGCAGGTAATTGCAAAACACTATCGCCAAAACAATCGCCAAAACAATCGCCAATCGGAAGGTCTCACATGTCGAAGTGTCCTTGAGCAAGATACTTAACCCCAAATTGCTCCTGAAGGCTGTGCCATAGGAATCAGTACTAAGATCCTGATGGGCATGTTGCCATCAGTGTATGAATGTGTGTGTGAATGCTGACATGTAGTGTAAAGCACTTTGAGTGGTCTGAAGACTAGAAAGGCGCTATATATATAATATAATAAATAAATATAATAAATAAATTCAAGTCCTTCCATTTGCCATTTACCATTGTGTTTGCTCTGATGAAATAAACCAATAAACACAATCGCACGCAAACACCAGGAAGATGGAAGCCTCCGATGACTATAGTATGTTTGTCTTTTTTTTTTTGTCAGATCCGTGTCATTCGTCCTCCCAACTACGCAGGGCCTCTCCTGCTGGGCTTCCTACTGGCTGTGATTGGAGGACTGGCATATCTGCGAAGACACAATTTGGAGTTTCTCTTTAACAAGAATGTCTGGGCCTTCTCTGCACTGGTAACAACGGCCAACACACACATGTACATCCACCTCCTACCACCACACACACATACATCCACCTACCACCAGGACCCATACATCTGTACATAGATGAATACATGGTGGTTATTCTCAACCAAGCTTTTAAGATTGGGGAGTAGACTGCTCTGAGCTGAGTGTCTCAGTGTGTTAGATAATTCTGCAAAAGCAGTGACCATTTTGATCAAAATTCCTCTGCCATCATATCATGTTCAAAAAGTGATCTATCCGACTCCAGGTTCAGGTTTTTAGTATAAACGGTAGAGCAATAATACGGTGATCAACCGCTTATAGTGATCAAAAAGCTTGGGACAGAATCAATCCTATACAAATGCTGTTTGAATAATTTGCTTATAGTAATCAAGTAGTCCGCTTACAGTGTTAATTTTCTTTCTTTTCATACATGAAAATATACAGAAATACTTTTTAAAACTATGTTAGACTAACGTTCAGCCCTGGCCATGTTTAATCGACTAGTTGACTAATCGCGCACTGGCTTTTTGTAAATGTATATGAAGAATATTGATCCGGGAGGACGTCGAACACACGAGTCGAGCTCAAGCACAGCATTCACACAGATGGGGAGAGAGGAATCAAACACACAGAGGGGAGCGAGAGACAAGGACAACATACACACAAGAGGGAGAGGCTGGATCCTCGATCGAATGAGCGATTCTCGAGATACGCAAATAACACACACAAGATATTCAAATAACACACACAAGATATTCAAATAACACACACAAGATATGCAAATAACACACACAGAGGGACAGACAGACAGATTCCTGGCTTTATAGTTAGATATCAAACAGAACACAACGTTGTGTAACGACCAAAAATGGAAGTGTCTCATTCTAAAATCCCAAGCTGCTATTTGAGATTCTCGTCTGTTTATGTAGCTTTGTATTATAAAGGAATGTGCTCCTGCGAGTAAACTGAGAAAAGAGTGTTGAAAGACAAAGAGAAATACAATGAATGTGATAATGTAGTGATATTAATAATCTCAGGCAATACTGCTGTTATGGGAAAAATCTCTGTGTTAAGGAAATAGTAAAGTCTTTCACCCCGGTTTCTAATGAAAATCCAGATGTTTATAATGTCTTTCTTTGTGTGTTTCAGTGCTTTGTCCTGATCATGACTTCAGGCCAGATGTGGAACCACATCAGAGGACCACCTTATGCACACAAGAACCCCAGCACCGGACAAGTCGTAAGACAGAAACGCACTATTTAATATATTCTCATTTCACAATCTAATATGTGTACTAACGATCAGAATAGTATTAAACTGTGTGTGTGTGTTTTCAGAGTTACATCCACGGCAGCAGTCAGGCCCAGTTTGTGGCTGAGACACACATCGTCCTCCTCTTCAGTATCCTTCAGCTGCATGCATACTCACACTTTTACAGTCAGCACACGCTCAATACTAAAGACTAAACCAACGATTTGTATCTCTGTTAACTCCTGTAAAATGTACAGATCAAAACAAAGCCCGAGCAAAACTAAACCGGAGTGTCCGCTTTGATCTCGTTGCATGTTTCTCACTTCTCTAGCTTCGTTGTGTTGTTATTGTTAAAGCACAATCTGTTTGACGGGGCTGCAGACCACCGACTTCAACTCACACCACCACACGGCTGCACTTAAAGTAGCTGTGGCTCGTAGCTGTTAAAGTGTAGTGGTTTGAGTAGACAATAGTCATGAATCACATGCATTTGTTGTCTAAACCTTGACATTACTGTCAGATGCTGCCGTTACCATGGGAATAGTGCTGCTGTGTGAAGCTGCTACCTCCGACATTGACATTGGAAAGAGGAAGAGTATGTACACACACCGATTATTCCTATTTTCCTTGGCTTTTTTTGTATTAGTTGTCCAAATGTTTACTGAAGGAGTTAGGACGATATGTTAACATTTTCCAACAGGCCACCGTCAAAATGTCATGAAGGGAAATATTTGAAACAGAAAAATACAACCATACACCTTCTAACTTAAAGGCAGGGTTGACGATGTTCTCCAGTCTCCACTATTTGTTATATTGGTTGAAATGGTCTTTACACCCCGACAGTGATCCATTACTGATGAGCTCTGAAAAAGGACCAGATAAAGAGCCATCATCTGTAGCTGCTGTAATCCTGTAAAAACGTCTACCAATCACTGCCTCGAGGTCCACTTGGAAAGAACCAATCAGATGACTCCCTGCTCGTACTCTACCCTTGGCGTGCACCAGCCTGAACTCAAAGCGTGTCGCCGCCACAAATTTCCTGGAGAATGGATGAGAAAAGTCAGCCCTGCAGTAACACTGCCGTGGTTACTTGTCACGAGGTAGCGTTGTTGAGTTGAGGTCCTCTCGCTTTCCAACATCGTCCACCCTATCTTTAAAGTTTCTCTCTTACACTGAAATTAGACGGGCTCAATTGCCTTGTTAAGTCTTGGTAAAAGACACACTCACCAAAACCGTCTTGGTTAGTCTTTCCTCCAATCCAACAATCATCAACTGGTTTGGTCGAAGTAAATCCTTAATTCACAGAGTTAGATGTGGAAATATGCCGGCTCTACACGCTGTTTATCCCGCGGTCTCTCTCTATCTCCGCACTTCGTTTCAGTGTTGTGCCTGCTGCGATATTTTCTCACACCCCTACTTTTGACAGTTTATTACTGATGTTGAAATGAAAAGTAGTTCTAATGATTTACTGAATATGAGTGGACAAGCACACATGTCAATTCACCAACACGAGTATACAAATTTACTATATAGCAAAACTGACTATGTGTGTGTGTGTGTGCCAGTTATGTGTGTAGCAGGTATCGGACTGGTGATGCTGTTCTTCAGCTGGCTTCTGTCCATTTTCAGAGCAAAGTACCACGGATACCCATACAGGTAGAGACAGAGAGACACAATCTTGTCTTACCTGCTGCCAGTGGCTAGAGGTAACGCCTTGTTTTCTGTTGAGCTAAAAGTCCTCTTTGTCTCTGGTGCAGCTTCCTGATGAGTTAAGAGCTGACCCGGCATCCTCCAGCTTCACAGCAAGTATGAACAGGAAGTTCCCCCCAAAGTGCTGTCAACGAGCACAGTGCTGTCCATGGCAATGCCACATTTTCTGTTTGTTAAGCCATGACTTGTCTTCTAATCTGTTGAGCCAAATACACACTGTGCCTTTTTACAAAGACTCGGCAAGCAATTCATTTGCCAATCAATCAAGTCTGCATTCTAAACTGTCTCGTGCCAAAAGGTACTTTTCTAGGTTAGATTTCTGGAATAGTTTTTCAGTCCAGATCCTACTGGACACAAATCTCAGTCTGTGTCTTTATTTTTCAAACAGGCCATGGACTCTGTTTTGTTTGTTTGTTTGTGGCTGAACTTGAACCAGGATATATTTATGGAGTAGCAAAGTGGGAGCAGTTATATCACAGACATCCAGGCTTTCTGGAAATACATCGTTTTGGTAACATCTTATACGGGTCTTGTAATATCCTATCAATGTCCTAGGAAGTTTTACGGAAAGAACAATATGTTCACTTGAAGGTTTCAGGAAAGAATCAACACATTTAAATAGTTCCCCTATAAGTAGAAGAGATAGAGTCGAGTGGAGTTTAGGAGCTGATTGCAGATATCAATTTAAACCCAATTAAATATATGTGTACATATAATACATATATATATATATATATATATTTATATATATATATATATATATATTTATATATATATATATATATATATAAATATGTATTTATTATTGTAACCGTTACTCTACATATATGTTGAATTGTCTGCTTGCCTTTGATTATACAACCAAATGGAAAGTCATGTTCAGCTGAGCTGTGCTCTGAATAAATGACTCTAATGGTGCCTTCAAATGAAACTCGGAAGCTCGTGTTTACAACACGGGAAGTCGTGTACGTGAAGAACGCCGCTGCTAAGCAACGGTAATATTAACGTTACAGTCGGCGTCTAGAGGCCACGGAGGCTAGCAGCTTTGCAAGCTAGCAAGTGGATAACATAATGCAGTAAATGCAAAGGTATGATGACAGAGAAAGATGAGGCCGTTGGGAATGTCAACATTTTCCTCAGACATATTATAAAATTACGAAGAAAAATAATGTACAGCTAAAATTACAATATATTAACTTATTATGCACCAAAAGAAAATAACTTCCGCCATTTCTGTCGACATGAAGAATCACGTCGCAAGTCGTGAACTCGGAAATTTCAGAAACTTTCCAATTCCGAGGTCGTGAATACGACATGAGGGGGCGTTCATATGGGCCCAACTCAAAAATACGACCCCATTTGAAGGCACCATAAATTATGCCAAAAATGAGTCATCAAATACACAAATCAAGCAGCGTCCCTTTTTCCTATTCATTAGTACCAAATGACATTTCTTTCTAGGACCCTTTCTAAGTATTTACAGTTGGGTATCCGTTCCTTTCTTGGCCCGTGATTGGCTATTTGCATCACTGCAACGTGACGCAGGTGAGGAAGGAACAAATAGGACACGGTTCTATTTCCCACTTGCAAGGAGTTACACAAATCAAAGCAACTTTTAGAGTCGATGAGTACACACAAATTTGAGAACTTTCAAGAAGCATCTGATCACCAGGCTTAAAAATCAGCTGCCTCCACCAGTAATGACCTGCTGAAGCTAGAGGTTATGCCCTGTAGAGAGCTCTCAGTTCATTTAAGGAGTTAAATATGCTGAATCATGGTTGGATTAACTGTTAAGTGAGTCCTGGAGCAAAAATGAGCTGATTAGTCCTCATTAACTCCCATTGCTCATTGACTGTCAATCATTAAGCTTTTGATCTGTTTCCATCCTTGTGTTAATGTGTAGTTTCACAATACGCAGCTGCTCAAACAAGGATTGTTGTCAAACTTTGAAGCATTATTTTTGTGAACCAAAATTTGCAGTGTGGAAATTTGATTACCATATTTTTTTCAGGAAACATGAAACATAACGGCACAAAACTGTGTACCAGCAAAGGAGTCAAATCTTATTGTCCTGTGTTCTCTTTTGAGAAATATTCAGAAATGAAAAAGGAGAAATTTACATTTGATATTTATATTCATTTGTAAGAACACTGTTAGTTCTCCGTGTACACAGACGGAGAACTTGTTTCCATACAGCCGATGAAATGGCCTCATTTCAAACCATACTGTCCTAAATGCAGCCTGCTACACAACACAAGAGCGACCACAGACCTTTGAACAACAACCGCATTATCTTTCCTGCTAAAGTCTCCTTCTCTAATCTAACTTAACCAACATGAGCACACTTCTTGTCCTGCACCTTAAGCTGGTTGAACGAGCCACCAAACAAACATTCACTGAGGGGAAATATGCAGTTTGCAGGCTACTTGCTCAGCTGCAGCACATTAAACAGTCTACAAATATCTGGGCAGTTGCTGCTCAGCTCTGGTTGGTAATCCGGCCTTGACGGTTCCCGTTTACAACAATTAAATGATCAGATTTCTGCAGTTGGTATTTGTGCTCCTGTCTGGCATCTTTCAAGTAGAAATCACCACTAAGGCTCAGGGGAATTGTAGTATTTAGACCAATTTAACCAAACCAAAAGGTATGTAAACAGTGATTTTATAGTAACAAAGTAGAAATACCTCTAACCAATGCTCGTGACATAGCCATGTGAATGCTGTCATATTATTATAATAAGTAATCCTTCTCTGTTGACAACGCTGGGTAAAGAATCCTGCAGCTTCACCCACTCTGCTACTCTATACGCAATGTGCCTTACACTGCTGAGCCACTGGGGTGTCTGATGATATGTCTTATGAACTAAATCATGAATGAATGAATAATCAAGTGATTAATTGTCAAGTGATTTAAATAAATCTTAAGGCAGCATGAACTGTAACCAGTTCAATTATTCAACGCTACTCCCGCTCAGTGATGGTCATTGTAGGGTGTAACAGATGTGATGTGGTGGATGCAGATGTGATGAAATTACTTATTTTCCCCCACATTTTTTACATCAAACACTCAGGGTGGTGATTTTAGCTTGTTTGTCTGTTTTTTTCAATCTAAGCTGTGTTTTGGTTTATCAAGTCACTTGACACTAAGTCATATTTCACATGCGTTGTGTATAATATTCCTTTGTCTTTCCACCTGTAATAGGTCTGCAGTGAACCGTTGTGCTAAAATGGAATAGGAGTAGAACTTGGATCTGTTAACATTCCTGTTGTTAAAAAACAATTTAATAAGAAGTAAGAATGGCCTTAACACCAGAGCAACGTGAGATTTTGGAGCTTGTCTACATCCTGAGAAATATGCAAACCCATTCATTAGGATGCTTAATCAGAAGTATACATGTTTTCTGTTGTGCTTTAAATGTTTGTGGTTGCTTTGTAAGGGGTGTACCAGGAGAGAATATTTGATCTGAGGCGATAATTTCTAATATTAAAGTGCCTTAACTGCCTCTCGGTATTTATCACTTCTTCTGTCTTTCAAGTTTCTATGGGAGAACGTCCAGTATGCACAATTTTAATTGTAATTTATCATCTATGACATCAAATATCTATGATGTTTCTATTTGACAATGACTCCTGAATGCCGAGTTACTAGACCACCAGTGATCCGATGGCTTCCTTTCAATGTAGTCTTTCGGTCTATACTGTGACTACCATCCCTGGCTATAGCGAAATGCCTGCTGCAGGCCTACTGTACTGTATCTGTGGCTGTGTTGTGAGTATTCTGCTGATGAAATGCTAGTCGACCAGTGCTTCACCACCTGTGATGGGAAACTGGTGAGCAAATGTCTTCAAAATTATTTGGAGAATCTGTAGACACAAATCTGGTTACCTGGATGTTGGGTGAGTTGTCCTAATGTGGGACACCTAAGCTCCAGTGGATGTAGGTCTTCCTCAAACAAATAAAAGTCTATAAAATGATTGGTTAATACAAGCTGCGGTGTCATGTGATCAAAATCACATGACCTCTCAAATATCCAATCATAGATTAGGGTGTAGCAATCATTAGACTGGAAGCATCCTGTGTGAAGACCACCTAAAGGTCAATGTTTCAGGTCAGGGTTTAGACAAAAGTAATGTTGAGAGGATCTGTTTATGATGTGTTAGTTCATCAAAAAATATTATAATGTGGTGTAAATATACTCTGTTATTTCAATCAAATATTCTATTGGCCCACTTTAGGAAATATGGTTTTGAAAAGTGGGACAGGATGATTTGCCTAATGTGGGTCAGAATTAATTGTACAATAACAATGGTAATTTATAGGGTTTTAGTTTTCTAATGCATTATTTAAGATATTTAAGGTGAAGTGCAAATTATATTCCATAATTGGGGGGTGGCTGCATCTCAGTTAAAATTGAGTTGAGTTGAGTTAGGTTTTTTTTTCTTCTAATTTCTGCAGATTGTTGTTTTTAATCCTATGCATTATAGGTTATTCAATAGTTATCCATAATCAGGTTCAGGTTCAATGTGTTGCCCCAAGGTTTGATGTATTGGCTTCAAACAGGCCCTCTGCCTGTTACTGTTGTATGTGTTCCCTGTATAGTGAAATGAAAACATTTTAATGGTTTAACATTTGAACTTTCCAATTCACAGCAGTTTCATGAAATTTAACCTGTGCATTTAATTGTGCTTTCTTTGCAGTACAGATATGATAATATAGGCTATTTAATGTCTTTCTAATATACCTAAATGCTTCAAAACTATTACAGTCTTATTGTTTGTTTGATGATGTTAAATTTTTCATGTAACATCCACACCTATAAGCCTAGATTTTTCTTAACAGCAATAACATTGTAAGTGGTAAAAATACTGAACATGGGATTGCACATTTAGCTTTAAGTGTTTGGTGATTTAAGCCTTATAACAGATGGCCATTGAACAGACTTTTCAATGTCCCACATTCCGGACATGACTGTCCACATTAGGAGATTTGTTTGAGACAATGTCTACCATTTATTTTATGAGTGTGATATCTGCATTTTCTTTTTTGGTTTGATGAGGATACATTCTGGGGATTTCAGAGTGGTACTGGGTTTGGATTTAATGTATTGGCTTCATATCGCAATATATTCCAGAAGTCTGAAATGCGAAAAAAAAATGTCCCACATTTGGCTAATTCACCCTAACCAATTGTACAATTCTGCAAAATATTTTACAGTATAAAAATAATATAAAAATAAATTATAAAACAAATAAACTGTAAGGAAAGGAAAAGATGAATAAAACAAAACAAAACAAAAAGCATTCGGGGTCTGCTAAACAATTGGAATAAATTTGAAATGTCTAAACAATTTAATAGTTTTAGTCAATTTATAATTTTTGAGTATTAAGTTATTAATCATAGTCAAATATGTTTTAAAATCAGTATCTTTAAAAATAAAAAAGGAAGGTATTCTTTTAAGCCATATCATTTTACATATATAATATTTCCCTAGGATAATAATCAAATTAATTTTGTATAACCTCATCTGCCGAAAAACTGGGATTGTTGACGATGAGTGATATCTCAATCTTTGTTAGTATGATAACTTTTTCCAAATGTTTTGAGAGATTCTTCTGTAAATGAAACCAAAAAGAAGTTGCATGAAAACGATCTACAAAAATATGTTCAATAGTTTCACCTTCTCAACTGCAAAAAGTGCATCTATTGTTAACAGTTACAAAGAACTTGCAAATCTCATCTTTAACAGGGTAGTACCTGTGTACAATCTTAAATAGAAACTCCTTGATTTTAATTGGAATTATATATTTATGAGGTAACAGAAACATAGTGTTTTTTATTTCAATATAACCAGCTATATTTACACATATGGGAGTAGTAATATGTTCAAGATGATTTCCACTAAAAGTGTTGTTTTACTGTCTGACCCGCGGAGGGCGGTAAAATCCCGTGAGGCATTGCGGCCCAATAAACAGACGAAGAAGAAGAAACCCGGAAAATATGAGAAGATGGCGGAGAGTGAGAACAACAACGATGCTTCAGCCGCAGAGCCGTCTAAACTATCCGACCTGCTGGACGGCGGCTGGAAGGTATTTGAGGAGGTAGACACTACAAACGACCCGCTCGCCTCTACCGCTATCCAGGTGCGAGTTAAACGCGCTATCGGTCAGCTGGAGGAGGCGTCCAGGATGGTGGCTCAGCTCGACCTGTTCAGCCGGAACGAGGAGCTGGAGGAGGTCTCCACGGCGGACCTCAGGTACCTGCTGCTGCCCGCCCTGCTAGGAGCTCTCACCATGAAGCAGACCAGCAGGGACAAACGACTGGAGATAGTCCAGACAGCCCGGGCTTACTTCATGGACTTCTTGAAGAGATGTAAAGAGTATAACATGTATAAGTTTGAACTGCCCGGTGTGACTGATGAGACTGATGACAACACGAGTCAGCATGACGAAGCATCAGAAGAGGGAGCCTCCACAGTCACGGTGAGTGAACATTAATGTGATCACCACGGGCGGAGGAAGCAATGACAATGTGGGTGGGTCAATGTAACGGGGGTCCACCCCAAAACCCCCCCAGGAAGAGCGCCCGTCGTTGATGCCAGTTTTAGTAGTGGTCAAACGGCGGTACTACAACTTCCGTCTCCGTCACGTGATGCCGTTGGGCCCAAAAAGACCTTTTCCCATAGACTTACATTGGGAAAGAGACGTCTGTAACTCAGAGGAAAGTTTTTCTTGAGGTGAATCAACCTCCCAGTATGAACACTCTAATAGTCCTTATTTAATTAATCTTATTCATGCAAATTTCCCCACTGTGGGACAAATAAAGGAATATCTTATCTTGTCTTATCTGTAAATCATAAGGTCCTAAAAGTTGTAAAATGCACTAATAGCCGAATCCAGAGTTATTTCCCTTCCTCCGTTCATGTGAATGAGACCCAGACCGAGGCTGGAGCGAGGGCTGGGAGGCGGAGTTAGCGAGCCGTGACGACAGCGTGACGGCTGTGACCCCGTGACAGAGCCATGTGACCGAGCGGATGCTACTGCGCCTGTTCCATGGGCCCAATGGATGCGAAAGATCCGGGTACTTTATAACTCGGCAGTCGAGCCATTTTGGCATCATGCGCCATTGAGCAACTTTCAAACTAGGTTATTATTTTAGTGTACTGTTAAAGCTGAAGTAGGCGAGATTGGAGCAAATATGATTAAAAGAATCTATTTTTATAAAACGGTCACTATATGGTGACAGTAGTAAATGAAACAGGTAACCTGAAAAATATCATATTCCTCTGTGTCCTCCAGTGCTCCTCACGGCATCTGTAAGATTTCACAGACCGGAGGAAAACAAGCAGTAAGGGCTGATCTGAGGTCTGCTGTCTATGAGAGCCGGCTGTCAATCACTCGCGAACTCCGATTAAACGGTCAAACTAGGCAGCGCTGATCAAATATGAATCCATATTCTATTACTCTAATGCCTATTTCTTGTCTCAAATGTTTTCAGAATCTTCTTGTAGTGTACTGGTTAGCTGTAAAATTAGAAAGTTTGTGACCCGGCAGCCATGTTGAAATCTCTTGAAGGAACGCCAAGCACCGGTCACATGACCGGAGCACAGCCAATAGGAAATGACCTGTGATTGGTCAAAGTCTCCCGTCACGGGCTAGATTTTTTAAAATCTGAAAACAGAGCCATGAGGAGGTGCAGAAGTCTAGCTTTCTCTCAGAACACTTGAATTACAATATGCTGAAAGGTTATTATGGAGTTTTTGCCCAATGATGCCAAAAATATACTGCCTACTGCCGCTTTAAGCTGTGAAATGAGAAAGTTTGTGAGCCGACCGCCTCGTTGAAAACAGTCGAGCCAAAACCAAGCACCGTGCACCGGCCGGAGCAAGCTTTCTCGAGGTTCGCAAGCAGCGTTTGACAGCTGCTTTAGTGATTCTTCAGCTCTGATTGGTTGTTTTCCCTCGACTCTGTTAAATCTTGCAAATGCCATTAGGAGCACAAGAGGACACAGAGGAACATGATTTTTTTTTCACAGATTTTCTGTCTCATGCACTACTGTCAGGATATAGTGACCGTTTTATAGAAATAACTTTTTATCATATTTGCTCAAAGTTACCGACTTCAGCTTTAATGCTTCCCAACAAGTTCTGAAAACGTCAAATTCAGTCATTAGATCCTTTTTTTCAAGTTATTCATTCACCTTTATGGCCTATCACTGCCGTCAAATGAAAACACTTTTATTGTGAAGGACATGCAGGAAGTATTCAGTAGCTCTACACATAAACACCAGCTGACTATGAGCAGAGCAGAGCAGAAAGTCATGGTGCTGTTTGAATGACAGAATGGCTGCTGGAAATAGTATCAAGTAAGCACACATTATGCACAAGTGAATGGCTGTAGAGGACACTCAGAGAGAGAAGGAGCCTTATAAGCGTAAGTCTATTCTACGTAAGTGTCACTTAGGCTACGTTCACATTACAGGGCTTAATGCTCAATTCTGATTTTTAGACTGGCCTAGCCAAGACTGTTCACATTCCTGTTTGAAGTGACCCATATCTGACATCAGTGTGACTGGATCTCTGCCCTGAAATGCCTCACATGCAACGAATAATGTCACACACGGGGTACTGCCGTCCGCCGGCCCAAACACACACTGAAGTTATTGGAGCCCAGTGACTGCCAGACTCTAACATATTGTTCAACTTAACAGATCTGGGTTCCCCGTTACACAGGTGTTGCTCCTAGCCTCCATAACGTATGACTTTGTGTGACTCCTAAAAGAAAGACTTAATTTCAGCTGATATTTAACTTTAACAGCTCTTCTGTGAACTAAGTGAAATAAACAAAAGTACGATGTGTAACGTTACTGTTTGACATCCCGAAACAGCGCCAGTCAGCACGTCCACGCAGTTTTTATAGCTTGATTTCATTAAATCCAACTTCTGCTCTGTGAAACATGACAAATTCATCAGAAGAACTGAGTGAGTTGTGAAAAGTCTGTTTGATAAGTTAATTTACATTTTAAATGACTGACGAGAGAGATAAAGTCTTCAACCGTTTCCTACTGTCGGAGGAAAACCTCTGTTGACATATTGTTAATTTTAACGGAGCCGAGCTTACCGGTAAACGTCTACTCCATCTAAAAGATAATTTATGATTTCTTATGACTCATTAACAAACAATAACTCATTTGGCAAACATGATTTAACATAATATTAGTTTTAGTTCCATATACAGTGAATAAACGTGAAGTTTCCCAGATAAAGCTCGTCTGCCTTAATGACGCAGATTACACATTTTTTGAAACTGCTGATTTATTAAATTGAAAGTCGACTGAGGGAAACATGGCGACGAATTTATCAGAAGAACTCGGTAATATAGAAAAGGTCTTTTTTGTCAGGTAACAAACATTATCGGTGTCTGATTGACGCACGAGAGGTTCTTCTTCTGTAGTTTCAACGGACCGGTCCGACACACTGTAATGGTGAGTGATCTGCTCCTGCTCAGTGAAATGTAACGTGGAAAAACACACATGAATTCTGATATGACCGTTCCCACAGCGGTCGCATTACAAGTGTTCGGATATGTATCGGATTTAGGACCACATATGAAAGTGGCCCAGATCTGATTGGGAAAAAAATCTAATTTCTATGTCCACACTACTCTGAAAAAATCAGATCTGTGTCACAAGACAGCAAAAAAAAAGGGATTTGGCCCACATTTGCTTGTAATGTGAACGTAACCTTAGAGCATAGTTTGAAAATGAATCAGGTGATACTTTGAACCGTGATGTGTGCTTCTTGTTCCAGCCTGTCCCCGGCCCGCCAGACCTGGTTGCCATGGCAACACAGAGACAAGCCAAGATCGAGCGGTACCGTCAGAGGAAGGAGCTGGAAGCCAGACTGTCAGAAGTAAGGAAGGCTGTGGACAGCGGACAGGCCGACGATGAAGTCAGCAGAGATTTTTACCTTCTGAATGTGCGGAGATGGGTCACTGTGTGTCTGGAGGAAATAGATAGCATTGACCAGGAGATGGAGATACTCAAGAATATGGACGGTCTGAAGCAGGGTGCTGTCAAGCAGCCAGCTCATCCAGCCAGGCCTCCCATGAAACCCTTCATTCTTACCAAGGACGCTGTTCAGGTGAGACTGTGTGTTGGAGACAGTGTAGAGGTCAGCTGTTACTGACGCAGCCACATGAAGAAATCCATTGACAAAACTAGCAAGAAGAGCTGCTGGGGAGTGCAGAAGTAGCATATAGAGTAAGGCTAGACGGATAAACCAGTCGACTGATATCGGCTTAATGCTGATACATCAGTGTCGTAGTGTATGTTGGCCGATAGTTAAACAAGAATTCACCATAAAGAAATGCCAAATTTGGTTTGAAGCCATTTGGAAAATGTCACCGTTCCATTAGTGTGCTCCAGTCCCTTGGCTGTCCTCGAGCTGAGAGACACCTGATTCGGCTGCATACTGCCGGAAGATGCGCAGAGAATCCTCTTTCACCATTACATATTTTGTCCACCATAGGGCAATAAGTAGAAGTAGATTTTTCAACCATAAAATGTCCAAATCAGTATGTAGCTTGGCCATGAAAAACGAAAACAAACCCAAGGGATCCATATCAAGATACTTTTATGTAAAAAAAAAAAATAGATAGGCTAATACATAATATAATACTTTTTTTTAAAATATCAAAATCATTATTGGCCTAAAAAATATAATATAGAGGTCATATTATCTAAACAATTACTTGTGTCACATGGTATTAACGTCCAAAAGATAGTTTGGATTATACCTCTAATCACAGTCATGTAAGAATTGCGACAGGCCTGTAACTGGATGCTATGGCTGCTCTGCTGTAAAGGAAGCAGCTGCCAGTTCAGCTAATGTAACCAATGTCAAGTGCATGTCCATGCTAACATGATGGGCAGAAACAATCTCCGCTCAGCACGACCAAGTTTTGACCAGGGGTTTTGACTTCATTGTCAAAAAGAACAACTGATAAACATCATTTACATCTAGAGCGACTCATTTTCTATCACTTAATCTATTGACTATTTTAGAGATTAGTCAATTAATCTAAACGATTCATTTTCCTCCAAAAAAATCAAGTTGACCATTTCATTTAAGTTCATTTTATTTCGACAAACTGCAGGCTGTGTCATTGTATAATGCAGCACAAGACAAAATACGAAATACGCTACCCCTGAAATCTGAAATAAAGATATTGTAATAAAGGATCAAAATATGCTCCACAATAAATAGTACACTTACTTACTTTGGTGCTAACCCCCTTCACTTTAATCAGCAGGTGGGAAGCAAGACAACGAGAACTTGGATTGAGTCTTGAGGAGTTGTAGCATTTATTCAC
The DNA here is from genome assembly GCF_043250625.1 of Sebastes fasciatus. NCBI lineage: Eukaryota > Metazoa > Chordata > Actinopteri > Perciformes > Sebastidae > Sebastes > Sebastes fasciatus. Next base: position 5,556,686 of record NC_133804.1, on the reverse strand, counting down.
CGACAGTCTGAGCTGTACACACACTGCACTGCTACGTCCACAGCTGTAACATTACTACTGACTTCATACACTCTTTGTGCGCTGCGGCATCGATGGAGGCCGTGTGCCGCTGCATGGAGGCTACTGCCGGGCTGCAGTGACACAAAGCCGGCTGAAAATCAACAAAGTTTCCTTTCAAACACTTATTCAATGGATTTTCTAAGGCAGCACACAGACAACTTTATGGCTTTATGAGTGTATTTAGCAGCTATAAGAACAAAAGATTTTATAAAATGCATTGATTTAAAATATTGACGTTGATTCATTTTCAGTGCCAATGTTATCGATTAGGCCGACTAATCGCGGCAGCCCTATTTATATCAATCTAACCAACCCATTGATTGTCTTGATTGACTAGGTCAAATTAGCTACCTGTCCAACAAAGATGGTAGCAACATCCAGGTTCTAAATCAAGAGCAGAGCAGACGATGCGTAGATCAGAGGCAAAACACAGATTCAGGCTTAAACATGAACTTTATTAGATTCGTCATGTACATACAGGTACATAAATACATTTGACCTCTGCATTTAACCCATCCTTAGGAGCAGTGGCCTGCTGTGAAGCGCCCGGGGAGCACCTTGGGGTTTAGTGTCTCATGCAGACAGTAGGAACTGGGGATCGAACCACCAACCTTGCGGTTAACGGACGACCACTCTACCCACCGAGCATGCCTTTAGAAAGCTTGAAATCTCCGCAGCCATTGATGTAAAAGAGGACTCACTAACAATCGGCAGAGTCTATTGTGCTCAAAGAGCAGCTAACATATCACTCATCGCACATTAAAAGAATGTCAAAAACCGTGGTGATGTGATCAATACCCCTCAGCATCACAGAACCACAGAAACCTGGATGGTAAAGCAGGTGAGGTGGTAAACGGGTGAGGGAGATGAATTGACAAATCAAGGGCAGAGAGCACTGCAGGATCTCTGTGGATAGGGCTTCATTATACGAGTAGATTCCTATCAAACGTGGCAGGTACCAATCAAGGTAACAGGTACCAAGCAGCAGTACTGGTTGTAGTTTTCTTAACATGCTGTTCAACAGTGTGTGATAGAATGTGTTTGTTTCATCTGCAGGCTAAAGTGTTCGGGGCCGGTTACCCCAGCCTAGCCACCATGACAGTAGACGACTGGTATGATCAGCACAGGAAACGCGGAGGTCTGCCTGACCAGGGGATACCCAGGAGGGTCCCTGCGGAGGAGAACACTGATGCAAAGGAGCTGGAAGAAGAAGATAAAGAGAAAAAGGCTGAAAACGAGGATGAGGAGTCTCTGCTGAAAGCCAGAAACTGGGACGACTGGAAAGACACTCATCGCAGAGGTTATGGAAACCGCCACAACATGGGCTGATTGATCCCAACACAATGCTCTTGTCTTCATTTCTATTCTGATCAGTCCAGGAAGTGAACGTTCCTCACAGTTCTGATCCTTAAGATTGGTTGTTGGTATGAGAAGATCACCAAACCAAGAAACACACCACAGCATTGCCAAACAAACCCGTTGAGTTCATTGACACTAATGCTCATTTACAGATGTTACTGCTAGTCATTTTACAAGTTTGGGTTCAACAGTCCTCTGTGGTGTCATGTTTTTCAGTGAGTCTTAATAAAAATCTACAGATTTGGCTGGATTAAATGGAGCCCAGCCATGATGCCAATGTTTCTGCTTTGTAATGTGTATTCCCCTAACACTGTCATTGGAAAAATAAAGAGACTGAACAACCATGTAGCAAGAAAATCAGTGTACGGAATCTGGTAAGAATATACAGACGTAGGCAAAGTTGTTGGTACCCTTCCGTTAAAGAGAGAAAAACCCACAATGGTCACTGAAATAACTTGAAACTGACAAAAGTAATAATAAATAAAAATTCACTGAAAATTAACTAATGAAAATCAGACATTGTTTCTGAATTGTGGTTCAAGAGAATCATTTTAAAAAACAAACTAATGAAACTGACCGGGACAAAAAATGATGGTACCCCTAGAAAAGATGTAAAATAATGTGACCATAGGGACATATTAAACTAAGGTGTGTCCTGTAAATAGCATCACAGGTATCTTCAAACTTGTAATCAGTCAGTCTGCCTATTTAAAGGGTGAAAAGTAGTCACTGTGCTGTTTGGTGTCATGGTGTGTACCACACTGAACATGGACCACAGAAAGCTAAGGAGAGAGTTGTCTCAGGAGATTAGAAAGAACATTATAGACCTTCATGTTAAAGGTAAAGGCTATAAGACCATCTCCAAGCAGCTTGATGTTCCTGTGACTACAGCTGCACATATTATTCAGAAGTTTAAGGTCCATGGGACTGTAGCCAACCTCCCTGGACGTGGCCGCAAGAGGAAAATTGATGACAAATTGAAGAGACGGATAATACGAATGGTAACCAAAGAGCCCAGAACAACTTCCAAAGAGATTAGAGGTGAACTCCAAGGTCAAGGTACATCAGTGTCAGATCGCACCATCCGTCACTGTTTGAGCCAAAGTGGACTTAATGGAAGACAACCGAGGAGGACACCAAATCATAAAAAAGCGAGACTGGAATTTTCCAAAATGCATATTGTCAAGCCACAAAGCTTCTGGGAGAATGTCCTTTGGACAGATGAGACAAAACTGGAGCTTTTTGGCAAGTCACATCAGCTCTATGTTCACAGACGCAAAAATGAAGCATCCAAAGAAAAGAACACTGTACCTAATGTGAAACATGGAGGAGGCTCGGTTATGTTATGGGGCTGCTTTGTTGCATCTGACACAGGGTGTCTTGAATCTGTGCAGGGTGCAATGAAATCTCAAGACTATCAAGGCATTCTGGAGCAAAATGTGCTGCCCAGTGTCAGAAAGCTTGGTCTCAGTTGCAGGTCATGGGTCCTCAAACAGGATAATGACCCAAAACACACAGCTAAAAACACCCAAGAATGGCTAAGAACAAAACATTGGACTGTTCTGAAGTGGCCTTCTATGAGCCCTGATCTAAATCCTATTGAACATCTGTGGAAGGAGCTGAAACATGCAGTCTGGAGAAGGCACCCTTCAAACCTGAGACAGCTGGAGCAGTTTGCTCACGAGGAGTGGGCCAACATACCTGTCGACAGGTGCAGAAGTCTCATTGAGAGTTACAGAAATCACTTGATTGCAGTGATTGCCTCAAAAGGTTGTGCAACAAAATATTAAGTTAAGGGTACCATCATTTTTGTCTAGGCCAGTTTCATTAGTTTGTTTTTTTAAATGATTCTGCTGAACCATAATTCAAAAACAATATCTGATTTTCATTAGTTCATTTTCAGTGAATTTTTATTTATTATTACTTTTGTCAGTTTCAAGTTATTTCAGTGACCATTTTTGTTTTTTCTTTCTTTAACGGAAGGGTACCAACGATTTTGCCTACGTCTGTATGTGTGTTTAGCTGAAATGAACACACACATCTCCTACATGTTTCAAAGAGCCGGAAACCCACTCAAACACGGGGAGAACATGCAAACTCCACACAGAAGGGCCCCAAGCCGGGTTTTTAACCTGGTTGAACTTGGTCGAGGGAGGCTGGGCAGGTAGTACAACCAATCTGGAGCAGGTTCACAGTAGGTAAGGTAAGAAATCTACTCTTATTACAGTATTGTAGTACTGCATATTAATACAGTAGCCTACTGTATTACAGTATTGCAAGTGGGCCATAGTACTGTAAAGGGAAAGTATGTTTCATATAGATTAGAAACTACAATTTATTCCTACCAACACAGTATTTACAGTATTAACCACCAGGGAGAACATTGCCTTGTGATGTTGATGAGGTGCTGTGCCCAGACTGACACAGAAAACAGGATGCAGCCTCATTTTGTTTACTGTGTACAGTACATTTTTCTATTTATTCTGTATGTAAAACACTTTACGCATCCAATTTTGTGTTTGTAGGGATGTGTACAGTATTTTGTTTATATCACAGTATCTTTGTGTTTCTATATTAGAGTATAAAAACGATCTATCTATCTATCTATCTATCTATCTATCTATCTATCTACACAATAACTGTAACACTAAACATGCAAGAGTTTCTCGCGAGATGTTAAGTTTCGGCATAGCGAGTCTCGCGATACTTTTCTGCAAGTTTTTGCAAAATTTGGCACTTTGCGGGTTACCTTCTAGACACGACCGTTACGTTCTGAGACGCACGTTTATTCATATGTAACCGGAAGTCCCTCCACAGTGTTGCACCGTGTGAGAGCATGCAGACCAGCAGCTTGACTAGTGGTCAGAGAGTGCTGTCATTTAACCTCTGAGGACGGTAGCTGTTAGCTAGCAGTGCGAAGACATCCACCAGGACAACAACCGTCTGTGTAGTGTGAGGTAACTTAGTGTAACCTTACTGTCTCTGTCTCTCTGTCTCTCTGTCTCTGCATCGTGTGCAACCATCCAGGCTAAGTTAAGTTAGCTCACTGAGCTAAGTTCAACTTCAGACAGCAGGCAGATAACGTTAGTCTGTCTCAGAGTTGATGTGTGCTCTAATGTCATTAGTTTTCCTACACACCACCTTAACAGAGAGGCATAATATAACGTTAGCTCCTGTTATAAAGGTTATAAAGGTCATGCTTAGTCATTTTGAATAACTGTAGTTGATCATTGACTCATTGACATTGTTGTCTGCTGTGTACCGTAACTGTTACTGTAGATCACCTGTCAGAGCAGCCTGCTACTCTTCAGCAGCTATAACGTTACATAACTCACTGCATCATTCACTATGTTGTATTTATCGCATTTGAATGCAACCACAAAACTAAAATCACATCCTGACGGGACTATAGTCCAAATAATGTTGGTATTATTATGATGTGCTCTGTTCCCTCCCCTCTCTCTTTTCCATGTGAGCTAAAGCCCCATCAAGCACTATCTCCGTTTAGTTTCTGTTGCGCCTCTATTCTTGCCATTGCGGTACTTATGCTGGGCAACCAATAAGTAAGAATGAAGGTTCCCATTATGAGAAAGCAAAGCGCATTCAATATTTACACATGATACATAACATGTCACATGCTTTAATGTTTGACATTCTACTGTAGCCTACCACTTTGAACAGAGAAATGGTAAAGTCACATGTGCTGTCAGTAAGCATTGGAATAACAGTTCTAATAGATTCCTACTGAAAATGTCCCTGAACTGTAGCCGTAGAAATTTGAACTCATTGTAACATTATTTAAACAGAAATTAGGGCAAGTCACCTCCATTGTATGTCAATATGCATAGTAATACAGATTCCCTTAATTTTAACCTTATTGTAATGTATTTAGTATGTCATTATGTGTTTATATAAGTATAATGATGTAATATTAAAACACTTGGCACATTAAGATAGGGAGCTTATGGCTGTGAGTTGACTGTATTAAATATATATATGTACTGTATATACATATACAGTACATATATATATACAGTATATGTATACAATATATATATACAGTATTTATATATAGACTCTACAAGGCCGTTTTGTTTTCAGCATTGGTGGGTCACAGAAAGGTCAAATAGTTTCAGAGGCTGTAGTGGGCTCGGTTTCAAAGCTAGAGTGAAGATATTGGTATCATATGAAACTAGACGATCGGCATGCATTTGTAAATAACACTTAGGCTAAATTTTGTTGAGAAAAAAACTGGTATGGCCATTTTCAAAGGGGTCCCTTGACCTCTCAGCTCTCACTGCGAATGAAAACGGGTTCTATGGGTACCCACAACTTTTCCCTTTACATACATGCCCACTTTATGATAACCACATGCCGTTTTTTGCATGCAGTACAGGTGTGTTATTTCTGCCTATTCTGAAAATTGTGTATTTGAATTTTCCTGCATACAGAAATCTTTTAGTATTAAAAAATCATTCATAATACACATATACAGATGCAACAGTTAAACTTATCAAACTCAGTTTGGGGTTTTTGACCACTTGATAAATCCAGTATTTGTTTTCTTTTTAGCTCTTGTTGGTCCCACCGACCTTGACAAAAGTACCTGTGTAGCTGCTAGACGCTTAATGTTGTTTGCTAGCCACAGGTTTGCTTCAGATATTTGTGCTGGTCCAGGTAGTATACATTTGGCACGCAAGGACGTACAAGAGTCTGACTTCTTTCAGCTCTTATGCTACATTATGCTAGATAATGAAGTATTTTCTGTCTCTCTGTGTAGATGCCAGGTGCTGGTCCATGGGTGTGAGTCGACTGGATGTATTTTACAGAAGGCTGCTCCTCACCAAACTCTTCATTGGAGGATGGGGGAAGCCTGAGGACCTCAAGAGGTACAGAAACAAAATGAGAACACAACAGAATACAGCTAGAAATATCAGGATAGTGGATAAGCTTGTCATTGTATACATGGAGCAGCCTCTTCTAACTCTTCCTAATTAGCCATGGGCTAGCTCTTCCACACTGCTATGCAAGTTGCCTACCTGCCCATCAGGATTTAATCGAAATACTCAATTACTTCAGTATCTTGCTCAAGGACACTTCGACATGTGGACTGGAGGAGCTGGGGATCGAACCGAGGAGCTGGGGATCGAACCGTCGACCTTCCCATTGGTGGGCGACCTCCGAGCCACAGCCGTGGGGGGGGGTTTATGTACAACAATGGTTATAATTCCTGCATGGTTAACCCAATATTGCTGTAAATAAAGCTGAAAGTCTGCACTGAAAGCACACACTAATTGCTTTATTTCAAATCCATTGTGGTGGTGTACAGAACAAAATAACAACAATTGTGTCATTGTCCAAATACTTCTGGAGCCGACGGTATATAAACATATACTAAAAGCAACAATGACCAACAACATACCATGTTTATATAAAAGTCCCATGTTTCTGTAAAAACAAGTTGAACTGATATTGATATGTTCTCCCTCGACTGTGTTTTGCAGAATCTTTGAGTTCCGTAAGCTCATCGGAGACAGAGAGAGGTGCAGGTCTCTGGTGCCTAAGGACTATCCAGTTCACATAAACAAGGTATTCCATCTGTTCTCTCTTCATTGCTCGCTAGTATAACTTTTTGTTTGTATTCTCACAGATATATATGTGTGTTTGTGTGTTTGTGTCCAGACAGAGGAACACATTGACTGTCATATCCACGAAGGGTTCTTCATCTCTCCTCTGGAGCACTTGGTCCCTGGAATCCTGCCACCAGAGGCCGTCAAAGCCAGGTACAGAACATGATGTCGTCCTCTCCTAAGGCCAATGCAGGGTATATGCAGGAAACCCCAAGTTAAATTAATACAATTTAAGACCTCGTCCCCACTTGGAGTTCTAACCGGTCACATCAGCGACGCACTTTAACTTACATTTACTACACATTGATTGTAAGACAGCACAACTAAACCGTCTTAGATTGTGTCAATGCAACATAATACAGATAAGTAGGTGAACAAAGCACAAGAGAATGAACTGAGTGACTAACCCAATGCAAGGTTTATTAGAGTAAAATCAAGGATGAAGGGACGGTCACAGGGCAGATCGGAGGAAGTGTGGCGTTACAGACCAGCAGCTTGGGAGATCAGTATGGACTACCCAAGGGTTCAATATTAAATAAATAAATAAATAATGGTACAACAGAAATAAAGCAGTACTACCATGAAATGTTTAAATAATTCAATACATATTTGAAATACAGCTCCTTATGATAAAACATTTTTTTCTCTTGCTTCTTTTCTTAATAACAGAGTTTATTGCGGATCATTTGTTCTAATTCCTGCTGTTTTTATTTCCAAATGGACGTTTATTTATTTTTACAACACCATTTTCCCAACCAAGTAGTGATGACTATGTTATTTCATAATGCTGTTTTTGTGTTTGTCTGTTAATCAAGATAAACGGGCAGAACCATTCATGTGGCCTTGTAAAATAACACACCAGATCTATTGCAGTAAATGCATTGTGTGCATTGTTTCTGTTAAAATAACTATAAGAGCATAAATCATTAACTGCAGCATCATCTAGCTTTGCCTGTTGAGTTTCACACAACCAAATATCTTCCAAGTGATGATGATCACTCGTGATGTGTTTGTGTGTTGTGCTATCCAAATGAGTCCTCATAGTGCGTTTGTTGTTTCAGGTTCCAGTTCATAGTTCCTAAGAGGTGGCAGAAGAACAGACCAGTATGCATCCACTTGGCGGGGACTGGAGACCATGTAAGGCTCTAAACCTTTTACCCTCAGCAGCATAACCTGAACCTTTTAAAGTGTACATATACCACCAAGCAGAAGGTGATGGATATGATACGACCAGTGATATTGCTGTTGAGGTCCTGATATTGGCCTTGTTTTCTCTTGTTAATGTTTTTCTTCATTAGCATGTGTTTTTATATGAATAATGAATTCAATATTAAAATGTAATATATATCACTTTGAAAGCTTTTTTATAGCTACACTGAAGAACCAAGAAAGTGTTTAACAACAAGCTTGGTTTTGGGTACGTATGTGTTCACCAAGTGACCATCTTCCTTCTTTGCTATGGGAAACTCTTTTAGAGCCGCCTCAGCTGGTGTTATGATTTGGAGCTTAATACCTTGTAGCAGTAGAACCCCTGGATAGATTATTGTGATGTTAACTTGATCCACTTTCTCTGTACTTTCTGACTCATAAGTATTATGACTTGTGTGTGTAGTTTTTCTGGCGTCGACGGACCCTGATGGCCAGGCCCATGGTTAAAGAGGCGGGAATGGCTTCACTGCTTCTGGAGAACCCGTATTATATCCTTCTGTTGTCTTTTCACATCTGCTTTCCTCTTTATATGTTTTGTTAATTTCAAATAGTTTTATCCTTGATAAGCTATATCTTCTTTACACTGCTGTGCTTAACGCCCTTGTGTGTGTTGGTCTTAAAATGAGGTGTGGTCAGGCACACTGCTATCTTGAGGCAGCAGAAAGCGATTGACATTGACCACCAAAAACTTGGTCTGAAGTCTGCGGCAGTACTTTCCTGCTATTTAAAGGGCGCATTATTCAGATAGTAAGATGAGTCTACACAGGCAGGTTCACAATGCACGTACGCTCTGCTGGTTACACACACAGGGACGCAGCAGCAGCTCTCCTCGTCCTCAGTTATATACAGCGTCGGCGCTAGAACAATGTCTTTATTTATGTAATCAAAACACATAACACAGGCGGCAGGTGACAATTCAAAATATATTGAAAGATATTGAAGTAAGGCTCTCAAACGCACACACGCCTCTTTGGCGTCCCTTCTCATCATCCCTCTGTGTGTGTTGAGGTAGACAACTTTAGTTTCAGTTTGTGGGCCCTCTCTCCCTAAACGCCGGCGTTTTGAGGCTGATGGATCCGCGTGTTACGCACCGCCTCCACAGCTGTGCCCTACTGCAAGCACGTGCGTAATGCATCTCTGGAGGATTACGCTCAGCTGTTTTATTTGGCATATTTCCCAAAGGTCACTCTGGCCGTTGATAATTTCATCTGTCGGACAACTACACGAGACTCCGGCAAAAAGAGGGCACATGCCGACTGACGTTAACTCTGCACCGAGCACTCTGCGCTGGTCGCCAAAATACCGCACAGACGAAGTCGAAGCCAATGTCAGGATCAGGAAAATACCAAACGGTTGAAGGAGCACTGCTGGTCCCTAAACCGTACAGATCCCATGATGGAACATTTCCTTTTGTCCCTCCCTGCCTAGTAAATACCTGTGTATGAAAGACATGTTTTATCTTCTTGTAATCTTTATCTGGTGTATGCTGTCTGTGAACATTGTTTTATTCCTTGACTGACCTTTTACATGGCTATCGTAAACCCAAAGACCAACTGTAAGTTAACTCCCATTCACACCATAATGACTTGATTGATTGATTGATTGATTGATCACCAATTTGGCAATTGGCTTTTAATTTCAGACCGAAGTAGATAAAAAGTGAGCTTTCAGTTTTAAACATGAGAAGCATAATGAGACAAAGGATCTTCAGTTTGCATTTTATGGCTACATACGTGATATCACGCTGACATTTGACTGTATTTGGATTCTTTTTGGAACATCTAGACTAAAATCGAAGAAACATGAGCAGTGTCCAGTTTGGAGGTATTAATTCAGTATGAAGTAAACGAGGACATTATTTGTGGGTATTTTAGGCGGTCCAGTCTAAAGAATGTGTCAGACCTGCTTGTGATGGGAGGGGCTTTGATCCTGGAGTCGACAGTGCTTCTCCACTGGCTGGAGAGAGAAGGTTACTGGCCTCTAGGAATGACTGGCATCTCCATGGGAGGATATGTGAGTCACCCAAACAGCACACGTTCTGTCACGTTCTTCATTAAAGTGCTTTTCACTTTGATTTCCTTTTATCAAACTTGTATATTCTACTAGTATTGCACTAAATATGTAGTCAACATGCATGTCATCCTGGAGACCCATAGTCACCAGCATCTTCCTTTAGATTTGAAAGTAAATATTTTACACGCAAGCCTGCATACAAATACAAGTGGGTCCAATATATGACCATATCCTACCCAAAGTTCATATATATCATGAAGTCTTGTGTGTCTGTGTGTCCAGATGGCATCCCTGGCAGTGACCAACTGGCCGAAGCCCATCCCTCTGATTCCCTGTTTGTCCTGGTCCACTGCCTCTAGTGTCTTCACCACGGTAACACTCTTTCTACCTGAGGAGATAACTTGACTTCTGCACCTCCTCATGGCTCTGTTTTCAGGCTTTAAAAAATGTAGCCCGTGACGGGAGACTTTGACCAATCACAGGTCATTTCAGAGAGAGAGAGAGCGATCCTATTGGCTGTTCTGGGGCTGGTGGGCGGTGCTTGGTATTTCCAGATCTCAACGTGGCTGCCGGGTCACAAACTTTCTCATTTTAAAGCTAAACAATTCACTACAAGATGTTTCTGAACATTTGAGAGACATAGGCATTACAGTAACAGAATATTGATTCATGTTTGATCAGCGCTGCCTATTTTGACCGGTTACAGTTTGCGAGTGATTGACAGACGGCAGCTGGACGGCAGACTCCAGATCAGCTCTTACTGGTTGTTTTCCTCCGGTCTGAAATCTTGCAGATGCCGTTAGGAGCACCGGAGGACACAGAGGCACATGATTTTCTTTTTCAGATTACCTGTCTCATGCACCTACTGTCAGGATATAGTGACCGTCCAGTGTGTGACCCTTCTCGTGTGTCGGGCCAGTCACCGACTGAGTCAGATTAAGAGAGTCAATAAGATTAAGAAAGTCTTTGACCAGAAGTCTGGCTTCACAGCATACATGTAAAATCACCAACAATTTAAAAGCGATCATAATTTAACAGCCGCAAAGTCCTGCATAAAACCCTTATTGAACTTGGGTGGACGGTACACAACCTCACACAGCGTGGGAAAAGGAGCGTTAGTCTCAAATATCTGCAGCTCAAAGCTGGTTTAAGTGTCAAATAAATTCTGGCGACAGTGAAAAGGTGGATTTAAAAACAGACGCCAGCTCTCCACCCTTGCCAGCGGTCCGAGGGGAGCTGAAGAAATCACAACCAGGAGGAAGAATTTCAGGAAATAAAGGGTGCACTCACCAGCATGAAGCCAGGTTTCCATCAGAAACATAAAATCCAACGAGCGAGAGGTGAAGAAGTTATTGAGCGAGAAAATCGTATTTGTTATGTAGATGATCTTTCTATCACTTATTGCCCCCCAGTAAGTTTGACCCTATTTGTGTGTGTGTGTGTCTGTGTGTGTAGGGAGTGCTGAGTAAAGCCGTGAACTGGAAAGAGCTGGAGAAGCAGTATGCCATTAACTCTGTGTATAATAAGGAAATCATCAAGCTGTTGGAGTACTGTGGGGTATGTTATCCTTCAACTTCTTTTGAAGATCACTTATTCGTACTCTTATAGTGATTGAGAATATCTAGAATTAGTATAGAGTGTTTAGATTTCTCATCAGAGACAGGGCGGTACAGTTGGCTAGAAGTTAACAGTTTTGGTTTGATAAGGATATTAAAAATGCTAATGAGTTAGAATAAATCAGGAAACGATATGTATCAAAATGATATGACGGTTGATCACCAGAAAATGTATGGCTTATGACGAGAAGAATTACATATCAAGTAAACATTTGCTTTTTGTAGCTACACATCAGCATACTTGTCTTTGTTTCATGTCAATATGAAATGACACTTTTGTTTGTCAAATAATCAGATCACCTTAGGCATCTTCAAGCTCGATTTGGCTCTGCTAAAATGTTCTGAACATTTTTCATTATTTCGTATCAAATTGTTCTATAGTTAGATTTGTCTCTTTCTCCAAGAAGCAGAGCAGCAACATGCTTTACCAGACACATACACACATGAGCATTAATAAGTACATTTGTATCTGTCTTTTGGTCTGTGTGTCCACATTTATCAGGCTGATTCCTTTAAGATGGGTCCAGACTTTGCCCAGAATGTGGATTCTTTAGAGCATCTGTTGGGCCTGTCTGGAGATCAGAACCCCAAAGCTGGAGGGGAAGCTGAGACTGGACGAGGCCTGTTGATTGGTGGAGGCCCTGAAGGGGGCAGGGCTAGCGTCGACCAATTGTTGTCATCAGTGAACAGCAGTGGGATGAGCTTGGACACTCTACCAAGGTAAAGATCTAAGTTATTGTGAATAAAGCTGGTGAATGTGTTATGTAGTTAGTTTAGTTTAGTTTAGTTTAGTTTTATTGTTTTTGTTTGTTCACCTGATTTTTTTTTTTTCTTTCTTTTCTTAGAAGCCTTCATGCAAACAACACACTGCCTGGGAAGAAGACGGATTTAGCCAAATGCTATCGTCCGTCATTACATAGAGAGTCTATAAGCTTCATGAAGGGAGTGATGGACGAATGCACACACATGGCCAACTTCTCTGGTAAGCTTCATGATGCAGACAGACAGATTTACAGGTAATGTTTCTGATTAGTACCGTAACATAAATAGGACGGAGGAAAGCAAATATCAAAATACCGTTACAGGTCCTTTATCAGAAAAACCGAGCTTCAAACAGCTCTAAACAAATTTACTGAAGAAATGTATTGATTACTGAAGCTGCCGCCTGACAACGTCGATGTTCAGTGTTTTTACTCAACGGCGGCACTACAACACAGCCACGGCCACAGGCTGCTGCTATCCCCCAAATTACAATCTATAATCATTTATTTATTTATATATATATATATATATACTATAGTAACATCTGGAGTCTATTTTGTAATGAATTTATTTTTTTCTAATAAAAAAACAACAACTGGACATGACGCAACAGAAGGGAGAGCGGCCAAGCTAGGTCAAGTCTCAGCAATGCAACATATGGATCCCAATGCTAATTTTGACGCTGATGAGGTTGCAAACGTATATTCATACGCATATGACGGACCACAGCCTTATAATCATGAGCCTGTTAAGTGTCCAAGACACCAGGAACAGACCAGAATTAGAAGAAATAACCGATATCGGAAAGAAATTGAGTTGTTGCGTGAGGAGAACCAGTGACTGGCATTAGATATTGTTAGCTAATGCCGGTCATATCACGACATTGTTAAGTTTGTTATCGCATATCAGGCTCTAATAAAACTAGTATCGGTCATATAATAATGGCGGAAGTATTGATACTTACCCATAACAGAAACTAATGCACGTTAGTTTAAGTATCAGCTTGTTTCAGTCGCATTGACTGAGAGAGAGAGAGAGGGATAAATAATCTATTACTCTGTTGAGTTCTTTCAATTATCCAATTTTCTATACCTTTAGAATTGTATAGAAGACCGTCCACAGTTGATAAAAAAACATGATTGAACAAGTTTTGTAACTTGTTTTTCAAATGAAAGGTCACTGTTGAATATTACACCCAGGTCTCTGGCTGCACATTTGACATTTGTACATTTGACAACGGTGCTCAATATTGTGTTTTTATGTATGTTATGTCCCAGTCACAGCATGTATACAGAAATAAATGAGATGTGTCCTTCTCTCTGTCCTAGTCCCCGTAGACACCAGTCTCATTGTTGTGGTCCAAGCCAAAGAGGATGCCTACATCCCTCGTACGGGGGTCCTCAGTCTGCAAGAGATCTGGCCAGGATGTGAAGTCCGATATCTGAACGGAGGACACATCAGCGCATACCTGTTCAAACAGAACGTCTTCAGGTAAACTACTGACTCAAAGGATATCCAAAGATATGTGTGGTCAGGTATGAGGTGTGTGAGGTATACCTAGGTAAACAGTCTGTGAGTATTCAGCTACTGACACACTTTGTATTTGGCTCCCTTGTAGAATGACTTCCAGTACTGAAGTACTGATATTTACTCCTTTCTCTTCCCAGTAGCAACAAATCGTGTGTGATAGAGTATAGAGTTACATGACATGACATCAGTTATCATGAATATGAAGACTTTAGACTCGCAAAATCTTTCAACTCGACTTTGACTTCAACATCAGTGACTCGTGACTGCACTTAGACTTTAGCCTTTTGACTTGGAATGACATGACATGATGAAAAGTTTTTTTTTAAAAAGTCAATCACTTTGCAGAAGCAGGAGGAAAGTGTGCATTCATTAGAGTAGATTATCACTTTCAGACAAAACACGCAGGCAGCCGGCCTCCTGTTTCCAGCCGGCATAGGGATGCACCGCTCCGACTTCTTCAGTCCTGATACCGATACCAATACCTGGGCTTTGGGTATCAGTTGATACCGAGTACCGGTCCAATACCAGTGTTTAATTAATAAGCTGCATGCCTCACTCTGTGGAAGTGACTGGGATCATTCTTTTATGTGTAAAGTCACATCAGGCTTGATTTGAATATTACTGAACTGTAGTAAAATAATAAATCGTACACCAGCAACTTGGTAAAAAAAAAACTTCCAAATTAACAGGAAGTACAATTCAAGTGTAAACCTTTTTAATGCAACAATAAATTGGTAAAAGCTTAAACAGGAATGGAAATTCCAGTATATAATGTATCTAGTAAATATATAGTAAATAAACAAAAAAATGAATTTAATAGATCGGCCCCCATTGTCACAGATACCCGATCCAGCTATTTGAGTCAGTATCGGCCCGATATCCGACTTTTGGCTGTAATCTGATTAATGGGGTCTGCAAGATGGGGCCTGTACTACGAAGCGAGTTCAACATACCCAGGGTATCTTCTCGTTATCTGGCTTCACTAACCCTAATAAACGAGATCACGCCAAGCGGTCCTACGACGCTGGTTATCAACTCGGTAAATCAAACCCATGGTTTCTCAATCTGGTTGTGAGCGCGTTCACATGAACGGGGAGGTGTTTGCAGTTTATGACCAATCACAGACATGGACAAGTCTACTGACCAATCACAGACATGGACAAGTCTACTGACCAATCACAGACATGGACAAGTCTACTGACAGCAGACAGACAGGCAGAGCGGCACATTTTACAAAGGAAGAGTGAACTATGTTAGACAAATACAAAGAAGTTAAACACTTAATCCAGACTAAAGTAACACAGTTGAGGCTATTAAATGCAGGAAGGACAGCTGGCAAAAGAAAAAACTCCCGATGTATGAATGCGTAAATTAGCAGATTTATTAATTTAACGGAACACTCCGTTATAGTCTAGATATAAATAGCTTAAAGAAATGTAATGGATGGGTGGACTACACCTCGTTATGCCCATTAAATAAGATGTGGCATGTGTGACTATTTCAACTTTCTTCCAGCTGCGTCCCCGTCTCCGGTGGTGTGAAACGGACTCGAGTGCAAGTAAAGAAATTAATATAAAAACATAATTCAAAGTGTTAAACACCCACAGCATAAATCCAGCTGTCCTCCTTGCATTTGTCAGTTTAAACTGAGTTGTTTTGATTATGACTAACTTCTTCGTATTTGTGTAATATTATCATACGATCTGCGCACTGAGCTCTGATTGGTCAGTAGGATGTGTTTTTTTTTTTTATCTCTTATCTGGAACATAACCTGCTTCGGAGCAGGTTAGCTGTTCAGCATCAGTTACCATGACGATCTACACCGGTAAGAAGTGATCCACCTTCGTAGAAACCCTGAAGTTACCTTGCTAACGCCAAATCCTGCTTCGTAGTACAGACCTCTGATGTCTGTACACACACCACCCTGAGACATCATTCTACTATCACAAGTAGGCAGTGTTTTTCAGTAGTTAAGCGAGACCAACAGAGTGACGTGTCATTTCTAGAGAAACAATGTAGTTGCGTCATGTCAATTGCTTCAGATCATAGCAATATCTTAATCTCATCACTTAAATAGTTCTCAATCAGGATCTCCGGTATTTAGAGCAGGCATGCAGTATGAACAGATGTAAGAAGGCTACCTTCATTTATATGAATGGGAATGGAGAAGAACAAATTCAAACTTCTGGTCAAATCCCAAACTGTGTTTCTACATGATCTTTGTGCTGTTGTTTTAGAATTGATCGCAAATCTGTTTTATTTCCAGACGGGCCATATACGACACATTCAACAGATTCTGCCTGAAGTATCCCAACCTACACTAGCCACGGCAGGCTGAAGCCCTTTCCTTCCTGTAACAGAACCAGGATCAGTGGCTGGACGTTGGAGAAAACAATCCTTGTCCATAAAACAGAAAGTTCCCTTTCCAGTTCTTCACATGATTACGTAATTCTAGAAAGCAACTAAAACTGTAAAAGTAATCAATAATGTGGTGGGATGTTCCTGCCTGTATATGTTTTTTAAACTAACACTCTAGTTTCACTTTGGTAAACTAGTGTTAACGGACTACAACCCTGTGTCAGTGCATCTTCTCCTGTTTTCACTGGTCCACACCACCACACTGGAAGTGTTTATCCTGATGTGACTGTGTTATTAATATTTTACCCAGAGACTCTGGATAGGACACACAGAACCAGCCTGTAATATTACACTGATATCATACGAGAAAAATATCAACTACTACAGAATAATAGATTACTATGGTAAATCATCAATTACAAGAAGAAAGACAGTTTCATGAGGGAGAAATAACTAATAAACAATTTTAACACATTTCATTGTTATGCAAATAGAAATTGAATTTGTTATATTTATAATAAATATCAGATTTTCATGAATTAAAACCCTGATTTTGATAACATTTATGTTTGCAGTTTTTTCTTGCGATAACAGTTCAATTTATTCAGTAATTATCTCTA
Organism: Sebastes fasciatus; assembly: GCF_043250625.1. NCBI lineage: Eukaryota > Metazoa > Chordata > Actinopteri > Perciformes > Sebastidae > Sebastes > Sebastes fasciatus. Next base: position 5,539,529 of record NC_133804.1, on the reverse strand, counting down.
TATAGTTTTCATTGTTTGTGGCAGTGTGCCGTTATCACACGGGATTCAAATGACCTATACCTACACATTATGGACTTATAGGAACCATTAGCACAGCATGTCATTTGATCGGATTGATATCAGCCAACATCTCCTACTGCCACTACTTCACATTCAAAGTGTGACAGGCTGCAAACCTCCAACTCCTCAGCAATGCAATCATCTTTACTGTTCCCTGCTGGGTGTGGAAGGAGAACAGCATGAAACCAGATCCCGGTTGCTCGGAGCATGCTGGAAAAATGCCCATTTTTTTCAACTGTTTGTTTAGCTGCACTGTAAACAGATACACCATTTGCTCTTCTGTTGTATTTCTGACAAAGAAGCTGATCGACCAGTGTTTGCTGCCGTATTAATTAAACCACACTTACTGTTACCACGGTAACCGCAGATGTTGCCAAATCAGCCAGGACAGAAATCTTGAAGATTCCATTAAGTAAGCCACCTTAGGAACTGTCATTTTTAAAGCAGTATTAATTGATTTTTTTTAGGGGCACTAGGGAGCAGTGGAAGGACCTGTAAACATAAAATGACACATCAGCCAAACTTTAAGCTCTCTTTCCTCCCAACTCCTTAGAAAAGTGTCTGGCTCTTTAACTGCTAGATGTTCCACTTTTTTTCACAGCTACTCTCTGTGTCTGCTGTTTGCTGCTGAATATGTTGTGTACAGTTTATCAGTTTATCAGAGCTTTTTTCACTGAAAACTCTTGTGTCCTGTGGCTAGAGACAAGGTTGAAGAGAGCAGTACGTTATTGGCCACAAATCCAAAACAATTAGCTGAAAGAGGCTAAAATCTCTAGAGCTGGAGCAGGAGATTTCCATCAAACAAGTATTAAGTGTCTGGCTAAGGGAGTCACAAAAAGTCGGGGAGGGATTCCAAATATGCCTGTGAGAGCGGTGGATTGAACTGAGGATTTGATGGTTTGGGATATGGTGCTAAAACATTCAGACCAGTAATTATGTAAAGAAGGGCAAGACCAAAACATATGGGCATGGGTAGCAGGTGCCGACACCTGTTGCAGGTAAAAGGTCAATGTCAGCATAACTCCTAGAAAGCATGACCTTAGTTAAATGAGTTTGGTAATGGATTTTTTAACTGCGTCAGACCATGCCTAGCACAAATGGATGACCAGTGAACCCAACGTAAAATTGTATCCCATATTTCCTCATCTAAATTGCCCTCCCACAAAGTTCTGATGCTACGCAGCAAGGTGGTGGATGAGGGAATTTAAGTGGTGGATCATGAAATTAGCGTCATGGACAAAACTGCAGATCTGTAAGAGGGGCTGTCCTAGACCAAAGAAATTCTTCGTTGACTAACATGATTTTGTCGAATGATTGTTTGGGTTTAATGAACAGATCTGTAAAACAGCAGCACTATAAATCTTGTGTTTACCAGAGATGTGCTCATAAGTTTCTTAGAGATAAATCATTCAGCATGAAAAAAGCATTAAAAAAATGACGAAACCACTTGTAGCAGGCGGTGGAAAGGAGAGGAAGAGTAGAGAATAGCCCTTTTTCACCATGACAGGAAAAGAAGGTGAGAAGATAAATGAAACACACCTGTGAGCTGGGGGAAGGGGAAGCTAACTAAAGCAGCATGGAGGAGAAGAGAGAGGAGTGAGAGTGGTGAAAGGAGGATATCCTTTGAAGTTAAATTCAGTTTCTTGACATCTTTGCTCTTGAATGAAAACAGTGGCATACAGTATATAAAAAGTAAACTGAGCAGCAAGTGAGCTAAGAACTGGATGGATTCTATAAACTTTCTTGGACAACGAGGCTCTGCTGGAGGAGGTGGAGGACTGGATGGAATCTTGTTCATCTTGGACCAGCAACTGTGGTCGTCTCCTTGCCTTTTGTTGGGCCATCAAGATAAGTCTCCTTTACTGAAACTGTCCAGGCTTCTCCTTCTTTGTCTCTTTTCTTTTCTTCCCTTGATTTTAGTAAAGCTATGTTAAACTGATACAATATGGGATTGCAGAATGAAATATAGTTGTAGCCCCCTATATAAGGGAATTAAAATGAACTCCACCATTACCAGCTACAACATTAAAGTGATGAACACATTAATACATCAATAATTATAGATATAGTCCAATAATATAGTAAATAATATTCTGAAATAATATTCTGAAATGGGCCATTCTACATAATGAGTACTTTACTATATTTTGATACTGATTGTAACAGTATTTGTACACTGTAGGCTATAATTGCAACTTCAGTAAACGTTCTGAATACATCCAACACTCGAGCTTCACTATACATTATGATACTTATGTGCTGAATTTAACACTAAAAGCCTGTAATGTTTCCACTGAAGGGGGTTAGGTTTATCTGTGCTCACCTTTTAATCTGAGTTTAAGACGTATGCGATGTAGTGTTATACCCATATTTGTAACCAGTGGCGGCTGGTGGATTTTTTTTTGGGTAGGGCCAATCAATTTCAACAAACATCCTAGTACGATTCAATGCAAAAAAAGGTATCAAAAACGCATTACTACTTTGCAGTTAAATTTTTATCATTTATTCCAACACTGACATAAGGACATCTTATTCATACAATTCAGTATGTTAATATAACATACGACAGATCATTTATAAAGGAAATGGGCTGTGAGAGAAGAGAAGTGGAGAGAAGCGAGAGACGAGAAGACAAGATCACGCGAGAACTGACATGAGCCCTGACGAGAACAGAGAGAGACACACGTGAACGTGCGCGCGCACACCATGGGCCAAATCAGTTTGGCCCTCCCGGAAGTCTTTTTTACGGCGCTGATTGGATGAATTGTATGTCATTCATGCTTGTAATCATATATCTTTAATCAGTGATTGGCTGTACTGCTTATTAGACCCGCCTTCCTTGGGCCAAATCCATTTGGCCCCAGAAAGTGCACGTGCAGCAGAGCAGCTGAGAGGTGCACTAGCAGAGAGTTCAAGGAGGAAAGCAGATATTTGGCGCAGTTATCCTATTTTACAAATATTACGGGTATATTCCATAGGTCAAAAACACACATATTGACAATTTTTTGAATTTTTAGAATTAATAATTTTATAATTTTTTTTTTTTTTTTTTTTGGTGGCTCAAGGTGGTTGGGGCCAGGCCCCGTGGCCCTCTATTGGCCGGCCGCCACTGTTTGTAACCCTATTTGTTGCAGGGCTACCATTTAAAGGTCCCATATCATGCTCATGTGGAAACAGACAAACCAGGAGCGAATCAACAAAGAAATCAAAAGGAGAGAGTGGAGATGGATCGGGCATACACTCAGAAAACAAGAAACATGCATAACAAGACAAGCTCTGGACTACAACCCACAATGAAAGAGGAAGCCAGGTAAACCAAAAACCAACTGGAGACGCTCCACACTCGACAAGCTAAATAAGATCGGGAACTCCTGGCAGGAAGCAAAGACCACTGCACAGAAGAGAGTAAGGTAGAGATCCATGGTGAATGCCCAATGCTGCCAAGGGGGCCAGGAGTATTAAGGAGTATATAATGCTCATATTCAGGTTCATACTAGTATTTTGTGTTTCTACTAGAACATGTTTACATGCTGTAATGTTCAAAAAACCCTGTATTTTCCTCATACTGTCTGCTTGAATATGCCTGTATTTACCCTCTGTCTGAAACGCTCCGTTTTAGCACGTTTTGACGGAATTGCAACAGAATTGTGTTGCTAGGCAACAGCTTGGGTCCATGTGTACTTCCTGTCAGCTGATGTCATTCACATACACTGCAAACAGTAATAAACTGTGACGCATTCAGAATGTTTACGTTTAAATCTGTGTAAAGGATCTAAATATTGTATATTTGTGACATCACAACTGGACAGAATTCTTGACCGCTTGTTTTTAAATGCAGAGTTTATGAATACGAGCTGTGTGTATTTCCCTGTGGATTGAGCGTTTCGATACTTTCACAGTATCTATATAGGACTTAAGCCTGCTTTATAATAAAACAACATGAAAATCTCACTTTTTTATAATATGGGACCTTTAACTCGTTTTAAGGCTTTTATTTTGTAGCTTGTTTACATGTGTGAGGTGGAGCCGGATGTGACGTCACCTATTCTGTGTACACCAGCTGATCGCAGCATAAAATCCTTCTCCGTCATTCCTGTCATGTTGTAATGTTGTGATATCTGAAGACACAGCAACTGTCCGGACTAATACTCCTACTGTTACTACTGACAGTCAGAGGGAGACTGCGGCGCGTCCAGCTGACACCAGAGTCTAAGCGAGGCTGTTTGTTGTGGTCGTTACTAAGGCCTACCTGCGATGCTAAGCTAACTAGCTGGCTGGCTGGCACCGTTAGCAGGACTCACTAATGTAAACTGCTGCTGAAGGAAGTGAACGGTCAGGAGGAACATCTCCCCAGCCACAACAAGCTACCAAACGATGGAGGTGTAGATATCTGATACTGAGCTAACATCTGTAACATCTGTAGTGGATGGGTCCCGTCAGGAGGTGACTGTCCAGTGTCTCACAGACAGACAGACAGAGACAGAGACCTTCTGTGGTGCCAGCAGCGCAGCGCTCTCCTCCAGCTCCAAGATGTGGTTGAAGCTCTTCTTCCTGCTCCTGTATTTCATAGTGTTGTTCATGCTAGCGAGGATCTTTGAGGCGGTGGTCTGGTATGAGACCGGGATGTTCGCCACCCAGCTGGTGGATCCGGTTTCTCTCAGCTATAAGAAGCTGAAGACCATCCTGGAGTGTCGAGGGCTGGGCTACTCCGGCCTGGCTGAGAAGAAGGATGTCAGCGAGCTGGTGGAGAAGTCAGGTACAGGTGGGGGAAGGATGGGGGATTTAATCTTTAAAGGACCTATATTATAAAAAAGTGAGATTTTCATGTGTTTATATCATAAAGCAGGTTCAAGTGCTCTATAAATACTGTGAAAGTATCAAAACACTCAATCCACAGGGAAATACGCACAGCCCGTATTCAGAAACTCTGCATTTGAAACAAGCTGTCAGGATTTCTGTCCATTTGTGATGTCACAAATATACAATATTTAGACCCTATACAGAATTCTAAACGTAAACATTCTAAATGTGTCCCAGTTTATTCCTGGTTGCAGTGTATGTGAATGACATCCGCTGACAGGAAGTACACATGGACCCAAGCTGTTGCCTAGAGACGCAATTCTGTTGCAATTCTGTCAAAATGCGCTAAAACAGAGCGTTTCAGACAGAGGGTAAATACAGGCATATTCAGGCTAACAGTATGAGGAAAATAAAGTTGTTTTTTTAACATTACAGCATGTAAACATGTTCTACTAGAAACACAAAATACAAGTATGAACCTGAAAATGAGCATGATATGGGACCTTTAAGGGTTGAACGATACCACACTTGGATTCAGTCTGATACCATTTAAAGCGGCAGTAGGCAGAATGTTTTTGGCATCATTAGGCAAACATTCCATAATAACCTTTCAGCATATTGTAATTCAAGTGTTCTGAGAAAAAACTAGACTTCTGCACCTCCTCATGGCTCTGTTTTCAGGCTTTAGAAAATCTAAGCCTGTGACGAGAGACTTTGGCCAATCACAGGTCATTTCAGAGAGAGAGCGTTCCTATTGGCTGTGCTCCGGCTGGTGGGTGGCGTTTGGTGTTTCTTCTAAACGTTCTCATTTTACAGCTAAACAGTACACTACAAGATGTTTCTGAAAACATTTTACGTGAGAAATAGGCATTAGAGTAACAGAATATTGATTCATATTTGATCAGCGCTGTTTGACTGCTTCATCGGAGTTGGCGAGTGACTGACAGCCGGCTCTCAGAGACGGCAGACTTCAGATCAGCTGTGACTGGTTGTTTTCCTCCGGTCTGTGAAATCCTGCAGATACCGTTAGGAGCACCGGAGGACACAGAGACACATGATCTCATTTAAAAAATATATTTTTTTAATCATATTTGCTCCATTTCTACCCACTGCAGCTTCAAGGGCCAGAATCATCAACACTGGTGACGTTATTTACGCTCGTGATACATTAGCCGGGCCAAATGTTTATGTAAAAAAATAATATGAGCTGATTTTACCAATTTTCAAACTCTAAAATATGAAATTTATCCTTAACAATCTAGTGTCGGTAGAGATACGCGGATGACACCAAAGTTTGTTTCCAATACATTGTGTTGGAGCTTGTAAGTGAAGAATACCACGTGACTGATGACATCCTATCCGACAGGTTTTACAGTTTTGCAACTGATAGGTACGTTAGTGGGATAAGAAGAGAGAAGAGTCAAATATTTCGACGTAGACTTGAAAGATATAAACATAAGTATGAGAACATTTCCACCTGATACTAAATAATAAATCCATAAATGAATATTAAAGGACTTGGATTGGTATCAGTGTATCAGCATACATTCACATGCATTGTTTGTGTATTCATCTCAGTAGGTTGTGTAACCACACCCAGGTAGCTGATGACGATTAGTCAGTGTTGTTTGTCTGAAATCTTATTTATGTTTCTAGATGGTCTCTAAAATGTGCTGACGACGGCCCTTTGATGGAAACATGGAATTGATTCTTTGGTCTGTGACTATGCTGAGTCTACTTTAAAACATCCCTCCTGACATGTTTTAAGACAAGTGTTCAAAATGTGTGTGTGGACATAAGATGTCTCTTCACTTAAAAGTCCATTCTCATTGTACGTGCTTCAGATTTCCACAACACTTTCATGTATGTTGCATATTGGACTGTGATTGGCTCCAAACTAGTTGTGATGTCATAAATCCTGCTGGTACATCGAGGAGTTAAACTGAGATTTAAGGTGAACACAGAGAAACTCTCCCCCTTCAGTTCATGAATGTGAAGGCAAACTGTGCATGTAGCCTACACAGTTCTGCACAGAGAAGATCCAACATCCAATATGGAAGTGGATCAATGACTTGTTGGCCAACACTGTGTGACCAGAGAGGTCAGCGAGGTAACTTCAGGGTTGTTCCAGGTCTATGTTCCAGATAAGAGATGAACTCCTATAAATACACCGCCTACTGACCATCCACACCTTGGTGTGCAGATCATATGATAATATTTCACAAAGACAAAGAAGGTTAGGTCAGAATCCAGGCTGAAAACAACACAGTTTAAACTGACAAATGCAGGAAGGACAGCTGGCTGTATGCTGTGGGTGCTTACTGATTTTAATTATGTTTTTACATTCATTTTTTTTACTTGCCGGAGATGGGAACGCAGCTTAAAGAAGGCTGAAATAGAGTCATACACGACACAACCTTGTCAAAGGCTATAATGAAGTGTAATCTATTCATCCATTACACTTCTGTAAGCTATTTATAATATCACTGCCCCATCTAGACGACTATATCTGACATTTGAGTGTTCCATTAAATTAATATATTTGCTAATTTACGCATTCATACATCGGCTATTTTTTTTTTCTTTTGCTAGCTGTCCTTCCTGCATTTGGCAGCTTCAACTGTGTTGCTTTTAGTCTGGATTATGAGTTTAACTTCTTCGTATTTGTCTAATATAGTTTGCTCTTTCTTAGTATAATGTGCCGCTGTGCTGACAGTAGACTTGTCCATGTCTGTGATTGGTCAGATGCTGCAAACACTGCCCCGTTCATGTGAACGCGCTAATAGCCAGAGTGAGAAACCCTGGGTTGATTTACCGAGTTGATAACCACCATAGTAGGACAGCTTAGCGTGATCTTGTTTGTTAGGGTTAGTGAAGCCAGATAACGAGAAGATACCCTGGGTATGTTGAACTCGCTTCGTAGTACAGGCCTCTGGTACCGGTCCACGACCCGTTAACTGAGTTACACCTCTACCTGCTGTACTTTGGGGAATGATGCTTGTCACTATGGGTATTATTCTTCAATACTAAAATAAATTCCAAATCAATTCAAGTCACAGCCATCTTTTAATGACTTTATTTCTAAATTGACAACTTACCTGCACTTTTCAATGAGATCAGATCAGAAGTTGAACAAATTGTATATCTAGAGGTCAAAATACTTGCAGTATTTGTTATAATTGGACAAAAAAAGAAAAATGTGTGAATTAGTTTTGGTGGGAAATGTAACAACTGTTTGGTTTAGGGTAGATAAGTGCTGAGTACCTTTTTCTTCCCCCACAGGAGAGTTGACTCAGGGGGAGCTGTACTCCGCCATCAAGAAAGAGAAGGAGCAGACGGAGGCAGGAGACGCCACCACAACATACTTCAGTGGAGAGATGCACTTCTATGAATTAGTGGAGGACACTAAAGATGGGATATGGCTGGTTCAGGTAAAAGCACTCAATAACACTATTAAAACAATATAGTAAGGTTGCATGATTAAGTGGACATGACAAACAGCAGGAATATCACATTGTCTCTAATCAAACACAAGATGACCCATTCTATCTCACTCTATGCTGTCTTGATTTTGACAATTTGCAATGCATGTTGCGATGGTTTTAGGAGGTTTTTTTTGCAATAAAATTGCAGGAACAAGTGAAAATTGCAAAAAAAACAGTTGTGATTTTATACCTGGTCATGTCCTTTGTGTACCTGCAGGTCATTGCCCAGGACCGGGAAGCTCTGCTCAGTCAGTCCAACTGGGGGAAGATGGTCCAGAAAGTGTCTCAGTTTGGGATCAGAACTGGAACCTTCAACTGCTCTAATGATTACAGGTAAGAAGCACGGCCTTCTTCAAATGCACCGCCACTTTTCATTCATATCAGGGAACACTTGACACATGAAAATAATGCTCATTTGTAAGAAGCGTTTAGACTGGGAAATTAGATTTCTTCCTGTTCTGTTGGACATTCTTTATACATCGTTGCTTCTGTTTTGTCAATATATAGCTAATGAGGTATTTGACCTAGAGGCAAAATTCAAATGTCAAATCTGCAGTATTTAGGAGAAGTGTGTATTTATTTTTGCCATTACTGACCACTAAAGTAGAAAACAGTCATTTTCACTCACACTGCCATCAATCCTGAAAGCATAATGAGATTTTATACAACTTGATTTGTATTAATTATAAGTCTTATGTATAAAGTTATAACTTTTCTGCTGGTGGAGCAAGCTGTCAAAAAATAAACTGTAGCGATAACCAGAAGGAAGGAGTCAACAAGTGAAGTTGAAAAGAAGATTAAAGCAGGTCGACATGAATCTCTCACCGGCTGCACAGTCTCGCTCTGAGCTGGTGTCTCTATCAGCAGAACTCCCTTCAAAAAAAACAAAACAAGGAAATAACAGCGCAGCTCGAATGACTGATCAAATGTACCGATAACATTAGATTCACCATCTTTTCTGAATCTGTCCAAGCATCTCCTGTAAATCCGGAAAAACATAATCCACCAAAGAGCATGTAGTAAGGTATTATTTTATCCTTGTGTCTCTGTAACGTGTTAAAGTATTATTTTACGGTGTGTCTCTGTAACGTGAAATGGACGGAGAGGAAAAATCAGTCCAGTGAGAGTGACTCTTCTCTCTCTTCACACCACTTCAACACAACACAGCTCTTTCTACAGTTACTGTGGTGTCTTTCTGATTTTATCAACTTTTCTCTCATCAACTTCTCACAGAACTTTATCTGAATTTATTATCGTTTTGTGGGTTTTTGTTTGGAAGTCTTATCGTCGTCGTCTGTGCTGCAGTACCACTCTACGCCTTAACTGTTACTAAAGCGCCAGCGGGTGCGCTGTTTCACAAAAAAAGCCTTATTAAACGCTGTTTAATAAGTGACATCAGAATCGGGAATACATTTGCATAAAGCAGCATATTTGCCCACTCACATGTTGTTGAGAGTATTGAATACTTGACAAATCTCCCTATAAGGTACATTTTGAACACATCAAAAAATATATATATTTTGTGATTAATCAGGATTCAATATTTTAATTGATTGACAGCCCTAGTCTACACCTGAATTGCAATTCCTGTTAATTTTGAAGAGTTTTTTTGCCAAGTTGTTGGTGTAAGATTTATTACTTTAATAATAAATAACATCAATAAATTTATATAATGTTATCTATGCATTTATTTAAGTGTTACATTTTGTTTTATAAAGTTAGGACACAATGTTTAATTTAAGCCTGATGTTGCGTTACACTTAAAATAAAAAAAAAAGGATCCCAGTCCACACAGTGAGGCATACAGCTGATTAATTAAACACTGGTATCAGATCTGTACTCTGTATGGACCGATACCCAAAGCCCAGGTATCGGTATCGCTATCGGTTATCGCTATCGGTATCGGTATCGCTATCGGTATCGAGACTGAAAAAGTTGGATCGGTGCATCCCTACTACAAAAGCATCATAACCAACAAACACCACGATTTAAGCTATGACCATATTAGTCTTTTGTTAAATGAAATGTCTCCAGACGGTCCCAAAGAAGAATGTGATGTTCCAGTTCTGATGTGGGTAATGAATACATGTTGAGCAGAGAGAGTGCTGCAGTTTGTGGTTGGGTAGTGTGATATTATACTAAACAGGGGGATGAATTTTCCATTTTTACGGAGCCCCCCTAGCACCTAAGAGAATTTTTTATTAAGTCGTTCCCTCAAGTTAGTAACTCGTTCGCTCAAGACAGGTATTTCTATCAGGTATTTTTTTTACTTCATAGAGCACTTCTTCCAATCATTCCTGACGGTCCACACATTGCTGATGTACGGAGCCCCCCTAGATGATGTACTTCGGTAAAGTTGGAAAGATATTGACGGATTCAAACTTCCTGGATCAATAACTCATAACCAAAACGTTGTTAAAACACCAACGAGGGCTCTTTCTAACCGTAGTGAGGTAGACAACAAGCTACAACCTCATTTTAATCACAACGAGCCTTTAGTCCTCCGAGCTGGACACATTACATTGGTCTCTATGTGCAGCCGGCTGTGAGACGAGTGCAAAGTGCAACGCCGAAAAGAGATGCTATAAAAATATTCAATAACTTCATTATTATACAGTGTAGTACCACCAAAATGACTTCACACATCAATGATCTCCTCATAGTTGTACTACAACACTTAGTTTGGAAAAATATGCTTTTGCATAATTTTGGTGAATCTTTAATGGGGAAAAATATTCAATAACTTGACTTTTATAAAGTGTAGTGCCATCAAAATGTCTTAATTAGTTTAATAAGTATAATCAGGAAGATACCATTGATGTGTGAAGTGATTTTGGTGCTACTACACTATATAATACTGAAGTTATTGAATATTTTTCTCTTTTCGGCGTTGCACTTTGTAGACGCTAACTCGAGGGAACGAGTTACTAACTTGAGGGCACGACTTAATAAAAATGTTCTCCTAGGGGTGTAGGGGGGGCTCCGTACATTTTCATTGCATTAGTGCACAAAACTAACCCACATACAGACGTAGGCAAAATTGTTGGTACCCTTCCGTTAAAGAAAGAAAAACCCACAATGGTCACTGAAATAACTTGAAACTGACAAAAGTAATAATAAATAAAAATGTACTGAAAATTAACTAATGAAAATCAGACATTGCTTTTGAATTATGGTTCAACAGAATCATTTTAAAAAACAAACTAATGAAACTGGCCTGGACAAAAATGATGGTACCCCTAGAAAAGATGTAAAATAGTTTGACCATAGGGACATATTAAACTAAGGTGTGTCCTGTAATTAGCATCACAGGTGTCTTCAAACTTGTAATCAGTCAGTTTGCCTATTTAAAGGGTCAAAAGAAGTCACTGTGCTGTTTGGCATCATGGTGTGTACCACACTGAACATGGACCACAGAAAGCTAAGGAGAGAGTTGTCTCGGGAGGTTAGAAGGACACGTATAGACAAGCATGTTAAAGGTAAAGGCTATAAGACCATCTCCAAGCAGCTTGATGTTCCTGTGACTACAGTTGCACATATTATTCAGAAGTTTAAGGTCCACGGGAATGTAGCCAACCTCCCTGGACGTGGCCGCAAAAGGAAAATTTATGACAAATTGAAGAGACGGATAATACGAATGGTAACCAAAGAGCCCAGAACAACTTCCAAAGAGATTAGAGGTGAACTCCAAGGTCAAGGTACATCAGTGTCAGATCGCACCATCCGTCACTGTTTGAGCCAAAGTGGACTTAATGGAAGACGACCGAGGAGGACACCAAATCATAAAAAAGCGAGACTGGAATTTGCCAAAATGCATATTGACAAGCCACAAAGCTTCTGGGAGAATGTCCTTTGGACAGATGAGACAAAACTGGAGCTTTTTAGCAAGTCACATCAGCTCTATGTTTACAGACAAAGAGATGAAGCATCCAAAGAAAAGAACACTGTACCTAATGTGAAACATGGAGGAGGCTCGGTTATGTTCTAGGGCTGCTTTGTTGCATCTGGCACAGGGTGTCTTGAATCTGTGCAGGGTGCAATGAAATCTCAAGACTATCAAGGCATTCTGGAGCGAAATGTGCTGCCCAGTGTCAGAAAGCTTGGTCTCAGTTGCAGGTCATTGGTCCTCCAACAGGATAATGACCCAAAACACACAGCTAAGAACAAAACATTGGACTGTTCTGAAGTGGCCTTCTATGAGCCCTGATCTAAATCCTATTGAACATCTGTGGAAGGAGCTGAAACATGCTGTCTGGAGAAGGCACCCTTCAAACCTGAGACAGCTGGAGCAGTTTGCTCACGAGGAGTTGGCCAAAATACCTGTCGACAGGTGCAGAAGTCTCATTGAGAGTTACAGAAATCACTTGATTGCAGTGATTGCCTCAAAAGGTTGTGCAACTAAATATTAAGTTAAGGGTACCATCATTTTTGTCCAAGCCAGTTTCATTAGTTTGTTTTTTAAAATGATTCTGTTGAACCACAATTCAAAAACAATATCTGATTTTCATTAGTTAATTTTCAGTGAATTTTTATTTATTATTTCAAGTTTCAGTTTCAAGTTATTTCAGTGACCATTGTGGGTTTTTCTTTCTTTAACGGAAGGGTACCAACAATTTTGCCTACGTGTGTATATTCCTTAAATCTCAATGAAAGCGAGCAAGGAGGAGTTACAACCAAGAATGAGAGCTCATTTTCTGATGACCAGGACTATTGATATGGTGATTGTCATCAGTTTCAGTGTGTGCAGTAAACATGGGACAGAACACTGTGATCCTGTGCGACTGATAAAGTTAAAGACACACGTCCTGTCTTTCTGGTGTTTCTCTGTCCTGTCCACCAGGTCGTGTATCAAGCGTGGCTGGCAGCGCTCCACTCTCATCATGTCTGTTCCTCAGACTTCAGCATCGAAGGGCAAAGTCATGCTGAAAGAATACAACGGCCGTCGCATCGAAACGGAACACATCTTCCGCTGGATGACCTCACACGTGGCTCATCGGATCAAAACCCTGCGTCATTCCGAGCAGCTCGTGGAGGAGTGGCGCCCCGACCCCGCCCACCCGGTGAAGATGTTCCTGTTCGCCCCGCTGGCCCAGCCGCCCGCCTTCTTCTCCTCGCTGTCCATCAAGTTTACCGGCAGGATCGAGTTCATCTTCGTGGACGTCCGTCACTGGGACAACCAAAGCAGCCTATTAGAGATCGATGTGACGCAGAGCCCCGCCTACATCCTCAAGATGCCTGAGGGCATTTATCGCTATGGCAACAGGTGATGATTGAAAAATGGAAAATATAACGGCTTATTATTTATACGAACAAATACAAATGTCTGTATCTTCTTTCCACCCCTCTTCTCCACCTCTCCTTCACTTCTGTCCTTCACTCTTCCTCTTCTGCTCTCCTTCACTCCACCTCTCCTTTCTCTTCTTCTACTCTCCTCCTCTCCTTTACTCCCCCTCTTCTCCTTCTTTCCTCTCTTCTTCTTCTTTCCTCTCTTCTTCTCCTCTCCTCCACTCCACTTTTTTCATCCTCTCCTCCTCTCCACTCATCTTCTCCTCCTTTCCTTCACTCCACCTCTCCTCCCTCCCTCCTCCTCTTTTCTACCTCTCCTCCTGTCCACCTCCTCACCTCCACTCGTCCTCTTCTACTCTCCTCCACTCCTTCTCTTCTCCCTCACTCCTCTCCTTCACTCTACTTTTCTCATCCTCTCCTCCTCCTCCTCTCATCTTCTCCTTCTCTCCTTCACTCCACCTCTCCTCCTTCCCTCCTCCTCTTCGCCACCTCTACTCGTCCTCTTTTACTCTCTTCCACACCTATTCTTCTCCCTCACTGCTCTCCTTCTCTCCTCCTCTCCTCCACTTCATTTTTCTCATCCTCTCCTCCTCCTCTCCTTCATTCCACCTCTCCACCTCTCCTCCTGTCCACCTCCTCACCTCCACTCGTCCTCTTCTACTCTCCTCCCCTCCTTCTCTTCTCCCTCACTCTTCTTCTCCTCCTCTCCTCAACTCCACTTTTCTCATCCTCTTGTCCTCCACCTCTCCTCCTGTCCTCTTTTTTAGTACTGGTGAGTTCCTGTCCCTGGCTGCCATGGATACGTTCCTGCGTTCGGTCCAGCCGGAGGTCAACGATATGTTTGTCCTCAGTCTAGTCCTGATCAACCTGCTGGCCTGGATGGACCTCTTCATCACACAGGTAGGTCATTTCCTGTTTTTCCCGTTAGACGCAGTGGTGAAAATGAACAAAGTACATTTACTCAAGTACAACTTTTGAGATACTTGTACTTTACTTACGTAGGTATTTCCATTTAATGAGACTTTATACTTCGAAACTCCACTACATTTAGCTCACAGCTGTAAAGCCGGCTGCATGTTTCTTGCAGCGGGTTACACAAACGCTCTACACATTTCCACAGCCCGCCTCTCGGGTTTGGATAAATCAAGGTCTGCGGCTGAACAATCTGTGTGTAGCTCCTTCTAGATGATTGGCTCGTTGGTCTGTGGGAACCCAATCCCGTCCTTTCCCACCTTCCCTACCAAAAGACATAGATAATCAGATACCTTCATCCATCCATCTGCAACCGCTTATCCCGTTAGGGGTCGCGGGGGGGCTGGAGCCGATCCCAGCCGACATTGGGCGAAGGCGGGGGACACCCTGGACAGGTCGCCAGTCCATCACAGGGCTGTATAATAATATAATCAGATACCTAACATACATATTTATAAAGACCAGAAGAACATAACAGCAAGTAGAAAACGGCACATGTGCTGTTCAATGGTGACATACAGCCCGCTATACAAGTTTTAACGAAGAGATGTCACGTGTGACTGTTACTGCTCAGCATCCAGCACAGTGTCATCAGTTAGATCAGTGCATGGAACAGGCTGGAGCCTTAACTTTGCAGATTACTATTTTATTAGAAAACATATGATCAGCTTATAAATATATGGTGCAATTTTGGAAATTGGTTGAAGTATTAAAAATGAGCTCCACCTTTAGCAGCTATAACATTAAAATGCTGCATTAACAACGTATTCTCAGTAATAAACTCTGCAGAATGAGTACTTGATTCTTTCAATACAATTTGGTGATAATATTTTTGTACTTTTACTTACAAAAAGTCCTGCATTCAAAATGTTACTTACTGTAACAGTTTTTCTTCACTGTTGTACTGCTAATTGTATTTAAAGGATCTGCATACTTACTTCACCATTGATTAGATATATTCTACATGGTGCTGGAGAGAGAGAGAGAAGAGAGGGATACAGTTAGTTCTGTATTTATTGTCCAGTTTATTTTTTTAACATGTATTCATTTTCATGGACAGGGAGCAACGGTGAAACGATTCGTAGTTCTGATCCGAACACTTGGAACCTACAACTCCATCCTGCTGGTGTCCTGGCTTCCTGTTCTGGTAGGAAATCATCCATAGCACACGCTTCTCACGACTGACTTCATCCACAAATTCTTCCTGTGTTGAACAAAGGATCTACATGCATGCGCACAAGCACACGAGTGATGCGATGCACATTTCTTGCCAAGCGTTTCATATTATACTGCTGATATACCACAGGTGGTGGTAATGAGCCAAGATATGCTGCAATGCAAAATCAGAGAAGGGGAAGAAGAAAGTCTTCTTCTGTTAAACATGATAAACAAAACAGGGCATATACAGGGCTGCGGTCAAAAAGTCAAAAAATTACGTCCTAACGTCTTTTCCTAACCACTTCTCTTTGACCTCGATGGAAAACGTCATGAGGTCAAGGAAAGATGAGAAGGAGAATTCAGAAGGAGTTAGGAAAAGACAACCGTGGTGTTAAGAGAATCCAACTGCACTTTCACTATAAGCCCAGTAATTATGACGCGACGGCCGCGGATGTTAGTGACGCGGGTCTGTCGTGGTGAAACTGCTGGAACACTTTACATCAACATATAATAAAGGATTAACTGACCTAACGTGAACAACTGGTGAAAAATATCACTTCATTACCGAGGTTGGAATTGAAATAAACAGGAATATATGATAAATATTGAGTTAATTGTTCAAGTTATGGAGAAAGGGAAGGACCATATAAATATACTTCTTCCAACTTCTTTTGGACATGTAATATTTATTTATGTTGATTATTTGTTAATTGATTGTTTAATGTTCATTTTATTTGTTATTCTTGTTTTGTTTTTTTACTGAGGTATTTGTTACATGTTCGAAATAAATAATTAATTAAAAATAAAGTGAAACGAAATGGTTGTCGCCGTCCACTCATATTAAACATGAATCCCAATTACTGATGAGCGTATGAAAATATTATGCAAGATAAGCATATAGTTTGTTATCATGAACGGCCGAATGGTGCGTCGCTTTAAATGCTACGGCCGCAAGGAATTGTGGGATGTTATTCTCTCTTTTCCTTTGGTAAAGGATGGTCCAGTGTATCCTACGCTAAAGGAGATAAGAAAGGAAGCATTGAAGCTCATTTTCTTAACGTTTGGAGAATTCTAACAGCTCTTATCATGGCTGCTACTGAGATACTTCCGGGTCATTTCACTCCGTTAGGAACCTTCCTGAGCAAAAAGGACTATTCGACCGCAGCCCAGGTTATACAGGTCAATCAGACTGCTTTCACCAACATGACAATGACTTCGGTGAACTCCAATGGCCTCCACAGTCACTACATCTGAATCTAATAAATGCTATCATGTCAACATGGAGCAAAATGTAATTCACCTTGTTGAAGCCACTTCATCAAGAAACCAGACAAAAAAAGGGGTTCCTACCCAGTACCAGCACGGTGGACATAATAAAGTGTCCACTGAGTGTATATAGTCATTGACTAACCTTAACTGTGGAGAGTTGAATTGATAATAATTGATCACTAATCACTGATTGATCACTCCCTCTAGGCTCTCCTCCAGCTGTCCTATCTGGACAATCTGTACGGTTACAGTCTCAAGCTGCTCCGTTACGCCGACACCACCACAGTGGCCGGCCTGGTGAGAGCCGACTGGACCTTCTACTCGTCCCACCCGGCTCTCTTCCTGTCCACCTACCTGGCCCACGGCCTGCTGGTCGACTACTTTGAGAAGAAACGCCGCTGCGGCGTCAGGAGCCAAGAGGACAGCACCACCAACCTGGAGTGGCTGGCCAGTCTGTGGGACTGGTACACTTCCTATCTGCTCCGCCCGATCGCGTCGTTGCAGCAGGTCCCGTCTGACGCCTCGGACTGGGAGGACGACCCCAACTTCATACTGGAGCGTTTGGCTTTCCCCGATCTCTGGCTTCGCCCGTTAATAGATACGGACTATATCAAAGCCCTGCCGACCTGGAGCTTCAGAGCTGTCGGTGAGGACATGGGGGACGAGGACGGGTCTGGCGGACCGCTGGATGAAGAGACAGCTGGTTCACATTCAGACACGGAGAGCACGGAGCAGATGGATTCTCCTCCACGCGGCAGCAAAAGACACGAGAGGTCGTCGTGCGATCAGGACAGCGAAACGCAGCTCAACAACATGGACCCCAGCGGTTACTGTCAGTCCGGCTGTCGTCACGGGAACGTAACCTCGCCATCAGCTGACGGGGCGCCTAAGGACGGCCGCCTCGCGCCCAAAGGTGTCTCTAACCATCAGCGCTGCGATTGGTCGGCGTGGCCCCGTGACATGCTGCAGTGTTCGGAGTGCGTGGTGTGTTTGGAGAACTTTGTGAGCGAGGAGCTGCTGATGGGTCTGCCCTGCGGCCACGCCTTCCACCAGCACTGCATCGTGGTGTGGCTGGCGGCGGGCAGACACTGCTGCCCGGTGTGTCGCTGGCCCAGCTATAAGAAGAAACAGCAGAGAGCCGCGCCGAGCAGCTCCACCGAAAACAGTCTGCAGGAATAACGATGAATACGTCGTCTTCTACTCTTCACCGTTCGTCGGCACAGAGCCCGCCGGGCATCGAGAACCGTGTCGGATATCATCACAGCTCGCTCGGGGTTGAAGTTGGGACTTAACGGAGATAACATTGTCAGTAGGTGTGATCAGGGCTGCTGTTGTCATGAAGCCATCAATCAGCTTGCTTCCATTACTGTTGAAGGTAATACGCTGGCCATATAATGGCAGACAGGTGACACTATAAAAGGCCAGTCGCCGTGGTTCCTGTATAGACAGGATATTGATTCACACACAGTAACCGTCGGTGAAGTCACGGCAAACGTCGTAGTGCAATAAAAACATATTTTTGTTTTTGCTTATTTCACTTTACCAGTCCGTTCACCCCACAAACCATCAGAGGGAGATTTCTTCCACATAGTTTTGTGATGTCAGGGTGAACAAGAAGCTACTTATCAACCGCAACCAAACACAATTATATACATACAGTATGCACACTATCTGCTCCATTCTGTATCATGACTGACTGCAAATGCAAACACCTACATGCTCTATGTGTTTGTGTTGTAATTAGAATTTTGTTAAGAATTGGAGGAAACTGGATCGTCTTCTCTATTGAAGGCTCTCATTGGTCAACACAGGAAAGATATATACACTGATCAGCCATAACATTAAGACCACTGACAGGTGAAGTGAATAATATCTCATTACCATGGCACCTGGCAGTGGGGGGGGGGGGGGGGGGGGGGGGATATATTAGACAGCAAGTGAACATTTTGAACTTTGAACTTTGTGTTGGAAGCAGAAAAAATGGGCCAGCGTAAGGATGTGAGCGACTTTGACAAGGGCCAAATTGTGATGGCTAGACGACTGGGTCAGAGCATCTCCAGAACTGCTGTTGTCCGATCCAATAGAAGAGCTACTGGAGCTCAACTTGATGAAAAAGCCTACAATGGACATGTGAGCATCAGAACTGGACCACTTTTTTATCGAGCATCTGTGGGATGTGCTGGACAAACAAGTCCGATCCACGGAGGCCCTACCTCGCAACTTATACAGGACTTAAAAGATCTGCTACTGACGGCTTGGTGCCAGATACCACAGCACACCTTCAGAGGTCTAGTGGAGTCCATGCCTCGACGGGTCAGGGCTGCTTTGGCGTTAAAAGGGGGACCTACTCAACATTAGGCAGGTGGTCATAATGTTATGGCTGATCGGTGTATATAAATATATATATATATATATATATATATATATATAACCTTTATTTAACTAGGAAGTCACATTGAGATTAAACCCTCTTTTACAAATGAGTCCTAGCCAAGACGGTCAAATAACAGCATCCAACACATAACAAGACAACAACATTGAATCACAACAGCAACAATAGGTACGACAGAATACATCACATCATCATACAGAGCATTAACAGGGCAGCATGTTGCAATGAATCGATTGTGAAATATCCCACTAGTCCTTCTGCTTCTGAAGATATTGAACACCCCCGACAACTCTTAAATCTTAATTTTGACATGACTTAAGAATTAGTTTTGGTTTATCACAGAGAATGTGCTTAAAAACACCTGCTGGGGTTCTATTAATCCCCAAAACACGGCGCTCCTTGATTTGCTCTACTGGTAACAGTCAGCCCTTTTTGATTCTAACCCGGAACAGACTGCCTCATATTTTGCCTTCAACACATTAGCCTTTGGTTAATCTGTCAAAGAGAAACGGGAAAGTTGAACATAATGTGAAAGAACCCTAAAGGTTGTGGAAGCTTCTGCCAACTCGAGATAAGACAACAGCAAGTCTGATGCACCTTTCTACTGTCTTTGTCGTGCTGAGGTCTGCATGGACTCACCAGAACACTAAACCGTGTCAACATGTATGTGTTTGAGGAGTTAAAGAAATTTCATCAGGAAGGCTTCGGGCACACAACTCATGTATTTTTAAAGTCTGGGTAAAGTAAAATCAGAGATTTGTCTCTAGACACGTTATACTGTTATAAGACTGTGAACTATGTCGTACTGAATTGTGGAGTTTGACCATTTTTCTCCATTTTTTGAGTTCAGAATATTTTGTGCCGGCTTGAAATCGTGTCTCGATGAACGCACTGGAGAGCATCCTTAGCGTAACCCCTTCCCCCCGATACTATTATAGAAAACTAGAGCACATAGTATCAGTGCTTCTCCTCACAGCCTCCTACAGTTTACTAGCAGTGGTGTACCGGCCATCTGGCATACCGGGACAAATCCCAGTGGGCCGTCAAAAAATCCATAAGGTTTTTACCAGCCCCGTCTGTCTGTCTATCTCTGTCTCTGGCCCTCTCTCTCTCTCTGGGCCTGTCATGTGTGCGTGTTCGGGGATCGGGCTCGCTGGCCAATCACAAACAAGTTGGTTAACTTGTGTTTACATCACAGGCTCCGCCGTAGCTTCCTCCGTCACCTGCTGGTGCAGCTGTAAAACAGTGGATGAATTGTTTTGAGGGTCAAAACCCCACCAAATGACTCGTTTCACTATCAGAGTTTAATCAATTTGGTCCAATAACATTTGGAAAAAGTGTAGATGAGCTGCATGATTGAACTGGAAGTGTTATGTACTGTGACTGTACATACAGTATGTAATCAACCCCGCAGCACGCCCAGAGCAGCAGAGGATACTGCTTATTTTTCACGATTTTGTAACCTAATTTGACATAATTGACGATTTGTTTTAATTATTCAAATGTGTCTGGGTGGTTATATTTTTGACAAACTCAGAAAATATAATTTTTTTCTTTAAAGGGACTCTATGTAAGAATCAGAAATTGCTTGTTAACAGGGACACCTGTGGCCGTTATGTCAACGACAGTCAGCGTCCCGTTGCTCACGCTTGTGCTCGCACTACGTAGACAAGCATCACTTAAAACTAGTGAGGCGACACACACTGAACGTGATCGACAGGCATCGTGTGGGCATTAACGTTAGCAACATTAGCAGCTCAAACCACAATATCACTCTATATTTCACATGCTTTGCAGTAATGTTATCTTACCAAACGAAGGCTCTTCCACGAATGGAAGGACCGGCCGACGTCGGTCACTGTCACATTCCTGTTTTGTCAGACGGGCTTCACCAGATTTAACTTAGTTTTTTTTGTGTTTCTGTGAAGTTTGTGTTGGAGTCTGAGTTGTGGGGGGGGCTAGACGTTTGGTGGCGTAAGCGGACTCCATTTCTAACTGAACGTTAGCTATGGTTGCACACTGTTAGCCCCGTAAGCTGAGCTGAAAATAAAGGCACTCGCGAGCGCGCGTGACGTCACATCCGTTAGAAAAACATCCTGGGGAAAAAAAACGTCCAGCATTCTTCACATTAAAAGTAGTCTACAGGCTGATAGAGGAAACCCAGAAAGTTGCACAAGGTCTCGTTTTTTAGGTTATGTTACAACCTGTTCACACATTGACATTAAAAAATGATTAAAAAACATTTATATGTGTAAAAAGTTACATACAGTGCCTTTAACCAGACTTTAAAAGTTACACTATAATATAATACATAGTAGAGATGATTGACCTTTACCACCAGGCTGAGGCCTCTGCATGTGACTTAGATCACAGCCAGGGGCCACAAGATATGTACAGCAGCTGTCAGGCTAGCTACATCACTAAACCACAGTTAAAGCTGCACTAATCAATACTTTATATTGCCAGTGGGTTAAAGGACTCTGTGTAATGTGAAAGGTGTCGGTCGTAGTGACAAACGGAGTATTATAACTCTGCAGTTCTCCTTCAGCCTCTTTTAGCTTGTCCCATTCATTTAAACTCTAAACTTAAAGTTCTTATCATATCCAGCAGCAGTTTCATAAAAAAAACCTCTGTACACTATCTGCCCAGCAGCCGACAGACAGTTATAGACTAGCCAAAAGGACCAATCGGTCTGGCGACAGATAGGTCTCAGTCTGTTCCGGTGTAGCCGGCGGATACCCGGGCCAAACTTCCTCTTCCAGTGCGCTGCTCATTGTTTACAGTCCGATTAGCAACTTGAGATGCGAGACTGGAGTCGGAGTTGAGAGACGACATGTACGACGGGGATATGTCACAAGTAGCCAGTTTACAAGCTAATTTTAAACCAATAGAAAGCTAAATCGTCGTCAGACGACAGCCGCTGGGTTGCGAAATTGCATTTCGGACGATGCGTTCTGCCCCTTTTGCTCTCCACGTGGACTTGTTTACCTGCGTTCAACCGATGCCTGCTCAAACGGGATTGGTCGATACTACTCTGACTACAAACGGAAACCAGAAGGCTTTCGATACCAAAATCTCACATGTATATATGAATCCAGAATCTGTTTATAGAGATTAGAAATTTAGCTGGTGAACATGGTGGAGAATCAAGCAGCTGAAGAGATAGATATTTCTCTCTCAGGAGTTGGTGGAGACCAAACCAGAGCTTAAAGGAGAGTGAATATTGGACTTCTTCATGCAGACTAGGGGTGACTCCAAATAGTCAACTATTTGATCGAAGGAGCCTGATTCCACTGCCAATCTCACAGTTGAATCGACACATAAATATTTTGAATTTATGACCGATTCTCTAAAATCAGCTGGGGGAGGGGCGTTGAAACAGCTGATTACGCCGCATATAAAAGCTGTTAGCGGCTTGTGTCTCTCTCTCTCTCTCTCTCTCTCTCTCGCTCTCTCGCTCTCTCTCTCTCTCTCTCTCTCTCTCTCTCTCTCTCTCTCACTCACTCACATTAACTGTCCCTTTCGCTTCCCTGTTGTTTCCCTTCAGTCTATGGATTGCTACAATGGGGAAACATGGAATAAGGACCAAAAGTTCTATTTACAACCACGAAAAGAAAGCAGGCTGGGAAACTGATCTCCGCTCCGTGTCAGTACTATACGGACAGCGCTGCAACTACACACACTACACGCAACAAACAGCGCTGTTCATTATTGTGACACAACAGCTAACGATAGTAACGAGTATCTCGGCCAATAATATTATTTTTCTATCGATACATAAAGCTTAAACAGATTTCATCAAAACATGATTCGACGATCAAGACCTGACCAATCAGATTCGACGATGTAAATTATTGGTCGGGGATGCCCCTAATGTGGACAGAAACACCACTCCAATAGGCCCTTATCACAGAAGCCATGTTGACGTGTCACAGCAGGATAAACAAGGGTGCAATTGATAACATTAATTATGGTTCCGTTGTATTTATTGTGACCAGGACTCCGGCCCACCTACATGGAACAGTGCCATAATTAATGTTATTCATGGTGCCTTCAAATGGGGTCGTGTTTACGAGTTGGGCACATATGAACGCACCCCCTAATTGTCGTATTCACGACCTTGGAAGTTTCTGAAATTTCCGAGTTCACGACTTGTGACGTGTTTTTTCATGTTGACAGAAATGGCGGAAGTTATGGAAGTTATTTTTTTCGGTGCATAATAAGTTAATATATTGTAATTTTAGCCGTATATTGTTTTTCTTTTATAATAGGTCTGTGGAAACTGTTATTCCCAACGGCCTCATCTATTTCCTCTGTCATTATGCCTTTGCATTTACTGCATTATGTTACCCGGTTGCTAGCTTACTAAATCGTTAGCCTCTGTGGCTCCTAGACGCCAACAGTAACGTTTATATTGCCGTTGCTTAGCAGCGGTGTTCTTCACGACTTAACCACTTGAACGCCAAGCATATCGTGTACAGGACTTCCCACGTTGTAAACACGAGCTCACGAGTTTCATTTGGAGGCACCATTATTTCACCTGTGTTCACCCTGCAATGACAATGTCCAAATGGCTGGTTACTAACATATTCACCATGTCAACTTCATAGGATGATGATATGTCAGATGTGTTTACAGTTTACCAAAAGAAAAAAAAGAAGATGCACCTTTAACAACACAGTGGTATTATTTAATCAACGCTCGATTTCCCTTTACTTTTCTTCTTTTGTAAAGGGTCATCTAACCCTGAAACTCTGCTCTCATTGGGTTAAAACTCTGCAGCAATCAGACAGTAAACAATGCTGCAGTATTTTTTAAGTGAATATTAAAAAATGTAATTCGCTAAAAGATCTCACAGCTTTCAACTCTACAGTACAGTTGTACTCTCTTTAGTCAGCGCTAATGGAGTGATGTATTTCTTTTACATGTCTGATGATGTCGTCTCTGTGAGGTAACAGGACGTGGTACACAGTGCATGTCATGGTGGCTTTACCAAGAATGGACACGTGTTAGTGAGAGAGACAACCTGATGTGAATTTAACATGGTGGGTATCATGTATGAAGATGGAAGAAGGTCTTTCTTAACACCGACTCCTTTTATTACCCAACAAAACACCAGTTTCAGGGCAGCTGGGGGGAACGAAAAGGTTGGAGTGGAAGAAGAGACTTTGCTCAGTGTGCATGCTTTTATTTTTCGTTCATGATCTCCATGTTGACTGCCAGGAGCTGAGCTGTAGTCAGGCCTCTGCCGATGCCCTGCTCATGGGCAGCGTGTTGTGCAGTCCTTATCAGGCCCGAGGAAGTTGACTTTTGACTCAATTAATAGTTTGAACCCTAAATGAATCTAAAGAAAATAAACAAAGCTGTTGAATGTGTGTCGGTAGCTCTCTCTCTCTCTTCTATCTGCTGCTGACTTTTAAACCTAACTAACCATGTGGTCTCATTTTATCAAAGATAATGACGGGGATATTTTGACATTTGGAATTGGAGGTTTTGGGAAGAAACTTCCCATTACACCTACAGCACCTGTACAATATAAATGATATTAAATGATGATTATGATGCTGATATTAGAATAGGACTGGGTAGTACCCAAGCTAAGGGAGCATATTGCCTGAGGTTTAGGTTACAGTTTACCTTCACATGCTTTGAATAATGATCTCATTATGTCTAGAATCCCAGCTGTGGGGCTACTACCAGGCCCACATTGTTTAAAAACAAAAATCTTGACTTAAATGTCCAAAACTAATTGTACTTTATCAACTTTTAAGGGTGCTTAACCATAATCTTTCAGCTGACTCCTGTCTTCTTTCTGTGTGTGTGAAGGGCAAGAATAGAAACATGATATGTAGAGCAGTAACTTATCAAAATAAAAGTGTTTCAGAGCTTTGTGTTGGGAGTCGTTTTGTTGTCATTGTGGGTGGTAATAAGGGTCTGTTAAGAAGAGAAGCTGCCATCCAAGTCAAGTCAAGTCAATTTTATTTGTGCAGCCCAAAATCACAAATCACAAATTTGCCTCGGGAGGCTTTACAATCTGTACAGGATACAACACCCTCTGTCCTTTACAGTATGACCCTCTCATCGGATGAGGAAAAACTTAGACAAAAAAAAACCTTTTTACAGGGAAAAAATGGAAGAAACATCAGGAAGAGCAACAGAGGAGGGATCCCCTTCCAGGATGGACAGACGTGCAATAGATGTTGAGTGGTTACGGAGTAACAACATAATGAAAATACAACATAGACAATCCATATGACAAAAAATAATACATGTAATGTGAACATGTGTGAGAAGGTGGATCCAAGAGGATGTCAAGCAGCTTCCCGGCGTCGCCAAACAGATAGAGCCAGAACAACACGACCTCCTCTCCACGCCAACCAGATAGAGCCAGGGCGACACAACCTCCTCTCCACGCCAACCAGCTAGAGCCAGGGCGACACGACCTCCTCTCCACGCCAACCAGATAGAGCCAGGGCGACACGACCTCCTCTCCACGCCAACCAGATAGAGCCAGGACGACACGACCTCCTCTCCATGCCAGATAGATAGAGCCAGGGCGACACAACCTCCTCTCCATGCCAGATAGATAGAGCCAGGGCAACACGACCTCCTCTCCACGCCAACCAGATAGAGCCAGGGCAACACGACCTCTCCACGCCAACCAGATAGAGCCAGGGCGACACAACCTCCTCTCCACGCCAGGTAGATAGAGCCCGGGCAAAACAACCTCCTCTCTACGCCAGATAGGTAGAGCCAGAGCAACACAACGTCCTCTCCACATCAGACAGGTAGAACCAGAGCAACATGACCTCCTCTCCACACCAGATAGAGCCAGAGCAACACAACCTCCTCTCCACGCCAGATAGATAGTCAGAGCAACACGACCACCTCTCCACGCCGAATAGATGGAGCAAGAGCAACACGACCTCCTCTCCACCATGGAACCTAGAGAGAGGACCGTATTAGGACCATTGAGGGTCATGTCAGTAATTTTTATTTTTGTGGATGTGGAGGTTTTAGCAATGTTAGGGAGTTTACCAAACCAACAACACATGGTGGATGTTTTATAAGCTGATTCCAGTGTTCCATTCAATTTGACATCCATTAGGACATCAACTCTTCTTCGAACACCCAATTAACCAGATAAATAAAATAAGGGAAAATCCAGATGATATTAAAAAAATTGAGATTTTCTTTTTTAGGTTTGTCTTCAGAGTCATCAGATGGATGTGTGTGTGTGTGGTGTGTTGGAAGACTCTGCACAGGAGCCAATTATGAAACCTTTTTGTGTGCTTTCATCGGGCCAGGACGAGTGGGCATAAGTTTAGGTTGCTGAATTCATACCAAGTTCTTTTATTTGGTGAAATAAAGCCAATTTTAATTTTTAAAGCTGGTACACTCTATATAGGTTTTAGAGGGACACTGCAACTTTAAGTAATGATACTCAGTGTTTGTCTGTATTAATGTAATAGAATATAGTGCAAGAGTCAATTAACATTAACATAATATGTTACATTATGATATATCATGGGTATATGAGACATAATAAATGGTAAATGGACTTGCATTTATATAGCAGCTTTTCTAGTCTTCCGACCACTCAAAGCTCTTTAGCCTACATGTCAGCATTCACCCATTCACTGTTACAACCCAGCTCAAAGGTTGCAACAAAAATGGGAGACCAGACGAGTTTAAAAATTTGACAAACTAACAATAAATAACAAAATAAACGTGGAAAGTCAGTAATCAGTGATGTAGGCATGTGTGGGTGTGTGAAAATATCTGCCGCAAACAAAACCAAACAGGTGTGCCAGCCAAGGAAGAGAGACATCTGTTGAAAGGTAGAGAGCTTTTATCCCAACCACACCAAGCCCAGGTGTGACTCATCAGCCTGACGACCCTCTCTCCTGCAAAACAAAGGAGAACCAGCAAAAAGACGCGGGACACCTAGTGGAGTGGAGGGGTCGTCACATCACACACATTCATACACTGATGGCGGTAGTATATGGTGTAAGTATAGCACAGCAATATAATATAATATAATATGTAACATAGAATTGAATAGAATATCAAATATAGTATGGTATCATATGGTATAGTATAATATATAACAAGAATATATCAGTATGGTGAGGTATATAATCAGTCCAGCAGAGAGACAATGAGAGGGAGAGGTAAGGTGAGTGTCTCCAGTAAACGAGACACTGGATGTCCGCCCCTTACATTACTGTTGTAGCAGTGAGATTACAGTAATTCTAGGGTGAGTTTCCCCTATATCCTCATGCTAAAATTGTCTGTAAATCCACCTTTTAAAGCAGTAGATGCCACGAGCTGCCGCAGGGTGTCACAGGGTTGCCACAGGGTGTCATAGGAGTGCCACAGGGTGTCACAGAGTGTCAGGAGTCGCCCTGCTGCAACTTAGATGTCAGGTGTCAGTAGATGCCTCGACCTGCCACATGGTGTCACATGGTAGGGCATAGCCAGAAAACCCACCGTGGGTGTGTGCATCAGAAAAACTGGGTGTGCGACATCCAGGGGCGGACTGGGACTGAAATTCAGCCCCGGACTTTGAGATGGAGAGGCCCTTTATGTGAGCGCCCAGAGGGAGTGAGCTGAACATTTTCTGGCAGTTTAAACACTAACACAGCGCCGCCAGCTGCCACCTCAGTATACACTGATCAGCAATAACATTAAGACCACTAACAGGTGAAGTGAATAACATTGACTATCTCGTTACAATGGCACCTGGCAGTGGCGGCGATATATTAGACAGCAAGTGAACATTTTGAACTTTGAACTTTGTGTTGGAAGCAGAAAAAATGGGCAAGCGTAAGGATGTGAGCGACTTTGACAAGGGCCAAATAGTGCTGGCTAGACGACTGGGTCAGAGCATCTCCAAAACTGCAGCTCTTGTGGGATGTTCCCGGTCTACAGTGGTCAGGACCTACCAAAAGTGGTCCAAGGAAGGAGAACCAGTGAACCGGCGACAGGGTCAGACCCAAGGCTCATTGATGCACGTGGGGGAGCGAAGGCTGGTCCGTGTTGTCCGATCCAATAGAAGAGTTACTGTAGCTCAAACTGCTGAAAAAGTTAATACTGGTTCTGATAGAAAGGTGTCAGAACACACAGTGCATCGCAGTTTGTTGCGTATGGGGCTGCGTAGCCGCAGACCGGTCAGGGTGCCCACGCTGACCTAATGTTATGGCTGATCGGTGTATATTTATCAAAAGTTGTGGCTGGTGGGAAATTCACAAGAGCGAAACTCCGATGTCCGAGTCCAAGTGAATGCAGCAAGAGATAACCAGCAAATGTACTTTTTGAAAATAATACATTTTATGACTTTGGCATAGCTTCATGATATTGCCATGGGCCCTTAGGGTTAATTGTGTAGTAGTCTATAGGCTACTTTATTTTTAAAGTGTCAGTAGGCAGTATATTTTTGGCATCATTGGGCAAAAATTCCATAATAACCTTTCAGCATATTGTAATTCAAGTGTTCTGAGAGATAACTAGACTTCTGCACCTCCTCATGGCTCTGTTTTCAGGTTTTAAAAAATCTAACCAATCACAGGTAATTTCATTGAGAGAGCATTCCTATTGGCTGTGCTCCGGTCATGTGACCGGAACTTGGCGATCCTTCACCAGATTTCACAATGGTGGCGGTGTCACAAACTTTCGAATTTTACAGCTAAACAGTACACTACAAGATGATTCTGAAAACATCTGAGGAGAGAAATAGGCATTAACATAACAGAATATTGATTCATATTTGATCAGCGCTGCCTAGTTTGACCGTTTGGTCGGAGTTCGCGAGTGATTGACAGCCGGCTCTCATAGACGGCAGCTGAACAGCAGACCTAAGATCAGCTCTTACTGCTTGTTTTCCTCCGGTCTGTGAAATCTTGCAGATGCCGTTAGGAGCACCGGAGGACACGGAGGCACATGATTTTTTTTCAGGTTACCTGTTTCATTTACTACTGTCAGGATATAGCGACTGTTTTTTATAAAAATAACTTTTTTTAATCATATTTACTCCAATCTCGCCTACTTCAGCTTTATTGGGCAAATTCAAAGTAGCCTGGGAATTCCTGTTCGAACCCAACACCAGCAAGTGGCACTGCTGACCTGGTCCTGTAACTGTGAGTAAAGGTCAACAACCTATTCATCTATTAATTAACAATCTAATAATTAATCTATTAATCTTTAATAGTGAATAATCTTGGCTAAAATGGGTAGAAATCATAATCATGTCTGATGGAGCTGCTCTAAAGAAATACACTAATGTAAAAAGAAAAGAATTCTCTCTCTCTCTCTTCTCTCTTTCTCTCTCTCTCTCTGTGTGTGTGTACGTGTGTGTGCGTGTGTGTGTACGTGTGTTTGTGTGTGTGTGTGTGTGTGTGTGTGTGCTTGTGCTCGAGACAGCTCCAGCCAGTCAGACGCCAGCAGACGAGCGCGAGCTCCCTTCGCTTTTTGTAACCACTTCACTATCTGCTCCTCTAACGGCTCGCAGAGCGCTGCACGCGACACACGGAGAGGACCGGACCGGACCGGACCAGACCTACCGGTGTCAGCTCAGGAGACACAGCCAGCGGACTAATGAACTCTGATTAATATGTTGGAGAAGCAGTAAGTTACTGTCCCGCGGATCCAGATCACTGGTCTTGAAGTGGCAGTGTGATTACCGGAGCTTTCTACCAGAAGGGATTCATTGGGATGTATATCTGTCTTGGAGCAGCATGTAGGGGACATTCTCATCCTGGACACCTTGAACCCTGACCAGCTGCTAGGGCACTTTTTTTTTTTTAAAGTTTGGTGGAGTTTAGAAAGTCACTAATAGAAGGATCCTCTACTTATTCTGTGTTTTAAACTCTGTTGGCACTCAATGACAGCCCACCAGAAGTCTTTATTTGTTCTATTCTGTAACTAATCCAATAAGACTCTTCATAATAAGACAATAAGTCTTGTGTAAAAACAGCTTGTGGTCATTTGGATTATGTGATCTTGAGCTCATGAAGAGTTGCCATCCTTATTCATGTGCTGTTCACATTATTCTGTCCAGCAGCTGAAGCTCCACTGTGTCTCAGTGTGTGTGTTTGTGTGTGTGTATCAGTGTGGGTTATTCACAGTGCTGCTATGCAGACTGACTGGAGCCACGCTCAGACAGCTCCACTGTAACCCCAGTTCTGAGGCACACAGGCCTGGACGGCTCACACAAGAAAAGAAGCCTTCACAGAACGAGGGGAAAGCTACTACCCTGCAAAGTCTCCCTGGATCCAGAGGGGACGACTTGTGCTTGAACAGCAGATGTTACACAGCTTTGTGTACTAATGTGGATTATTCAGGATGCTGCTATGCAGACAGAGTGGAGCCACAGAAAGTCTGCTGGTGAAGTTAGAGTAACACACACGGCTGTGCAGCTTCTGTCAGTGCAGTTGGACAGCTTGTGTTACACTGTTGGCAGCTGAAGGTTCGTCAGGAAGGTAGTTTTGTGTGTGTATTATTGAACAAAACTCATTAAGTATGTGTACATTATGAATTGGGAACTTTCACATAGACTGGGACCAAAAGTTGTGTCTGAAACACAGAAGTCCCCTTTGACTTTTTGATAGTAAAGAAACCAGCAGGTGACAGATTTGAAAGATGACACAGTGAGTGAAACTTGAAACATTTCATTTTTTGAAGGCTTCGCATTCGATGCACGTAGTTCAGCTTCACTTGCACTTTGCATAGTTGAAATTAGATTTGTAGTTCACTTCACCAGCTTGTTGGTTACACTAATTGTCCGAAAATGAAGAACCCTCATTCACTGAGTGACACCTGGAATACACCCATCAACAAAGACCCGGTAATTATCTCTGTGCCCAGCACTAACAAGAAGTTCAAGAGGAAGTCTCGGGAGCCTAAAAGGCTTTTCAGCGAACCTGATTCTGAGAGGATGTCGAACGTGGACTCGGTAGATGACACCCAGACAGAGGCATGTGATGTCAGCAGGTTGGCTCCGCTGCATAGACAACTGATGATGTCACAGGAGGGGATGGCCAGCAGCACTACGGGGATTCTATCAGGACTACCAGAAGGCAACGTGGCCCCGGCTCAGAGCGGCGCCATAGACATGAGAATCGGCATCAACGTGCCCTCCATCACGTCCAGACTGTCCCAGTTACCTACCTCTCCGTTCTCAAACTCTGAAATCTCCCACTGGCCCACGGCCATCTCCCAGCCTCTGTCCAACAGACTCAAACTGGGCCACCGCTCCTCTTTCCCTCTGTCGACATCGACCAGCCACAGCAGCCACAGCCATTCGCCCAGCCACCAGACCTTCTCCCTGGAGCCCCCTCTGTCGGGTCAGACCGCAGCGCTCTCCATCCAGAGAGCCCCCCAGTGTCACGAGCTCCTGGAGCCTGAGGACCAGTCACCAGAGGTGAATGTGTGGAGTGTCATGAAAAAAATAAAACTTTGTTCTTAGAAATATTTCCTTGGAGAAATATCAATGTATAGAAATTAAAGCTGAAATTATTCATTTATTTTTTATTAGAAATGAATCAGCAACAATTTTGATAATCAATTAATGGTTTAATTTATTAAGTCTTTAGACCTTGACTTGTTTTAGTTTCTCCACTTCTGGGACTATGCTCACTATTCTCTCACATTTTATAGACTTAAGTGGATTCATTGATTAATTGAAAAATAGCCAATTGATTAATCAGTAATGAAAATAATCGTTAGTTAGAAGTTTGTTATTGCTGTGCGGCTGTGATTAAGTGCATTGTACCTCTTTTCAAGATCATTTATCTAATGTGTTGTGCTTATCAGGGTTACATTAGTTTGTTTCCTACAATTTTCAGTGGTGCGGAATTTAGTGGAATATTTTTGTGCTTGTAATCTGGTCTTGTTCTCTTAAAGGTAGGGTCGGTGATCTTGAGAAACTAGCAAGAGTACATGAAATTTAAAAAATGATACAACCGAAAAACCCAGCCCAGTGTTGCCAACTCTTTTCCAATGAATGTCCAAAAGTTCCAAAAGTCCCAAAAGTCCCTAAATCTAGAGAGAAAGTTGTCAAGTCTGCAACACTGACAGTTCATCTGTTCAGGCCTCCCCCCAAAATTATCATAATGAACATAAACGAATGACTACAGCTTACAGCTGTCAGGCTAGCAGCTTGTAGAAGACTCAAGTTATGCACAATGAGTGCACAGGTACTGTAGACAGGCAGGCAGTTAGGTAGGTAGACGGGTACGTGGACCCGAATGAAACATTTGGACGTGCTGACTACAGTCTTGCAACAGCCACAGATACAGGATGTTTTTCCTTCTTTTTTCTGTCAGAGCATTTGATTTATTGATTGCTGTCGGGATGTTATGAGAATTTCAACAAATATAACAAAACATGTATTTGAACAGCACTACCAGCCCCTTCCTTTAAATATTAATTTAAGATAAAAAGGAGCATCTCTATTGGTTTAAAATCTGCAGAGGTGTAGTAATTCTGCGGGTGCAGATTTTGTGTGGGACTGCTCATCAGCGATTACTAATCAATACTTTTGTGACATTCATTGATACCAGATGAATATCTTTTGAAGCTCAACATGTCAGTTACTGTGGTAGGGACCTGCCCATCCTCATGTATGGTGACCATCAGTACAGGCTCAAGAATAAATGGGCTTTCATATGCTGATTTTCTCATTCTGGTGGCCTATTAAAAACATCTAGCAATCAGTATGACTGAAAACCTACAGACTCGTGTAGAATCCCGTGTCTAGAATCCTGGCTCCAGTGAACTGGAATCATCTGACATTGTGATTGAACAGTCCTTATCCTGCTTCAAGCAGCCTTGTTTTTTCTGGTTTCCATTATGAACTCACTGCAAAACATCTGGCTTAACTCTTCTACTGAGTCCAAAAATCGTATTCTCAGTCCAGTGGGGGAACACATTTCAAACAAAAATGTCAAAACAAAACAATATATTGATCAAAAATAAATTTGAATCAATGTTTATTCATCATTTGCTGTACTCCAGTCCACATGGTCCAAAGGTTGATTATGGTGAGGTGTTAATCAAGGTTTGGGTCAAATGATGAACTGCTGCCTTCCAGATCTGAAGATAGGGTTTTCCCATGGGCCTGGATCGGTCTGCTTTAGCCGCGGCGTGCCAAGCCAAGCCAGCAGGGGATAGCCCTGATGCCCTGCTGCTCTCCTCCTGCGTAGCAACCATGGCCAACCTGTGGCATTCTCCTCCCTGTCTGTATAGCTAGGTGACTGTTACACTGACTAGAAAGACATCTAATTCATGATCTAGTCTTATTTTACTATTTACTGGCTATTTACAGCTCACTGAACCATTGCTGTTCACATTAAAAACTATCCACTGATTTTTAATGATGAGCTTCATTAGTGGTGCTATTCTTGAACAAAACAGGTATAATCAACCAGATATGGACATATTCGGTGCTATTTGGTTGCAGGGAGCTGAAAAGAGCTGCAGGTGACAGGCTGTTAATGTGGTTTGTGACTAGCACACGTCATCAAGGTAAAGAACTTGACCTTGCTGTGTGGTGCGGTGGAAAAACACTTGCTGTTCACAGCATGGCTCGCCACAATTAACCACCCGCAGTAGAAAAACTCTATGAGTATGACTTGTGGGTGAAAATCTCTGTTTCAGAGGACAAGTTCAGTAATAATAATGTCTTTCTGCTCTCAGGATTCTCCCAGGAAACGGATGAGTGATGGCGGACCTGGGCGTCACCCAGAGGTCAAAGCCATCCAGCAGACCAGGAGGCTTCTAGCCAACGCCAGAGAGAGGACCCGCGTCCACACCATCAGTGCTGCGTTTGAGGCCCTGAGGAAGCAGGTCAGACTCACAGTCCACACTGAAAAACACACACAAACAACCCACGTGCATACTGTACATATAAACATTGCGCAGAATCACACACAAGGTTCTTTTGGCTTTTGGTAACAATAAATGTGTTGACGGTGGCCTTGGCTTTAACAGAAACTGACACCACAAACCCCACTTCAAAACACCCGAACTGTATTAACAGTGTTTTTAATCAGCGTGATGAAGGACCTTTATTTGTTTGATTTGTATTTATTTTTTGTAAATGAAAGCGATTTTCGTAAGTAACATCATCCCTGTGGAAATCAAGTTATGGGAAAACTGTAAAACAGCAAATAAAACCGAGCGAGTCAAAATCGATCTAATCTCCCAGTAATGATGCACACTGTGCTCGGTGCACCTGCCTG
This sequence comes from Sebastes fasciatus, assembly GCF_043250625.1. Classification (NCBI taxonomy): domain Eukaryota; kingdom Metazoa; phylum Chordata; class Actinopteri; order Perciformes; family Sebastidae; genus Sebastes; species Sebastes fasciatus. The sequence continues at coordinate 5,504,865 of NC_133804.1, read as the reverse complement.
GATGCTGTGAGCGGAAAGGAAGATCGGAAGAGATAACGTCAATATGAGTGATGTGGGAAACTTGTACTTCTGTTCAATCTGCACTTTGATGAATAATGAAACAAACTCAAGCCTCATTTATCCTTACTTGAATATGTGTTTATTACAACATAAATCTGATGTCAGAGAAGATCTTGGTACCGCATGTATGCATGGACACAGACATGCCAAAAACTTAAAGTAGCACTACTTACGCTCAGCTTTATACAGTATGTTCCACGTCATACAGAATCACGTATAATCACACCACCAGGGAGGAGGCACAACAATGTGTTCAACCCTTGGTCCAGACTGTTTACCATGGGAGTTGGGAACATCATCATTTTATCTTAACCTCCAGACACCCAGAGCCTCCTCACATAAAGCATGCCAAGTTTAGAGGCTAAGCCAATACTTTAATCCACTGAGGTGCTGCACCACTGATAACTGGCCTAATCGACACACTCATCACCATGTCTGATGCATGGCTGACCAATTAGAATCCGAGACAAACAATCCCAGTTGAACACTCGGTTAATTTATTTTTCCCGTTGACTTCTTAGTGTCCATTAAACTGGAACGTGTTTCCAATATTAAACACAAAATCGGTAACATCCAGAACCACGAGTAACTACTGCAGCAACAAGCTGTGTGTGTGTGATCAAAAACTGGGTGGAACACTTGACTAGAAAAAGATTGGTTCCTATTTATAGAACCAAGTGCTACAGGACTAAAGCATTACGGATGTTTAGATGAGTGCCTGTAACTATAATTATACAGTGCTATAAGCAGATTATATAACACATGAGTATGTTTTTAATGCATTATAGACATGGACATTTATTTCTTGTCGGTTGGATTATTGCAGTTCCCTCCTCACTGGTCTATCTAAAAAGACTCTGGGCACACTACAGCTAAACCAAAATGCCACTGCTAGAATCCTATCAAGAAAGAACAAATTTGATCACGTCACACCTGTTCTCAGATCTCTGCGTTAGCTGGTTAGTTTTAGAATTTATTACATAATGTTGCTCCTTATTTATAAAGCCCTGAACAGCCTCTCTCCACAGTACCTCTCTGACATACTTAGTCAATATGAGAATATAAGAACTCCTACAGGAGGTCTTTCGGCTCAGGCCTTGCAGTTGTTCCAAAGGGTTGAATCAAAAGTGCTGCAATCAAACAGGTTGCCAGTCAAACATATCAAAATAACTATATGCCCATCTCCCTCCAGGTGCCGTGTTACTCCTACGGGCAGAAACTATCCAAGCTGGCGATATTACGTATAGCCTGCAACTACATCCTGTCTCTGGCTCAGTTGGCTGAGCTGGACTACAGTCCGGACCACAACACTTTGAGCTTCTCTCAGTGTGTGGAGCAGTGCACCAGGACCCTGCAGGCCGAGGGTAGGAGCAAGAAGAGGAAGGTGAGGCTGCACTCATTCTCTATTATACCTCCACCCTACGCTCAGTAAGACGTTTCTCCATCTTCTGACCCTGTCCTGTTTTAATTTGTTGTTATTATAAACTTAACACATTCTCAACAGTTTGCCTGTTGTCTTGATAAATTCCATATAATGTATAATATTGGCAGCACCAGTTCCATCAGTACAGAGTCATGTCATACTCACCACTCTGCTGAGAGCACTTTCTCTTTTTTAACACAAATACTGTTTTTACTCATTAATTAGTTCCAATCATTTTTACTCTGCCATCCTTTTGTTTGCTGTATCACCTGCCAGACATTTCCTTTGTGCAGTACAAGTAGAAGTACGTGCATAAAGCAGTAACAGTCAGCATTCTATCACAGGCAGAGCAGATGGTCACACTGAGCCAGACAGACTCTGAACAACCACCCACATTAGCTTTTCTGCTAAACTCTTCTTCTTATGCCAAGTTCACACTACACCACTTTAACCCTGATTTTCCACTTGACGACAGTTTTTGGAGCTCCCCGACGACCCCAGATCAGACCTGGAGACCTCATTGGGGATTCCTCCCGGTGAAAGATCTTGTAGTGTGTCAGTCATGTAATGTGAATACCACATGACTTCAAGGCTTCCGATTACAAGACATCACGTTGTGTAGTGTGAACATTACAGTGATCCGATGACTTTGAAAGTCGTGTAGTGTGACCATGGCTTTATATCAAATGTTCTTAACCGATAACCGACCCTCGTTAACCGATTATTAACCGTTAACCGACAAGATTTGTGCCTCGCATGCAGCGGTGCGCCAGCTGCAGTGTATGAGCACAACAGACAACTGAGTCCGCAGTTCACTGTCCGGGAACGTTAACTTAGCAGACCGTGAGTGTGAGGTTGTTGGTGGCCTTATAGCTGTGAATGAACGTGTAGCAGTGTGTGTACAGTTTATTTTGTCGGTGAATAAATGCTACAAAACTACAACTCCTCCACTCCGCTCATGCGAGCCAGACACCGGAGTCTCCGGCTCGCTCCGCCTCTTAAGGTGGGCTGTTAAGGTGGACCAGCTTTTCTCCTTAAAGTGACGAGCCGCTCAGCTTTTTAATTAATTATTAACATTTCTTTTAACCGTTTTAACCGTGTGGTAATTTGTAAATAATAGTAATAATCCACCATTAAAACTCCGTACTATATTCACTCATGGAGCTCTCCAAGTTCTACAACACTGTCCGGCACATATTTCAAAATAAAAGCCTCGTGTTGACAAATGAAGGATTTCTGTCCACGTTTCACGCGGGCAGTGTGGCTGCTCTAACCTGTTAACACAGACGCCGAAATAAAAAACAACAGGTAAAGCAGCCGCCACGCGCTGCTGACGTTCCCAGTGTGGACGAGGCTTAATGCATTCACTTGAGAAAAAAAATATATTTTCCCTGTTTTCCTGAATTAACAAGATAGTTATCTTGGTTATTCTGAGAAAAGTTTTCTTGAGAAAAAAAAATCTGCTGTGTTTTTCTGAATTTCCCATGAAGACCTTTTTTCTTTGATAGTATAAAATTATTAACAATACAATTGTAAAAAACACGTCCACATCATTTTTTTTTACTACAAAAAGGGGATGAGTAAATGTGATTTCACACACATTCAATACCCTTGTGGCTATAAAATAAATACATATATATCAAATTGAGTATGCTTGGATGGAAAGGTTTTCATTCATGAAACACAGTCATAGTATACAGCTTTCTCCTCCAGCTTCACACTAATGCACTCATGTTGCTCTTTCAGATGTTAACTAGCGGAGGGCTTTTTCCCTGCTTGCTGCCTGGCTGTTTCTCTCTGTGTGCATGCCTGCGTTTGTGTGTGTGTGTGTGTGTGTGTGTGTGTGTGTGTGTGTGTGTGCGTGTATGTGCTATGTGCGTGCATGTATGTGTTCTCAAAGTTCCAGACACCAGATGTTTAGAGTGGAGGGGAAGTGGAGCTGGCGCCATGAAGGGCAGAGGGCAGCGAGAAGGCACGCGAACTGAAACCACACAAACGCGTGCACACACACACACACACACACACTTGGCACATTCCCCAGCAGTCTCTCCAACACATTCCCCCACTCTGCCTCTCCAGGCCATCTGCTCCAACATACTTTGAAACAAGAAGGGGAAAAAACACAGTCATCATCAGCCTGTCAGACATCAGCAGCTGGTGGAAAGACAGAGAGAGAGAGAGAAGAGAGAGAGAAAGGGAGGGGGGGGGGGTGCCTCTATGTGTGTGTGTGTGTGTGTTTCATGGGGAGGGGGGGATACTTTTTTTATTTTCCTCAGAGCCACTGAGTCTGTGTGCACAGTTAGCAGGAAAAAAATATTTTTTTTGTTTTTACTCCATTGTGATTTTTATTTTTGCACCACCATACTGTAGGTCTGATACACAACTATCAGAACTGGAACTTGACATGGACAACAAACAAACTTAATTAAAGAAGAACTTCACACTTTATTATTTCCTGAGCTGCACACATAATCTCATAGATTGTTGTTGGCACGTGATGTTAATACATTCCAACAATAACTGCTTCTTTTCTGCTCAAAATGAGCTTGTATGTGTCTGCTTGGGCCGCCCAATTACTGTGATATATTCACAGCTTAACAAGATATTAAGGACTTACAAGCAGTAATGTTAACTGTGATTAAAAACAGCATGGCTGCAGCCACGTAGTGACACTCCTCCACAGACACACACACACACACACACACACACACACACACACACATTGGAGAGCCTCTCATATAACCCCTTTCACACCAATGACCAGGGTTGAACCAGGGTTATCTGACACCTTACACCTCTGGAGGATTACAGAGAGAGGTGATGATAGTGACATCAACAATGTGTGCAAAAACGTAAAATGTCACAGAATGATGCATATTTTTGGGATACAGTGTAAATATAGTACACACAGCATTATTAGCTTTATAAAATGTTTAACTATGTTGTATGTATGGAGCTGTAATGTATGCAAAAACATACAGACAACATGCAGATTTACAGTATCTATTCATCAACATGAACCTTTTCTCCTCTGTCTATCTACAGCACCCATTTATCATATACCAGACTACATTGTGCCATCTAATATGATAATATAGGCAACATTTACTAAAGGATTAGACACTTCTGAAGACTGAAATGTATATTTCACTAACTCCACCGTCCCAGCAAAGATTTGCTTCATATAGTCAGAGTTTATTGTCCAGTCCAGTTTGTCGTCCAGCTGCAGCCTGAGGTACTTGTAGGTACACAATTACTCTGCTGACCATACCACATACAACCAAATAGTAGATTAGTGGATTAATTACTTGGCACTTTGCTGTTAAATAACACTAAGTAGCTAAATAAAATGCATGCTGAGCTGTTGTGGCAGAATGTGGGAAGACAATGAGCATTGTACTGAAAAGATGGTAGTCTTGGCCAGGTAACTGAGGGAAAACAGACATCCCCCCAAATAGACAGACATTAGCCAGGACCACTCGGCAAGAACTGAGAACAGCGTACGCATGAATGCACGCTGTACGTTTGACAATTAATCATAAGCAGACTACTTTACACAATTTTACTAGTTGACATAATGTGCCATATCCCACACAGTTTAATACATATACCTGTTCTCCTCAACTTACTGTTGTACTGCTCGATTCGCCGTTTGGATGCGCTGTCAATTTTGGAAGATATGCTTTTATCATTTCGATTTCACTGCAAATATGTATACTGCAACTGATATACCTCTTTTATTTGTTTTATATACAAATGGGAGGCAAACTCAATACTCAAGGCAACATGTCCTTAAGTTCGCTGATGATTCGTGTCTCTCCTCAGTAATGACGACCCTGATCGTGGCTGATCGTAGTGTCAGAATTCACTGACTGGTGTAGGACGTACCCCAAGTGAAGGAGTTCAAGTACCTCAGGGTCTTGTTCGCGAGTGAGGGGACTATGGAACGTGAGATTGGTCGGAGAATCGGAGCAGAGGGGGGGGCGGTATTGCATTCGCTTTACCGCACCGTTGTGACGAAAAGAGAGCTGAACCGGAAGGCAAAGCTCTTGATCCACCGGTCAATCTTCGTTCCTACTCTCACCTATGGTCATGAGGGCTGGGTCATGACCGAAAGAACAAGATCATGGGTACTAGCGGCCAAAATGGGTTTCCTCAGGAGGGTGGCTGGCGTCTCCCTTAGAGATATGGTGAGAAGCTCAGTCATCCGTGAGGGACTCGGAGTAGAGCCGCTGCTCCATTGCGTCGAAAGGAGCCAGTTGAGATGGTTCGGGCATCTAGTACGGATGCCCCCTGGGCGCCTCCCTTGGGAGGTGTTCCAGGCACGACCAGCTGGGAGGAGACCACGGGGAAGACCCAGGACTAGGTGGAGAGATTATATCTCCACACTGGCCTGGGAACGCCTCGGGGTCCCCCAGTCAGAGCTGGTTAATGTGGCCCGGGAAAGGGAAGTGTGGGGTCCCCTGCTGGAGCTGTTGCCCCCGCGACCCGATCCCGGATAAGCGGTTGAAGATGGATGGATGGATGGTGTAGGACGTCCTTTTTAAATATACATGTGTCCAAAACAAAAGAGATGATAGTAGATTTCAAGAAGAATCCTACGGTCTTCTCTCCTGTAAGGATTAATGATCAGGCTGTTGAGGTGGTGCAGCAGTACAAATACCTTGGCACGGTACTGGATGACAGGCTAACCTTGGAGACTCAGGTGGATGCAGCTTGATGACAAAAAAAGCTCATCAGCGGATGTATTTTTACCGTAAACTTTGTAGTTTTAAGGTGGACAACCCTTTTATGAAAATGTTTTACTCTTGTTTTATCAAATCTGTCTCGACCTTTCTCTTTTATCAGCTGGTATGGGTTGCTCACCCCCAAAACAGGAACAGGTTGCAGGACATAGTCAAAGTATGCAGCAAAATTGCAGGCACCACCCTGAATGACTTGACTCCTTTGTTCCAAAGCAGGACCTTGAAGAAGGTCAAAATGTAAATGAATGACTGTTTTTTGTTTACATTTTAATTTTAATTTATCATTGTTGTAGGTCTATGGTACGACGGAGTATTAGGGCCACATTGAGGAAAAAAAATAAATCGGAGATATCGGGAATAAAGTCATAATATTACTTTTTTTTCTCCTTAAGTTATGACTTTATTCTCTTAATATTACAACTTTTTTTCTTGTAAAGTTATGACTTTATTCTCATAATATTACGACCTTTTTTTCTCGTTAAGTTATAAAGTCATAACTTAACGAGAAAAAAAGGTCGTAATATTCTGTAAATCTCAGATGTTTTTTCCCTCAATGTGGCCCTAATACAGTACATTTGCACTTTGGCCCTCACTGTATTAGACTTATATGCTATATACTTAGACTATAAACTGTGTTACCTTCATCACAATGCTCAAATGTTTTGCATTTCCAGACCGATTTATTTATTTATTTATTTTTGCCTAAGATGGCTCTTTTGATAGTAAAGGTTGCTGACCCCTGCCCTAGGGGGTAATAAAGTTTTCCTTGACCTTGACCTTAATATTGTGGATGCTGTATGAAGTTATATATATATATACGTATATATATATACGTATATATATATATACGTATATATATATACTGTATATATATATACAGTATACAGTATATAGACGTTCAAATCAGGAGCTGTAGGAACTGAGTTCAAAGCAGCCAATCTCACAACTGTCAGCTGAGATTGTTTTGATGGACTCGTTCCTCTTTGTGTTTCAGGAGTGAAGCTGGGTCCGACACATGAACCTCTGATGAAGCTACGAGGATGCAGTATACTGGGAGGACAAATGACGAGATGAGGATCAGAGAAAAGATGAAGATGAAGTGGATAATTGGAAGCGTGAACTGGATGAATTATACTTTTTTTTTTTGTCATGAGTTGCTCTCACCACTCATTAGTATCTAGCATCAATACTTACCTGAGGTGGAATTGTGAAAGTTCAAGGCCCACGACCAACAACAACAGCAACAACAACGAAAAAAGACAGAGATGCAAAGTGACGTAGGGACTTTAAAGGATCAGCCCGCGGAATCCATCAGCATAACCTCCACTCATCTATTCATACAGCTACACACATGTATTGGAGAAACTACTGGCTTGTTAACGCCATGTTTAAGTAGGGGAGAGCCGGTACGAAAGTAACACGGCAGCCCATACAAGTCTGATATGCCAAACTACGCATAGCCCGCACCAGGAATGTGAAGAATCATGTGTTTTGGATCACTCAAGCGGTCATCTTCTTGTGTTTATTTTTTCATGAGTCATAGTTATGATCATTTGACAGATTAATTTAGTACTTAAACACATCCTGAAGTTTGACAGGACAGAGTTCTTCAGTACAGCTGCAAGTCAGGTTTAACTGTCAGGGGTCATTGTCAGGACAAAATAACAGATGTTTCTTTTGTCCTTCCACACCCTCGTTACTGTAGAGTCTAACAACAGAATGAAATGTGTTATTATCAATTATTACACGGCTGTGTTGAATACTCGATTCTGATTGATCATTCATGGCGTTCTGCGGTCTGTAATTTCTGTATAACAGACCGTTGCTATGTATAGCAGACCGTTGCTTTGTATAACAGACCGTTGCTATGTATAACAGACTGTTGCTATGGGCGCAGTTCAGATGTCGGACTCTGGCGGACCGTTTTTGTGTCAAAATATTGATTTCTTAAGTAAGAAGTCGTGTTATAAGCGGGATAATGTACAACTAGTGGGTTATTGTTGCTTAAGAATCTCCTTCTGAGGGGATTCTTTCACAACAACGACCGGCTCGCTGTACATTATCCCTTACTGAAGTTGTCTGAATCTGAATCACTGTTACATTTTCTTTAACAGTTGTAAAACGTTCGATGAAATTAAAAATTGAAATTGAAAATTAACTTTTATAAAAAAAAATTATTAAGATTAAAGGACATAATATGTTTGCAATCACATATTAACAAGGACATTGTCAGACATGTTTAATAAAAACAAGAAAAATATAAATAATTAAAGTTTATACCGTTATGTTACTTTCGTCCCAACTGACGGGGTCGAAAGTCACATTATACTGAAGTCGTTACACATTTTACAAGATAACACCTGGTATTGATAGGACACATAGTGTATGTGAGCTGTCGATCACAACAAAAATGAGTTTCTGTCTGTAACGTTATCTTTTAAAATGACGTTTATCTGAAAAGTGTTACTTTCCTACCGCTCTCCCCGATGTATTTCCTGGTTAACTTCGTCATCATGAGCATGAGGCCCGTCTAGTCGCAAGTGAAAATGCTCTGAAACAGTTTAATAAGGATGAAACATTTGAACTCAAACAGCAGATATTATATTTAGAATATTCACTGCGGTTCAAGCAGCTCAATTGTTAAGCAGTTTCTAATAGTAGATGTTTTATAGTTTATAAGTCTGTTATATTTCAAAATATGCCAATTATGATTTTTCAATACAAATAAAAATATTTGCAAACATATTACCTCCACTGTGATTTTTCCTCAAACAATACAGTGAAACAATATACGTACTATACATTGTATTTCTCTCTATGTGCTTTAATAGTAAAGGCCACAATACGCTGTTACGATCAACACAAATATTAAAGGGCCACTACAGTGATTTAAAGGGGACATATCATGCTCATTTCAGGTTCATGTTTGTATTTTGGGTTTCTATTAAAACATGTTTACATGATTTAATGTTAAAAAAACACATTATTTTTTCTCATTCTGTCTGTCTGAATATACCTGTATTCATGCTCTGTCTGAAACACTCCGTTTTAGCGCATTTCAATGAAATGGCAACGGAATTGCGTTGCTAGGAAACAGCTTGGGTCCATGTTTACTTCCTGTCGGCTGATGTTATTCACATACACTGCAACAGGAAATAAACTGGGACACATTTAGTATGTTTACGTTTAAAACTGAAATGGTCTAAATATTGTAGATTTGTGACATCACAAATGGACAGAAATCAGCTTGTTTCCAACGCACAGTTTCTGAATACGGGCTGTGTATATTTCTCCATGGATTGAGTGTTTTGATACTTCTACAGTATTTATATATCACTTAAACCTGCTTTATGATATAAAATGCATGAAAACCTCACTTTTTACAATATGGGACCTTTAATATTGCACCTCTATAAAGGTGGGGGGAGTTGTGAGAGAAATTATTTAAAAAGAATGTTCAACATATGTGCAGCAGAAAGTGAGATATCCTGACTTTTAGTCCATAATCTGAAGTTAAAGTCCAAAAACACTGGATCCACTGGATTTCCCATGAAGGGTATCTTTCATTAGAAGCTCCCTGCCTGATAGTTAGAGAGCTGGGACAGTGACATTGAATTTTGGCATCGAAAATAAAATTTGGCATTGAAAACACTTGGACACAACACAGGAGTAGACGCTGTGGCTGTCTGGGAGGAGATGTCTGCCAAATATTCGGTAATAAAATTGGGCTACCTGAACCAAAAAGAGTTCATCTGCAAAACAGCATCCAAAAGAAAACACACAGTAGGTCAGTACGCTGACTGAGACGGCTGGAACCTCGTCAAACTTGTATTATTGTTTGTTTGCTCATAGAAAACAAAGGAAAATTCTCCACACATACAATTCACCTCTTCAAAGCCTTTTGATGATTTTATCAAGACATTTCTTATAGTATACTTACACATATACAGTAGCCTATACACCGATCAGCCATAACATTATGACCACCTGCCTAATACTGAGTAGGTCCCTTCTACCGCCAAAACAGCCCTGACCCATCGAGGCATGGACTCCACTAGACCTTTGAAGGTCTGCTGTGGTATCTGGCACCAAGCTGTCAGTAGCAGATCCTTTAAGTCCTGGAAGTTGCGAGGTGGGGCCTCTGTGGATCGGATTTGTTTGTCCAGCACATCCCACAGATGCTCCATTGGATCGAGATCTGGAGAATTTGGAGGCCGATTCGACATCTCGAACTCGTTGCCATCCACATGATGTAAAAGAAAACGTGATCCATCAGACCGGGCCACCTTCTTCCATTGCTCCGTGGTCCAGTTCTGATGCTCACGTTCCCATTGTAGGCGCTGTTGGCGGTGGACACGGGTCAGCAGGGGCACCCTGACCGGTCTGCGGCTACGCAGCCCCATACGCAACAAACTGCTCCTCACTGTGTGTTCTGACACCTTTCTATTAGAACCAGCATGAACTTTTTCAGCAGTTTGAGCTCCAGTAGCTCTTCTATTGGATCGGACAACACGGGCCAGCCTTCACTCCCCACGTGCATCAATGAGCCTCGGGTCTGACCCTGTCGCCGGTTCTCCTTCCTTGGACCACTTTTGGTAGGTCCTGACCACTGCAGACCGGGAACATTCCACAAGAGCTGCAGTTCTGGAGATGCTCTGATCCAGTCGTCTAGCCGGCACTGTCTGGCCCTTGTTAAAGTCGCTCACATCTTACGCTCGGCCATTTTTTCTGCTTCCAACACAAAGTTCAAAAATAAAAATGTTCACTTGCTGTCTAATATATCCCCCCCACCTGCCAGGTGCCATGGCAACGAGATAGTCAAGCTGATTCTAGTGCATTAGTGTCTGTTATGGGTGAATACTCAATACTTATGCCAGTACTAGACTACAAAATACTAGTTTTGCTAGAGCCTGATATGTGATAGCAAAATGTACAATGCTGTGATGTTAACACAGCATTAGCTATCATTAGCTAATGCCGGTCACTCACCGAAACAGCTGCCCAGCTGTTCACTGGTTCTCCTCACACCACAACTCCATTTCTCGCCGATGGGCATTATTTCTTCTAATCCTTGTCTGTCTGTCTGTTCCTCGTCTCTCGGACACCTACATGTAGCAGGCTCATGATTATAAGGCTGTGGTCCAGCACATTTGTATGAATATACATTTACGATCTCTTCAGTGTCAAAACTAGCATTGGGATCCATATTTCTTACTGGTAAACTTGACCTATCTTGGCCGCTCTTACTTCTGTTGTGATTTGACGCTATACAAAAATAAATTGATTTGATTTGATCTTCTTATCTGGCTTCAGTAACCCTAACAAACGAGATCACGCTAAGCAGTCCTACGATGGTGGTTATCAACTCTGTAAATCAACCCAAGGTTTCTCAATCTGGCTGTGAGCGCGTTCACATGAAAGGGGAGGTGTCTGCAGTATCTGACCAATCACAGACATGGACAAGTCTACTGTCAGCAGAGCGGCACATTTTACAAAGGAAGAGCAAACTATAATATTAGACAAATACGAAGAAGTAAAACACTTAATCCAGACTATAATTAACACAGTTGAAGCTGCCAAATGCAGGAAGAACAGCTGGCAAAAGAAAAAACTCCTGATGTGTAAATGTGTAAATTAACAGACTAAATTAATTTAACGGAACACTTAAATGTCAAGATGGTGCAGTGATGTATAAATAGCTTTTGGAAGTGTATTTGATGAACGGATTACACTTCATTACGGCCTTTAGCAACGATTTGGTGTGTATAACTATTTCCGCCTTCTTTCAGCTGCGTCCCCGTGTCCGGTGGTATGAAACGGATTCAAAGCGGTAAACACCCGAAGCATACAGCCAGCTGTCCTTCCTGCATTGGTCAGTTTAAACTGTGTTGTTTTTAGTCTGGATTATGACTGTAACTTCTTCATATGTGTGTAATGTTATCATACAATCACCGCACCGAGCTCTGATTGGTCAGTAGGCGGTGTTTTCATACGAGCTGATCTCTTATCTGGAACATAACCTGCTCACGAGCAGGTAAGCGGTTCAGCATCAGTTACCATGGCGATCTACCCCGGTAAGAAGTGAACCACCTTCGTAGGAATGAAAACCCTGAAGTTACCTCGCTAACCCCAAATCCTGCTTCGTAGTACAGGCCCCAGATGTCACTATAGTGTATATAGATGTTTTCCCCCCCGAAAATGTAGTTTCTACATAATTTTCCTATGCATTGACTCACCGGGGTCTCCAACCTGCAAGTTGCTCTTTAAATAAAAATCAATTGTGCTTTTACAGAATAACTTTATAACTGAGAACATGTAAAGGTTTTGAAAGAATAAACAACGAGGCAGATGTAGATTAAATCCTTGTGTCTGCTGGGCTGTTCCTGAATGACCATGTGATCACTTGAGAGTTGCTCTGATGATGGTTTTGATGTAAGTAGGAGCAAGTCAGTTATACGTTGGCTCTGTAGAGCATTCTGAAGTGGATGTTAAGTGATACAGGCCAGGTACAGTGGTCATAGGCATTTCTTTTTGCTTGGATTTTCTCCTTGCAGTCAGTCTTCATGCCAACCTAAACACATTCTGGATGTCTCCTCAATGACTGCACAGAGATCAGGCAGACTGATTTCATCCCTCTTATTTGACACCAAACAAGCATATCTCACTAAATGGCACATTGATCGTGCCATTTTACACTATGCTGGGGTTCGAAACAAATGTTTTATCAGAACCGAGTAATGATCCCTCCTTATTGAAAGTACAGAATGAGCAGGTACATACTGTCATTAAGTTTGTTGATGAACAACGCTTAAAAAACACACCTCCACATTATTTTGAGAGGGAAAAGTCTGTTTTGATCTGTTATGCGTGTCTTTTGTCAGTGGACCACACAGATGTCCAGTATACAGAACTTGGCTCTACAGGTGGGGCAGGGGACTCTGCTGGACAACCAGGTTTCGGGTCTTTGCTGGTCTTGGCGGCTGGCGAACCATCGACCCAGACAGGACAGACACCACATGGGTCTGCAGAAACACTGCTGGCACTCTGGCTCGTTGTCAGCTCCTATAAAACACACAGCAGCAGTCACGGGGTCAGAATCACACAGAGATAGACATAACAGCTAAGAACAAGGACAACAATGCTAGACAAATAAAAAGGTAAGGAATAGATAGGACCATGGTCTGAAATGAACTTTTCTCACTTCCTGCCACTGTGGCAGGCAAGTATTTTTTTTTTATCTGCCACTCAGAAATTTGATCTGCCACTTTTGAAATCTGCGCTAAATAAAGGAATAACATTTTAGATCTGATGTCATTCAATGTTCGATATATTTTACACAAAAAATATCATATACATGGTAGATTACAGTGTTGGAATTACACCGTAGAGGGAGGTTACTGTACACAGTACTGTACTGTACTTTGTTATTGTCATCTATAGTGGTTATTTGCATAAAAACACACAATTCAAATGATTAGGATTATTTAAATATTTGCTTTGATTAAAAAAAATCTTGGAAAGTTGTTATGACGTTAAACAAGTCATAATTCTCTCTCTAATATTTATTTTATATTGATGTGAAAACACCTCCTTCAAACAACTGGATTTATTCAAGCTCCTCGCCAAAAACGACATTTTACGAGATTACATTCGAACACATCATGATAATGTTGTAATTTACCTTCGCCCCATAGTCCTTTTCCCTGAGCAGACTTTGAACGCCTCATAATAATAACTCAATGGCACCTCCGTTAATGTTAGTAGCTCTGCTATTTAACCAAGCAGGACTGTGCTGCCCACCTGCTGCTAACAGCTAACGTTACTAACTCTCCTCCTGCTGATTTAAACACAGATTTGTTGTTCACAGTGGCGCATTATCAGGGAGAAATAGGGTGCACCCCCTCAGGTTTAGTAGCGCCATGCTTTTGAGCGCTTTATTTTCTCTCCGCCGTGTCTCTGGTCAAACAAACTGAAACATGATACAGCCGTGCGTATGCGTCATTGTGCACGCGTAACTGGTAAACTGGAAAGCATTGAAGGGGAATCGATAGTCACGGAGGCCTGAGATGCCAAGAAAGCGGACAACTACAGTTCTCTATTCCCATCACTAGCGTTTTCCCTGCCTGCCAAAGGGGCGGGGTGTCCTGGTGATTTCACCCGCCAATGCCAACAATTTACCCGCATTTGGCGGGTGCTAATTTCACACCCTGGATAGGACTACATTAACTAACACACAAACATGCACACGCTTACCTTCTGCGTGGCAGAGTCTGACCAGCTTGGTGTTTGATGGAACCTGCATACAGCCTATACAGGGTTCCACCTCCTGTGTGTATAGAGAGAGAATATTCTTCAGAATCATTTTTGCATTGTTATTGTGATCATATGGACATGGATTTTAGCAAAGCAGTTGCATAAACACACACAAACAGCATAGTGTACCTGTCCACTGGGGAGTGTGTATGCTTGATTGAGGTCCACCTGAGCTCTAAATGTATCCAGGAAGAGTTCACTGATGGTTTGGTGGATCACTACATTGGCAGAGTTTCTGATGGGAACGTGGAGCTTCTCCCTGAGCTCTGCGTACTCCGTAGAGTTGAGCCTGGAAACAGTGGAAAGGTGACATGGCTTTTTCGGACATGGCATGTGCCGTTTTGTCCCGACAGCTCAAGACCACACTGACACACACACACACACACACACACACTCGTACCCGATATTAAATGCTTTGACGGCAGGGTTGACGCTGTCCACTCTCAGGGTCAAGATCTGCGAGGGGGAGACCGAGTCTGGACTCAGCTGGTGCTGTCTGGACTCTGTCACCGTCACGTCACATTCACTCTGTAAGGCCATGTAGACGTGATAGGTGGTCACCTAAGAGAAGGACAAATATCGGTCAGGCATGTGGATGAATGTTGTTGTTGCTGATTTAAAATACCTAAATACCTGGCAATCTACACATATGGTGATGATGACACCTAGCTTTCACAATGAGAACTGCATTTGAATATAACCAGCAGCCCAAATACAGGTCTAATTTTAGAATAACTCAAGGACCATATAAATCAAGGTGTCAGCCAGCACATGGCTGACAGGCCGTAGTTTGGAGCCCTCAAATTTGCACCAAAACAACAATGTGAACACAGATGAAAGGTTTTTTTTTACTCACCTTTAACACCCAGCTGTCAGTAACAATAACTCTGGCTCCAGGCGCCCCTGTGGCAAACTTATCTATGCGTCTGAACTCATCGTTGATGCTGGTTGCCACGGAGCCCCAGCCGGCGTGAGGAGGCCGTACGTGGGCCCGCAGGGATCGGCTGATCGGATGCTTGTGCCAGTGATGATGGGACCAGTAGATGACGAACGTCCAGCTGGTCAACTGGAGGCAGAGGGAGAGGAGGAGAAACGCTCTCCAGCCGTCGCTCACCTGGTGAAACACAACATGACAACACAGCTGAGACCGACAAAGATTGTACATTTAATTACTGAGGCAGAAATGGAAAAAAATAATCTTTCAAAGCAGTTGTATCACAAAATCCCTGAACTTTTTGTTTGGATTGGAATGAGATAGAACTTTGACAAATCAAAGTATTAGCAGAAAGGAATTTCCCTTTCATGGCAGCTAGATTCTTGCGATATCACGAGATCACACAAGATTCACAGGATCACGTGAAAATCCATCTTGTCAGGCTTCAAGTAATGTGTTTGTGTCCGGCGAGCCGGAGCACGGACCGATTAGTGTCCCAAGAGGAGCTACAGGCGTGGCTTAGTTGTGTGTTACCACACTGTAAGACGACAGGGAGAGGTGACTGTATGTTCTAAACAACAATGGCGGCTTCTTTTTCTTAATCTTTATCTTTTATTTGGATCTCCAGTAGCTGTGGCTGAAGCTCAGCTTTCCTTCCTGGAGTTCACTCAAAGCACTGTGAACTCTTAAACTACACTTCAGTACATAATCACATTACAATCTTTACCAACAATGACCACAACAACAAAAGCGACAGCAACAAAACACAACAATATTCAAGACACAACCCGACACACAACACACGACCTAAGTTCCTAAGTTAATACTATTCTAGTTAATACTATTCACAGAGTATAGAGCTAAATATGATTCATTAGTGGTTGGACCGTAGCATGTCAGAATACAATAAACAGAGCAAGCAACAACTTCTTTTATCATAAATATTAACAGGACTTTGTATTTATCCAACATTAAACCTTTTAGGATTTGATGTGAGCTAATTATCAGCAGACACAGAGAGTTGTTCAACTAGGAGATGTTTTTTCAATGATAATAATTTAAATAAATTTTTGCTATTGCCAGGCAGAGTGTTCCATGTCATCATTGCTCTGTACACTATAGTATACTTTTCAACATTTTTGTTTTCACCTAAGGAAGTGTGAATCTGCCTTCAGTGGCATGCCTGGTACTGTACTCATGTTCATCAGAACTGAAGCATAACTGTTTATATAATACCCGCGGCAATTTAGTTACTGATATATTTCTAATGAGATTAAGCAACGCAGCAGTAAATCTGTCTTTTACTTTTAACCACGATAGACTGTTATGCATTTCATTGACATTAGTTCTGTATGAACAAAGTAGTAAACAACGCGCTGCCTTATTCTGGGCAATTTGCAACTTCTTTATGTGTGACACGGCAG
Source organism: Sebastes fasciatus (assembly GCF_043250625.1). NCBI lineage: Eukaryota > Metazoa > Chordata > Actinopteri > Perciformes > Sebastidae > Sebastes > Sebastes fasciatus. The sequence goes on along the minus strand of NC_133804.1, from coordinate 5,487,966 downwards.
CACTAGACCAAACCTCTGAGCAATAGTCCAGATGAGATAAAACAAGTGTTTTAATGACATTTCCCCTTACATTTGAAGGTAAAACATTTGAACATCTCCTTATAACGGAAAGACCCCTGCCCATAAAGGAAGAGGTTAGCGTCGCTGCTGCAATAGCATCAGTTATATCAGAACTGGGGAGTACTTCTTCATTGAAAGAAGAGCACAGTACGGCACTGAAGGCTTTTTTTGATGGGAAAGATATTTTCGCTCCTTTCTACCGTCTGGCTTCGGCAAGAGTTTGATTGACAGGTGGTTCATCCAATCACCTGCCAAGTACTTTTTTTAAAGTGCCTGCCCTTTTCCAAACTATGACGGCTTCTCAGATGGCTGTGTGACGAACGATATCAATAAACGATATCAAGAAATAAAACATATTTCAATTATTAAAATACAGTATTGCTGGTATTTACTGAGCAGAAGACACTGCTGAGCTTTTTATTTAATTTTAGTCACAACTGAACACAAAATCTGGTGAAAAATATGTTAAGTTAAACTCGGTTATTTCAACAGGTGTTACAATTTTAGTCCTCCAAAAACGTTTTGTGAGGATTGCAACTCGATCAGAGTCACACATCTCCTCTGCTCCTCTATTTCAGAAACTCTACATTCTTACTATTTATGATATCAATATTTCTCAAATATGTGTTTTTATTTAGAAGATACTTTCTGGTGAAGGGAATATTCATGAGCAGTTCAGGACCTATTTTAAAACAAATTCTCAGGTTCATTCTTACTCAACCCGTCAATCTCTAGATCTTCATCCTCCTAAATGTCTCACTAGTAGAGGTCATTTTTCGATAAGATTTAGGGGAACCAAATTATGGAGTAGCTTTTCACATCTATCAATAAACTGTTCATCTATCAAATGTTTCAAAAGTTGCTTAAAGGGGCATTCAATTGATGTTTTGTAATTGCTGCCCATATATCTGTTTTTATCTTATTTATATTTATTTATTTCCACTCACAGTGTTATGTTTGGTTACCATTGCCCAGAAGTTGCACACCGGCAATATTTGCTATTATCTGTTTATATTATGTTTATTTTTTGTTTAAAGCTTATATTGTGTATTGGTAGAATTTCAACATTTTTATTCTTATTTTACTCTAACGTTTTTACCTATTCTATTGTTATTTTTACTGCTTATTTGCACCGACAAAACCAAAGCAAATTCCTAGTGTATACCTCATACACCTGGCAATAAACAAGATTCTGATTCTGAAGTCTTTGTAGATATTTAAATCAATATCCCCCTCACAAACACTAACCACACACACACACTTGTCTTTTTTGATAAATGTATTGTTATTGTTGTTATTATATATATCTTGTTCTAATTGTTTGTTATCACTATTATGTAGTCTTATATCATTTCTTTATATTAATTTTGTCTATCGGTGGAGGCTTCAGATAAACCCAGTGAAGTTTTTTTGCCTCTTCCTGCACCTCTATTATTTATTTATTTATTGTTATGTTGTGTAGTCTTAAATTGTGCAAAAATAAATAAACAAATAAATCACTGGTAATGCATGTATATATACTGACACAAGGCGTGTTCACAGACAAATCTGCAGATGGACAGATAGATAGATAGACAGACAGACAGACAGACAGACAGACAGACAGACAGACAGATAGAGAGGGACAGACAGGCTGACCTCGTGAATGTATCCCAGGTTTTTTTCTGGAGCAGCGATACACATCCCCATGTAGTAACCTGGAGAGATCACATAAACAAAACACACACATGATATGAACAACTGCTCCAAAATGACCCCATCAGAAACAGACACATCCACAACACCTACAGTGTTGACAGAGCATTCTCTATAGCCGCCTCCTCCCTCTGGAACTCACTCCCCAAACACATCACAGACTGCATCAACCTGTCCACATTCAAATCACTCATCAAAACTCACCTTTTTAGAACTGCTTTTAATGTGTGATTAATATTGTGTGTTTTATATCTTTTTTCTGATGTCCTTGTTTTATGATCTTTTTATCTATGTAAAGTGTCTTTGAGTTTTTAGAAAAGCGCTATATCAATAATATGTATTATTATTATTATTACAGTACCTACACCATACACACAAACATGGAAGCAAAACTGTGCGAGGACATTCACTGGTTGTTGTTGTTGTTGTTGTTGTTGATGTCTGTAGTGCAGCACATTGGGTGGTGAAGAGTGTAGGAAGTGTAGCTCTGTGAATGTCCCTCACCTTCCATAAATAGTTAGACCATAGTGGCATTTAAAGTCCACCTTCACATGGAGGTGTCAAGTGTCGGGCTCATCGTGTGTATTTATTATATTTGACATGATAACACAATCTAGTAGGACGTGTGTTAATAACCGTTGTCAAAATGTAAAATGGGACTTAACTAAAACTACACCTTCAAACAAATGACTTTATTAATATGATCCAACATGACGTTATTAAAGTCAGCTGCTGCTGCTGGTGAACTGTGTGCTACTGTGCTATCTAACTAACTTCTTCAGTCTAAATCTCAGTAATGTGTGACTAATGTTGTCCTAGTTCTCTGTCCCTGTCCTGCTGTGAGGTTTGTACCTAGAGGCAGAGCGGAGTGCAGCAGCAGGGTGATGCTGGTCCTCCTGATGTGGTACTGGATGAAGCCCACCTCCTCGCTGCCCAGCCAGGAGGAGAACAGGTTCTGGACGGTCAGACCGGCAGACCGGAACTCGTTGGGTGTGAAGACGAAGCAGAGAGAGAAGACGATGTAGGCCAGAGTGAAGGACAACTCAGGACTCTCCATAGTTGATCTAGTTTACTGCTGCAGCCTGCTGCCGTGGTGAGACCGACTAATGTCTCAGCTGCTCTACTTCCTCATACAGCTCTTCTCCTACACGTCTACACGTCCCCCTCTTCTTCTTCTCCTTCTACACGTCCCAAGCTTCTTCTTCTTCTCTGAGGTTTATTGGCGGGTTTGCAAACACTGTTTTGGCGCATCACCGCCACCAGCTGGTGGATCAGTCTGGATCATATTCACTAGATTAAAAAAACAACAAGAAAAAGAAAAAGAAAAGGAAAACAAACAACCTCATATTTTTCCAATCATATTAATTAGTTTAAGATACTGAAATAATGTTCTATAAAACTCATTTAGTGAGTTATTTTGTAGAATATCTATTAAATCAAAGTGTACTTTAATCTCTTTGAGGCCTTGACTCAAATGCCTTCTTTCTTCCTCATATCAATTCAGTTCAATTCAATTCAATATGCTTTATTGGCATGACTGTTAGGTGAACGATATTGCCAAAGCGTCAATTCAATAATAGTAGTAATAATAAAAAAGAACAAAATAAAAACAAAAACATATATATATATATACACATATATACAATTCATTAAGCGAATTACAATATATAGATATTTAAAAAGAACATGGAAATGGTAGAAAACAATAGAGAAATAATTTATGTTTGCTGTGTCAATAAAACAAACAAACAAATAAAAAACAATTAACAACAATATATTGCAATATCATATATCAAATGTATATATATAAAATAAAAAAAATAAAAAAATAGAAATAAGAACATGAAGTAGAGGAGTAAATAAAAGGCAGAGTGTGAGTTACATCTATTATGTGTTGTTGTGGTTGTCTCTCAGGCCGTGACATGCACTGACATATCCTGCAGCTTCTATGGCGATGACACTATTTTCTCCAAGAAGATGTTGCATTTCAGTTTGGTCAGAGAGGGAATCGAAATCTGGAAGTTTACATTTAATTTTTGTAAAGAACTTTTTCCTAATTTCTTCATATGTGCTACATTGTAGCAGGAAATGATGCTTTGTCTCCACCTGTCTCTGTGGACAGAACTGACACAGCCTGTCTTCTATAGGCAGCCAGTTCTGCCTGTGTTGACCAGTCTCTATGGCCAGGCTGCGATCACTGAGTCTGTACATAGTCAATGTCTTTCTCTGTTTCTGGTCAGTCACAGTGGTCAGATAGTCTGCCAATGTGTATTGTCTGTTTAGAGCCAAATAGCATTGAAGTTTGTGTTGAGTTTTTGTGGTAGATGTCCAATAGTTAATGTAATTTTCTTTTTCTTTAGCTATAATTTGGTTGGTCCAGATAGTGTGAGGGCTGTCCTCTCACAATGCAATATGACATGCTCCACCGTTTCCTCTTGTCCACAGTAATTGCATCTACCTGTGTCATGTTTACCTATTTTAAATAGTGTCTGTTTAGTCCAGTGTGTCCAAATCTAAGTCTTGATATGATTGTCTCATCTCTCCTGTTCCTTCCTACACACCTCATTTCTCCAACTTTCCTTTGAACTCTGTGAAACCACCGTCCTTTACTCTCTTCCTCCCATTGCTTCTGCCACCTTTCCATCAGTCTCTGTTTAATAATGCTCTTCATTTCTGTTTTGCTGAAGCTAACCGTCAAATCGATGTCATTTTTTTTGTAGCCTCCTTTGCAATCTTATCTACCATTTCATTTCCGTTGACCCCTATGTGTGCTGGTATCCATACAAATATGACTGTAAGCCCCATCATTTGAATTCTGTATAATGTTTGTTTTATTTCAATCCAGATGTCTGGTCTGCTGTCTGAATGACTGAACTGTAAACTAACTAGTGATGAACTTGAGTCTGAGCAAATGATTGCTCTCCATGACCTCCTCTATCCACTGCACTAACAGTGTTGCAAGCATTTATACATTTCTTCTTCTACACGTCCCCTTCTTCTTCTTCTTCTTTGGGGTTTTACGGCAGCTGGCATCCTTTGTGTTGCATTGCTGCCTCCTTCAGGTTTTACCCGTCCACTGCCCCTACTCTACTACAGTCTCTTAACTAATCCAGTGTTGATCAGAAACCTAAAAATCACCTTTCTCCCCTCCACCGTGTCCCCGCATCCAAGCAAATCCTCATCCATATTCTCCACTGGTGCCAACCTCTGCAAACCTGCTATCATACTCCGTCTATTTATCTCATATTTTGTGCATGAAGTAAGTACATGTTCAACTGTCTCCATGACCTGACACTCGCTACAGTGACCAGTAGGCTGTTTTCCAATAATATGCAGTGAGCTGTTCAATTGGCAGTGCCCAATTCTTAGTCTGAATTGTAAATAAATAGGGGATGACTGCCGGCCCTTTCCTTGATGCTGAATCAACAGGGGCCTTACAATAAACAACATTTCAGGCAATTTACTATCGCAGAAAAAAATTCCAATTTCTGAATAAAGTCATGAGAGTTTCACCTCAGTTGGTGCGAACTCCCATCACCCGAGTTGTTAGATGTAGGCTGATCTAAATATAATACTGAATACACTGATGGAAATGTTGATAGATTCCAGACTACCAGGCACAAAACGCACAATAACAAGCATCATGAGTCAAGTTTTATTTATTCTTTTATATTTTAGCTATACATATAACAGTTTGATTCAACACCACGGACAGGGCCAACAGTCATGCCCTCTATTCATTCTGATGTGCTGGAGATAAACAGAGAAAGTAAATGAATAACAAGGTAATATCCTAAACTAATAAAAATGAAATAAATCCCATCATTTGTCCTCAGATCATTATTATGTGAAACAAGTTAACAAATTAGGTTAACTATCATTTAAACAAACATTGACAATAATAATTGGAATGAAGTGAATCTACTCTAAAGCAGATTTATCTTTCTCATCTGTTCATTGTTCAAACTGAATCTTCCATTGTTTCTCAGACAAACAGAAGCACATGGCTACTTATTATGCAGAATGATGTCATCAGTTAATTAGTTAATTATACTCTTAGTAAAGCCTTTGTGAGGTTAAAAAAGCTCTGGCGCCAACGCTGATTTAAAGTACAAGTGATTTTATTTCACATCTGTTTGACTTTGTAAATGATAAATTGTTTTTTTATCTACATCGTTGTGGTCTTCATTTATTTAAAAAAGTGGCATCCAGTCAAATCTAAAATGTTGTAGAATGAAATAGAATTTTTCCTTAGCTAGACAGCAACATTTTTATTTTAAAGACTTTAGTTTGAAAACTCAGAATTCTAAAAACGTTTTAAATTTAACTGTACAACAATAAACTTTATTTTGAAAAGCCTCTATAAATACAGTATTGATTATTGATTGGGTCCGTGTCCAGCTGTCATCATGTCTGTAAAGTAAAGTTCATGTGAGTAGCAGCAGCAGCCGGCCCCTACCTGGACACTGATTGACATCATGTCTCCCTGCCCTCTGATTGGCTGTTCTGTGTGTAAGAGTTCAGCTGCTGCTGGAGTTTCTGTCAGTCTCCTCAGATGGGTTCATAGTCTCAGACGGATTCAGGACTATGGAGAGTCTCAGACAGGTTCAGAGTCTCAGACGGGTTCAGGACTACAGAGTCTTAGAGGGCTTCAGCTCTACGGAGAGTCTCAGATGGGTTCAGGTCTATGGAGAGTCTCAGACGGCTTCCGAGTCTCAGACAGGTTCTGAGTCTCAGACGGGTTCAGGACTTCAGAGTCTCAGACGGGTTCGGGACCACAGAGTCTCAGAGGGGTTCAGAGTCTCATACGGGTTCAGGTCTACGGAGAGTCTCATTTGTGTTCATTCGCTCTAGATGCTCAGGAGAGGAGGAGGAGCTTGTCTCCATAGATACCAACAACTTTTCTTTCCTCCATCAACCATGGAAGAAATAACCACTGTTTTATACATTATGTGAAAGTCCCAGATATGTCAGAAAACCAAACGCCGTCGTGTCTGGGGTCACAACATCACCTGGCGGCGAGTTGTATTCACATACAGCGCCATTGCACTGACTGTATCTAGCCTGCCAAACGTCGCTACTGCGGTATGAACACAAAATATACAGACTGTGCTGTGATTTAATTGCAGTAAATGTATCAAAGTGATGCTGAAATAACTACATAATGATGCTGATTTGTAAAAAGTCTGAATTCATGCTTTGTCAGGTCTGTCTGCAAGATGATAAGAAAACAACTTTTAAAATGCTGGTTTTCTGAATGGAGTTTGGATGGATCAGTGCCAGGCTATGCAGCTGCTCCATCAACTCTCAACATAACATCATCTAGGCATAAATACGGCAGCGACGTTGTTGTTTCTACCGTAGACAGTCTGTGGTTTATACACAGAGTTTGGTCCGGTCTCTGTACAGATATGATGTACTACTGTGTTTTATGTTTATGTTGAGATGAGTGGTACGTCGCTAGTCATTATTAGAAGGTCTATCATTAATTATAAACCCATCACTAATTATTTCAGAATCTTTCATATATATATATATAAGGCTCATTGTTTTTATTTAAAACCATCGTGCCTTAATTTCATCATAAAACAGTATGAGGTTGATTCTTCATCTTATTTTTTAGTTAATTTAATTATATCATTTATAATTTCACGATAATGTAACTATAATAACACTTTTTAAATAGTATTGAACTTGGCGTTCCCTCAACAGATTTCACAATGGCTGCTGTGTCACAAACTTTCTCATTTAACAGCGAAACCGTGCACTACAAGATGATTCTGAAAACATGTGAGGAGAGAAATAGTCATTAACGTGACATAATATTGATTCATATTTGATCAGCGCTGCCTAGTTTGACCGTTTGGTCGGAGTTCGTGAGTGATTGACAGCCGGCTCTCATAGACAGCAGCTGGACAGCAGACCTCAGATTAGCTCTTACTGCTTGTTTTTCTCCGGTCTGAGAAATCTTGCAGATGCCGTTAGGAGCACCAGAGGACACAGAGGAACATGATTTTTTCAGGTTACCTGTTTTATGTACTACTGTCAGGATATAGCGACCGTTTTATGAAAATAACTTTTAATCATATTTGCTTCAATCTCGCCTACTTCAGCTTTAATTGAAGAGTGTGCCTGACTGCAGGCATGCCTCTGACCAGTAGATGGCAGCACACATTATAAACTAACACAGCGGAATCACACGTTTTTAATGTTTTAACCTTTGTTTTTTTTTCTTAGCTTACTTTTTAACTTATAACTTATTTAAGACCTGCAAATACCTGCTTTTTTTACAACCCTTTTCTGCGAATATTTCAGAATAAAAGCATTGTGTTAACGAATTAATTGATTCTTTCCACCAAAAAAATTCTACAGGGCTTTTCCTTTGAAATGAAGACAGGAAGTGTAAAATATTTTTTGTGTGTAACATATTCTACAGATATAGACACTAAAAGTGTAGTAATGTTGCTGGTATGATGTCAATATACTGTCAAAAGAACATTTTCAGTGTCTGTGAATCACGCGCGGCACACGTAAAGATAGGGGAGACTTGGAATCTCTAGAAGAGATGCAGCCGAGCTGTGCCAGTCACGCGGGCAGTGTGGCTGCTCTAACCTGTTGAAACAAATCACTGACACTCACAGATAAAGAGTCTTTTTTGGTTTACTCTGGCCAATCAAACGTAAACGAACATGTTTCAGCTATAAGCCGTCATCAGCGTCTTATAGCTGAAACGCATTAGTTTACATTTGGGATAAATTATTCATTTATGAACAAAAATAAACCACTTTTGATGTTGGATTTATGTTAAACGTTACTTTGATTAACTAATGAAAATTATTTTGAGTTGTTTATAGGCACCTGAGCTGATCTGGGACTTTTGGGGCCACAGTTGCCTTCTTTTCCTGGTTGCTAATCCAGCCTTCGGCATTGAGCATTATTTAACTGTCACTTCCTGGATTGGTTGAGTTATATATGAATTTGTGATGCATTCAAATCACACTCGGGCAACAGTGCTGTCCCTTGGAAACCTCCCATTTCCTTGCTTGTCTTGAATACATAATCTGCACAAGCATACATGTATATAAATCCTTGAATTTTATGCAACCTCAGCACAAGTACAGCTCAGTACAGCAATCCCTTTGCCCACCTGAAAAAAAAAGCCTTCATCCTAAACCACGTTAAGACACATGATGGCACTGTTGCCCTATGATTAAAATACTAAAACACACTGCACCAAGACTGAACAAGATGTAATACCCCTCCCCTCATCTCTCAGGTTGTCCATCATGTCCTGAATCCTCCCCCCCTTCTTTCTCTTTCCCTACATCCCTCCATGCTTAAGTCTAGCTTTCAGACATTTTTTGGGACTTCATTACCTTCTTCCCTATCACCTCACCTTGGCCTTGTTCACATGCACACGCACACGCACGCACCGATAGGATATGGTCTAAGAGCAAACAGTGCTTTCTCATGGGAGGTGATGGCTGGATGGAGGAGCAGATAGCTGGACTTTGCTCCACCCTATCTCACATGCCTACATATGGTGCTTGGTGATGATTTCTCACTGGACATGAGGAAATGCTGTGCAAGGAGAGAAGGCACAAATAAGGAAGACAGAGAGGAATGGTGGTTTGGATGGATGGATGGATGGATGACAGGGAGGGCGGAGAATAGAGTATTTGAATGTCAAAGCTTAGACAGGAAAGTGTCATGGAAGGATGGATGGATGAGGGCGGTGGGGGAGATGGTAGAGGAGGAGTGGGTGTTGCACTTTGCAGAATGTCACAGCTCCAGTAAGTATTAGTCATACCGAGCCACGTCGTCTGCCACCTTCTCTCTTTACTTAATGTCTGTAGCTTTCATCTTCTGCTTTCTGTCCCTCTGTTTTCTCTGGCACACTCCTTAGAATAATATTTCCCTCTGAACCTCCCCTCCTTTCTTACCCCCACCCTCTCCGTCTCTCACTGGTTTGATTGATCGCTGTAGTTTTCGAGGGCTTTCACTACAGATAAGGTTCTGCCTCGGGCTGCATATAGAGTTTGCTTTACAGGGTAGACTAATTTGCAAGACATTGCGAGTCAAAGGTCGCTAATTTCAATCAAAATGCGAATTGCATGTGAAGTACATTTCTGAGAGTCTTGTGTTATTTTCTTGACTAATAAGAGCTTTGAGCTTGAACAAGTTTGTGTCAGTTTATTGTGTGTGAAGTTCACAACCCTGCCTTTTGTGTACACGTCTCTCTCTCTGCAGTCTGTGGACGATGAAACGGATGAAAACAAATCAAACAAGGAGAGTGAAATACACATCATTTGAATTAGATTTTTATGTATGCATTTACTGCATTATTTAGCGCTTTACCTTTTAATAACTGAACTGTGACGTGAATTTTCCATTCCACATTAAAGGAACAGTGTGTAGGATTTTGCGACATCTGGTTGTGAGGTTTGCAGATTGAAACCTCCCGTTGCAGCGTGTAGGAGAACTACGGGGGCCGACGTGAAAACGCGAATGGTCCATGGATGTATTAAGAGAACTGGATCCAGCGTTGGAGGCGGGGCCCCGTTCATTCCTATGAAAGTTGCTCAGTGGAGCATGAAGCCTAAACGGCTCGACTTCCGTCTGGAAAAGTATCCGGATCTTGGGCATATGGAAAACGCACAGTAGGTCCGCTTGGTCACATGACTCGGTCACGGGGTCCCAACATCACGCCGTCGTCACGTCTTGCGTTCCAGCCTCGGTCTGGGTCTCATTCACATGAACGGAGGAAGGGAAATAACCCTGGATTCGGGTATTAGTGTATTTTACAACTTTAAAAGCTTAATTTTTTAAATAAGGGCTATTTAGGTGTTCCTACTGGGAAGTTGATTCACCTCAAAAAAAAATAATCCGCTGATTTACAGACGTCGCTTTCCAAATGTAAATCTATGAGAAAAAGTGTTTTTGGGCCAAATGGCATCACGTGACGGACACAGAAGTTGCAGTACCGCCGTTTGGCCACTAAGAAAGTTGGGATCTTCCTGGGGGCTTGGAATGGTCCTATCTAGACACAGGCGCAGTTTTCGTTGGTTCAGGGGGCTCACTGAACCCCCCAGAAATGCCTCTTTATTTTTTAATAATAATGTAGAACTAATAATTTATTGTAATGATGAATAATATCAATGTGTCTTAAAATTGACAGAATAAGAAACCAAAACAAGATAAGAAGATAGGTTTGTGGTATTTTTATTTACTTATACCTTAATAACATTTGACACTCTCTTTCCACACACCATTAAATATATACTTCTGTTACGCCATGTACACAAACCACGTACCTATCAGCTGTGCGGTCAAGATCAGACTGGAGACGTAACCACTTAAAAGATGGGTGAGTAGTAGGCTTCTTGCTCCCTTCCGACGTTTGTGTTTTCAAACAGAAAACACAGGTTTTATACTGTGATATTTACTGAAAATGACATACAATACAGCCAACAGTAGCCTCAGTAAACTTTCAGGTGATCTCCCTCCTGCCTGCTGTCACCTTATTTAGGTGTTCGTAGTGAAATGAGGAGGTATCGTAGCAGATAACTTCACCAATCAGCCGTTCCTCATCCGTTGGAATGAGGAATAAATTAGTCGCTCGCGGCCAGTTAGTTCTTTCCAATAGAAAACAATGCAATCAAACTGATTTTGTCACTGACGCTTGCTCGCGTCACATTCTGTTAGGAGGGTGTAATATGTAGGCTACACGCATCCCAATACATTAGACCTCTCTGTGTTGTACACATTACATTCCCTCTAGATTTATTTTTGTGAACCCCCAACCTTAAAGTCCAAAGTGTGCCTATGTATGTATGAGTGGCATAGATCTTTTGGAGAATAGCAGAGCCAGAGTGTATGTGTGTATATGGGAAGTGAGTGGTGAAGCAAGAGAGAGAGCTAGTGGAGCAGAAGACAGTGTGACGGCCCGTCCACACAGAGAATGTCAACAGCGCGTGGCAGCTGCGGAACCTGTTGTTTTTTATTTTTTCGGCGTCCATGTTAACAGGTTGGAGCAGCCACAATGCCGGCATGAGCAGCGCAGCTGTGTCAGCTGCGTCTCTTCCAGAGATTCAAGGTCTCGTCTATTTTTACCGAGAGCCATGCGCGGTTCACAGCAACGACAGACAGTGAAAGTGATCGTTTGACTGTATATTGACATCATATAAGCAACATTACTACACTTTAAATGTCTGTATCTGTAGAATATGTCACAGACATAAAAAAGTAAAGATTTATTTTTAAATCAACACTTCCTGCTTACATTTCAAAATAAAAGCCCTCAAGTGCTTTTTCTGCGGACAGAATTCCTTCATTAAATGACATTTATAATGAAATGAAATGCCCATTATGAAGACAAACTGCCGGTGTGCACAACCGACGCGAGGGACACGCACGCAGCAGTTCAGCGAGGCAGCCGCCACGCGCTGCTCATGCGGGCAGCCTGGACACGCCGTCAGTAGGCAGTATATTTTTGGGATCATTGGGCAAAAATTCCATAATAACCTTTCAACATATTGTAATTCAAGTGTTCTGAGAGATAACTAGACTTCTGCACCTCCTCATGGCTCTGTTTTCAGGCTTTAAAAAATCTAAGCCCGTGACTTTGACCAATCACAGGTCATTTCAGAGAGAGAGAGCGTTCCTATTGGCTGTGCTTTGGTCATTTCACAATGGCTGCCGCATCACAAAATTTCTCATTTTACAGCAAACCGTACACTACAAGATGATTCTGAAGACACTGATAGAATTTTGACACGGGCTTTCTTTGGTCGCCAAAGCTCTAGATGGACTATCAGTGGACGTGTATCACATAGCGATCTTGGACCATCCTTTTGGATTAACAAACAAATGTCTCTTCCAACTTTCCTTTGGGACAGCCCAGAGTCAAACAGTGCACTGGGGCCGCCAGGGACTCTGGAGTCACCAATGTCATCAGGTTTAATGTTCTACTGCCGGGAGTTTACAATCCACTTGAGATTTCAGCGGAAATGGTGACAGAAGTTGGACAGATTGGGGTGGCTGGGGTTGCAGATCTTTGTCAGGTACTTAATAATGAGACAAGTGCTTATTCCAAACTTTTTATCCCTTGTAGAATATAGTGTTTTTGTGGTGAGAGTAAAGACTATGAATTACTGTGGAAAGCAGGAAAAGATGCAAAGCAGTGGAAGACAATCCTGGGGACACCCTCCTGTTTGCCATTGAAAACAAGCAACCCTTGACAATACACTTCCCATGGGACTTCACTTCCCAGATAGCTATTGCTCTAGACTTTCAGCACGTCGTCAATAATAAAAGTCTAACTTTATTGTTGTTGCTTGTTAAAGATCTTTTGTTGTTTCTCCTTAAAGGAACGGTGTGTAGCATTTAGGGGGATCTATTGGCACGTCAGGTGATGCATTGGGCCTTAAAAGACTTTTTTCCCATAGACTTACATTGGGTAAATCAACTCCCCAGTACGAACACTCTAATAGAACCTTATTTAAATCATTAGGTTTTAAAAGTTGTAAAATGCACTAATTGCTGAATCCAGTGTTATTTCCCTTCCTCCGTTCATGTGAGTGAGACCCAGAGCGAGGCTGGAGTGCAAGATGACGGCGTGACGGCTGTGACCCCGTGACCGAGTCATGTGACTGAGCGGACGCTACTGTGCGTGTTCCGCGTGTTTGAGCCATTTTGGCATCATGCGCCACTGAGCAACTTTCATAGGAATGAACGGGGCCCCTCCTCCGACGCTGTATCCAGTTCTCTTAATATATCCATGGTATGGACACAGCTTGCTAGCGTGAGCCACCTAGCTGCTACGTTAGCACCATGCTAGCTGTTTGGCCAGTAAGACACAACAACTAACCATAATATCTCTATAACTACATTAATGATCAAACTGACACCTGTTTCTATTACACAGACTTGTGACAGTTATGAACATTTAAAGTTATGATTCCCCGAGCCTCTGACTCCGCGACTGCTTCTCTTAGAGCAGCTGTCAATCATGACGTCTCACCCCTTTTTTATTGTATCAAATAAATATTTAAAACAAAACTTATCAGAAAGATAAACACTTGAACATACATCAGCGTGATAAGAACTACCTAAAATGACAGAAACCATCCTTGGGAAAAATGTATTTGACGTGCTACTTTGACTTTTTAATTTGGCCCATGTCCCATCCGCTAACATGGAGGGGGCGGGAATGAACTATACTGGAGCCAGCCACCAGGGGGCGATCGAGATGTTTTGGCTTCACTTTTGGGGAGCTGTCATGTTGTCCATCTTTATATACAGTCTATGATTAATAAACATTTTGGTGCACTAGTGAGTATTCATGTGAATGGGACTGAGTCAAAAATAACTACTACAATGTGTGGTCATGAAAAAACATGTCACCCAGTGGAACAGTGTCTTAATAGTTTTTGGACAACAATGGAGCTCTACAGCACAGAGGAATACGATACATCAGGCTTTGGATGAACACAATACTCTTTTTATGTCAAAATTTAATGAAAAACACAAAGAGATACCGACAGATTTTGTTAAACTGTGTGCACATGTGATTCTGCATTTGTCCATTTGCAATAACACAATAAATCTTGAATTGCTTTCCCAGTAACAGGTTTTATTCACAGCTGTCCTGCCTCCAAGAGCCAAATTCATTACTACCTTAATCCAGCTCTGTTTATTCATCACTGACACCAAATAAACACACTCTCACATTGAATCCTGAATATTACAACTTTCCCTTTCTGCTTCTGTTGCTCCCCAGACCCACCTCCCTCCTTAACACACACACAATGCCCTTCTTAAGCGCATTGTTATTGTGCATTTAAATTAAGCCTCGTTCAAACAAATAAGCAGTTGGACTTGACTCATTACACAGCGCCAAATTGGTTGTCCCACAGGGATGTGTTTTACCCCGGCCAAACAGTGAAATTGTTCAAGGCTCAGATTGGATTTCACAATGTAATTTGATCTCCAAACAAGAAAATCCAGATTTGAATTACTTATTTTGTAAATCGTTCGCTGCTGGTATTTGCCAGGAGGAAAAAGGAAAAACTGCTATTGAACGGTTTGCACTTTGTAATTGAAATATATTTGACTCTAATTGATGCGTCCATTTGCAATTTCAACAATTTGTTTTAATCAGTTTCGAACCTGACGAGCTTTCTCAAGAACAAATCATTTCCAATATTGCCTTAAGTAAAGGGGATACCATTGAATTTAGGCTTTTGGCTCAATTGGAGCAGAAATCTATTTGAAAACTTGCAGAAAATAATATAATCATGTGAAAACTTTTTCAACCTTTCATTCCGATGTCTGATAAGATATAAGAACATAAGGAGAAAGCAGCAGCTCAGTGTGAGAGGAGCAAAAAGAATGGATTACAGGCAACAGCCAAATTGACCTCCATGTCAATATTTATGGTAGAAGAATAATGATGCAGAATCAATGCTATATGGAAATACCTATCTATCACGGAAATTGATGCCCTTCTAAGATGTGATCTAGTGGCTGAAGCCAGAGGAGAGCTTATGGTACTAAAACTCTTTCTCTTGAGGTTGATTGATCAAAGCAAGGACATAAAAATAAAGCTTGATTTATATCTGCAGAATCACCCGCTAGTGTTCCAAAGTTATTCTTTCACATCTGGTCGTTTGTTGCTTGAGCACCTATCTGGCAAGTGAAGTAGTGACAACGCACTCTTCGACAAAGAAAAAGTTAAAGGGCGGGTCCGTTGTTTTTCTTCCCAGTGGTGTTCCTTATGTATTCAAATCCCAACATTCAAATTTTCGTCAAAGTAGATTTTTTTTTTCTCTCAGTAGCAGTAGCGCCATGCTGTTAAGCGTTTTTTTTTTTCTCTTCACCGTGGCTCCGGTCCAAAACAAACTAAAACATGATACAGCGTGCGTATGCGTCATTGTGCATGCGTAACTGTGGGAAAGCATCAATACAGAGGAATCGATAGTCAGAGATTCCTCCGCGTACCACAAGAGAGAGCACGCGTACCACCAGTAGTTTGAGAACCACTGTCTTAGACCATAGGAAGAACATGTACGAATTTTGAAAATGGGCATAGTTCCTCTTTAAGTAAAAAAAAACCTTTTAAGCTTTAAAGGTCCCATATCATGCTCATTTTCAGGTTCATACTTGTATTTTGTGTTTCTACTAGAACATGTTTACATGCTGTAATGTTAAAAAAAAACTTTATTTTCCTCATACTGTCAGCCTGAATATGCGTGTATTCACCCTCTGTCTGAAACGCTCCGTTTTAGCTTATTTTGACGGAATTGTGATGAAATTGCAACGGAATTGTGTTGCTAGGCAATAGTTTGGGTCCATGTGTACTTCCTGTCAGCTGATGACATTCATATACACTACAACCAGGAATAAACTGGGACACATTTCGAATATTTACGTTAAAATTGTGTAAAGGGTCTAAATATTGTATATTTGTGACATCACAAATGGGCAGAAATCCTGACAACTTGTTTCAAATGCAGAGTTTCTGAATACGAGCTGTGTGTATTTCCCTGTGGATCGAGTGTTTCGATACTTTCACAGTATCTATATAGGACTTAAGCCTGCTTTATAATAATAAAAAACATGAAAATCTCACTTTTTTATAATGTGGGACCTTTAAAGTGAAATATCTGAATACTTCCACCACTGGAATAGGACACATGGCAACACATGTGGATGACCTACATGATTTACTTGATTAACTTTCCTGCTTGTCCCCATGATTGCTTCCGCTAACTTTCTAATGAAGAATAAACATACAGGAAAGAAGCATATATGGTTGGTTCACACTTGTGGTACAACATGCAGTAGAATCACAGCAGGAACCCTTGAAAACATAAACTGTCTATCCCCAACTGCTACTGCTGCAAAAGACAGTATACACAAAACACTGTCACAGGCTCTATATTTAGTCATCTGCATAATTCAATGACAGATATTGCAGGTCCGAAGTAATGACACTCATCATATTATGTGCTTGTGAAGTTAAAACTGTCAGGCTTCCTCCTGTCCCCCCCCCTAGTTTCTTTGACTTCTGTCATCCATTCATACTTTTCTCCTCTCTCCTCGTAGCACTTTTGCCTTTCACCTCCTCTCTTTCAACCTTTATGTCTTTCAACATCGATGACCCTGTTAGCAGGAAGGCTTAGCTGGACATTTGACTGTTGCATTGTTCTATCGCACGCACACACGTGCTGGCACTAGAGTCCATAACAGATGGTCGGGCTAATTGGCTGCTCTCTCAGCTTGGTTACCTCTGTCCCCGCGTGCTGCTTTGTTTGGTGTGTGTGTGTGTGTGTGTGTGTGTGCGTGTGTTCCCAAACTGCTACGTTGCTTTGCCTAGCATGTCCATAAAGTGTATATGTGTGCGTGTGTGTAAAGATAGTAAGGATTCGGCTCTGTTCCACTTGACGTCTGTCGATGCATGGGGAGCACAGCGTGTGTGTGTGTGTGTGTGTGTGTGTGTGAGAGTGTTGGTGTGTGTGGTTATAGACGGACATTTCACCTGACTACGCACCGACAGTAAGAGTAATACACGGACTATGCCATGTAACCACAGTTGATAGTGTCTTAATAACATGTTTTCTCTTTTTCGTTGAAAGTCCTTATGTACCACTTGACCTGATTTTCAGTGCATCCCGAACAGCGCAACCTCTGGCTGGTCACTGTGTTGCAGTTTCATACACATTTTCAATACATACGGTCGAATTTGGCGGGCTTCCTTGTGATTGGCTGGTTTACGCATGCGGGCGGTAGTTACAAGGAAGTCCAAGACCCCGTCTGCTCTTTAACAATGAAGTGTACAGGCCATAAAAATATGACCCCAGGTTAGGTGACATCACTTTAGTTTTTAAGAATAATTCAATTAAAATAATATTAATTTTACGCGTTTGATGGGTTGTTTAATCACTATTTACAACACCACCAGTCCTTTTTGAGGTTTTAGTTGCTTCTTGCTTTTAATGGCTGGCAGGCTCTGGCTCTCTTGTATCAAACTAGTGGTCACATCTAGCAGAAGAGTAGACTGAAATTAGACTTTGCACTCTGATCTCCTCACTGTTTGTGATTCATCATTGCAGCCTGGGAACATGTCAAAGACATGTAAATACAAATTTGTAAATGATATAAAGGCTATTGTGGATTGGGCTATATGTCAGGGGAGTCTAAAAAAAAACCCCACACACAAGTGCAGGGAAGTTCATACATGACCAGCAGTTTGTAAATGCAGGTTCATCAGTTTGTATATAAATGTAACAACATCCAAATATGTTTTTGATGAAAATTGCAAATATTTTTTAAATACATATATTTGTGGATCTCTATTACATATATTTAAAACAAGAAATATTTGTGTGTGCATCACAAATATATTTGTGAACCTTATTTTTTTAATTTATATATATATATATATATATATATATATATATATATATGTATGTGGATTTCTTTTACATTTATATACAACTATAACTATTTTTGTGGAGAGAGTCTAAATCTCAAATTCTAAATCACAAAATACATTTGTGAATCATTCTGTGTGCATTCATTAATATAGAGACTGATCTGACTCCATAATAAACAGCCTCACTTACAGTTCTTTTCTCTCTCTTTGAGCCACACAGTCTCAAACACTTAGCCTTGGTCTTCCTGACTCTAGTCTTTGCTGTTGGCCAATATGAATCTGTCACAGCACTTTACTTCTCCAAATTTCCATTTGAAGCAGGGTCAACTATTTCATATTCAATTATGAGCTGAGAAAGAGAGTGTGTGTGTGTGTGTCAGTATGTGTGTGTGAGATTAATGAGATATCTTGTTGTAGACAGAAGAGAAGCCTGAGTGGATAGAACAAATACTAGATTATAAATCCTGATAGTCCTCTGGTAGGCATCAAATCAATATTTTATGTTGGTTTGTTTTAATATAGAATCCATAAGTTCTTGGACACCTTCTGTACACAGATTGTACATATGTGCAGAGAGTGCTTCTTTACTGCACGTCAGAGATTTGTCAGCAGTCTGCACATGTGACTAAAAGCAGATGGTGACGTTTGTCCCCAGAGGTGTTGGCCCAAGGAATCAGCGCCATATATCTCACCAAAGAGAGCTGTATTTCACCTGTAAATAGTCTCCAGCAAAAGTCACCGTACACTAATGGGTTATATCTCTGTCTTAAGTACCCCCAGCAGAGGTCATGCTTTGCAGAAGTCGCCCACTTCAGGGTGCAATAAAAGCCGAGACCACTTCTGGTCAAATCCTTTATTGCCCTCCTATTGCTCAGACCTATGAGGTTGGAGAGAACGCTGCACAGATACATCTGCTTTCTACTCATCATCCCTGTCTGACTCTCTCTCTTTCTGCCTTTATTTGTTTTGTGAAAAAGAGTGAAAGACATTACCCTGCTGTCATACCACCATGGAGCTATATTTAAAAAAAACAAAACAAGGATGCCAAAAGATGCAAATGCAAGTGTAGGAGCCAATTCCTTAGTTTATATTTATTCCTATTTTTTAATATATATTTTGCCATGTTGTAATGATTGTGCGTGTTTATTAAAGGTATAATATGTAACAGTTGCTGTTTGTAAACACACAGCATTCACAGCTTGCCCCCTCCTCCGTGGCTCAACGAGTGAGCATGGGAGAGAGAGTGCAGCAGGGATTCTGCGACATTCATGTTTTTTACTTAAAGGTCCCATATTGTAAAATGTGAGATTTTCATGTCTTTTATATTATAAAGCAGGTTTAAATGATATATAAATACTGTTAAACTATCAAAACGCTCAATATATAGAGAGAAATTGTGCGTTTGAAACAAGCCGTTTTTTTGTCCGTTTGTGATGTCACAAATATACAATATATATACAGTATATAGATCATTACAAGGTTTTAAACATAAGCATTCTAAATGTGTCCAAGTTTATTTCCTGTTGCAGTGTATGTGAATAGAATCAGCTGACAGGAAGTACACATGGACCCAAGTTGTTGCCTAGCAACGCAATTCCGTTGCAATTCCGTTGAAATGCACTAAAACGGATCGTTTCAGACAAGAGGGTAAATACAGGTATATTCAGGCAGACAGTATGAGGAAAATAATGTGTTTTTTGAACATTACAGCATGTAAACATGTTCTAGTAGAAACCCAAAATACAAGTATGAACCTGAAAATGAATACGATATGGGACCTTTAAACACTAGGACCGCCAGGCTCTTTAGGGGTAGTATTTTCTCCAAATCCCATGCCGCACCAGAGCGTCTGTATCTTTTAAAAAGTGCTATACAAATAAAATTTATTATTATTATTATTATGATTACCTGTTCACCAGGCCTGCAGCCGTAAGATCCGACGCTGGACCCTCACCGGCAGTAAGGATGCTTATAAGCACCTGACCCATTTCATTGCCGACATAAGTAAGCCACTGCGCAGTGCCCTTGGCAAGTCCAGTCAGCTTCTTGGTGATCGGAAAATACAAAAGCCAGTAATCAGAACATTTTTTGAGGATTGACTATATTATAGGTGACAATACAGCTATTGAGACAGTTTTTCTCGCCTTTTTAGTGGAATCCATTTTTAAAATGGAGTCGTATGCTGAAGTTATGCTAGCCTTGATGTCCTCCAGCCTGTTGAGGATGTACAAGGAGCCACTTGTAGCCGGGAAATACCACAGGTTCTGGGGGCTCCTGGAAAATGTAGTGGCAGCAGGCTAGAAGTCATGAAGGCAGCACACTCTGCTGTGTACCGAGCAACCTGCTGGAGTCACTCCAGCTGTGGTGGGTGAAGAGGTTTGTTTTCAAAACTCTTCACCCACCACAGCTCCGAGGGCTGGAAGAGTTGCAGGACAGACCTATCAATGTTGTCTTGTTGGTTGCTGGCAGAAGTCTTGAACTCTACTGACTTAAGAGCTTTTAAATTATTTTTATTATAGTGATTCATTTACACTTAGATTGTTTAGCTTCTGCCCCAGCATGACTGTACTGCTTGAGAGCATTATTCCCTCCATAATGCTCCTCAGGCAGTTTATTCTAACTCACAGTCTTATATATCTTTAAAAATGGCTGTCTCCATTACAGCACCGCAGTTAATATCAGTTAAATCTTTATTTACAAAGCTCTTAATCCCAGTCGCAGTCTGGAAAGAGCTCAATAACACCCACATTATTCAGCAATGAATTAAACAAACATTACGAACTAATCACAGATCTTCATTGTCAGAACTTCTACAAAAAGTCATTCAGGAGGACAAACCTTGTGCAATCCCCCTCTACCACAGTTAGGCGTGGAATGGGTGAAAAGTGTGCAAACAGATTACTTATTAATATGAAATTTGAACAAACCACCTGTCATCGTGGAAATTCTTTGAGATCAAATTAAGACAAAAAGCATAGAGCAGGTGCTAAAAAGTTGTACCTTAAAAATCATGTTTCTCTTAAGTCTCATCCACACTGGGAACGTCAGGAGTGCGTGGCGGTTGTGTTGCCTGTTGTTTCTTATTTCGGCGTCCGTGTTAACTGGTTAGAGCAGCCACAGAGCCGCTTTGACGCGAGCCACGCGCGGTTCACAGCACCAACAGACAGTGAAGGTGATTTATTGACTGTATATTGACATCATATCAGCAACATTACTACAGTTTCAATGTCGAGACATCTGTAGAATATGTCACGGAGAGGAAAAAAGTAAAGACTTGTTTTTAAATCAACACTTCCTGCTTTCATTTCAAAATAAAAGCCCTCAAGCGTTTTTTTCTGTTGACAGAATTCCTTCATTCATTCATTCCAGAAGGCTTTTATTCTGAAATATGTGCCGGACAGTGTTGTAGAACATGCAGTGACTTGCAGAGCTCCATGAATGCATATAGTACGGGGTTTTAATTGTGGATTATTACTACTATTTACAAATTACCACATGTTTCTTAACCTTTCTCTGTCTAAAATAAATATAAATGATATTGTCCATTATGAAAGGGCTGTGGAAAGAAAGGGCTGACAGCAGCAGCTGCAGCAGCAGAAACACAGCTGGTGTGAACACCCGACGCATGAATCACGCAGCCGCCACGCGCTCCTGATGTTCCCAGTGTGGACGAAACGTTAAAGCTAGGTCTGGTAAACTTCTTCAAAAACACTTAAGCCCAATTCCAATCCGGTCCCTCCACCCTCCCTCTCCGTAGTGGAGTGAACTCCGTTTGTAGTCACACTCACAGCTGAATGAAGCACCCTTCTTTAAGGTGGAGGGTATAAATACAGCAGCAAGCTTCGGGACAAACTTCCCTCTCTCCGGCAAGGGAACTATAAATAAAATATATAGAATTAGAAATATTTTATTGATCCCCTGGGGGGAATTGAGTTACGTTTCGCTCTCATTCTTGAATAGAAATATATATACATAAAAATAGAGAAATCAAAAAAATATAAATAAGAAATATGTATAACAACAGTGCAAATCATAATGCTGTTAAAGTAGGATCTATGCAAATAATATAAATGCATGCTTAAATAAAAATGCAAGAATAGTGTAAATAAATAAGAATATTACTTTAAATGTACAGTATAATTAAATGCAGTGTTAATGCCAGAGTAAAGCAGATTATTGCACAGCTGAATTATTGTACTGTTAGGGAGGTATTGCAGAGTTGAAGATATAATAAATTATAGAGTTAAAACTGCTGATAGGGGTAAAAAATAATATATATGCTGTATGTATATGTATAAATATACAACAAATTACAATCAGATAAACATACCATTTTCTAGACTAGACATGGTCCTAAATACAATCTATTTACTTTAACTTGTTAACGTCTGTATGACAATAAAGTAGAATACATTAAATGTCTATTGTAGTTTGAGCAGTTAAGAGAAAATGTTTGTACTGGTAGACGCATGGAACTTACATTTGATCGTGTTCCATGACGAACACAAAATGGCGTTGCATGTCGTCAGTGAGGGCAGCTGGTTGAGTCAGCATCGATGCAGTTGGTTTGGGGTGGCACTTAATATGGTGGACTCTCCACGCAAACGCACAAATGGAGTGGAAGTGGATAGAGAGAGGGTTTAGGTGCCGGATTGGAATTGGACCTTTTTATTATATTTGTTGAAATTCCCATTACATCCCAAGAGCAATTAATAAATCAAATGACAAAAAAACTAAAAAATCCGGTATCTGTGGCTGTCGCAGAACTGTAATAAGCCTGTCAAATCATTTCATTGGGCCCAAATAAAACTTATTTAATTCATCATATGCTTTAACTGCATCCTAAATAGCAAATACTCCATTGGCCACCAAGCATGCCCTCTATTCTTCCTACAAACAACGGCTCGCTCCATGTAACAGGGCCCTTATATGTCAAGGTCCTTGTGCGGCTGCCATGTTTGTGAGTGTATTGCCAAAGGTCAGCTGAATGAAAGCAACCTGAACAGCATTATACACAGAGCAGTAGTCTCATCCCTTTCACTCTGCTCTGAAAGAACCAAAACACACTCCCTGAAGCACACAAAGGCAGAACAGAAATATACAGAACATGGAAAAGAAATGGATCATTCATTATTATCAATAGTATGTATAGCTCTGTGAATGGCAATGTCAGTCAGTCAGTCGGTTGGTCCATCAGTTTAACTATAGAATGAATTGCCACAATCTTTGATACATACAGTACATGTTACCAAACAGTTTACCCTTCTGACTTTGGTGATCCCCTTTTTCAGCACCACCGGCAGGTTGAAATGTTTTAGCTCAGATATGTTTGGCTTCAGTGTTTATAACAACTATTGGATGAACTGTCATAAAAGTTGGTACAGCGATCAAAGTTCCCCTCAGGATGAATAGTTATAACTTTTGGGAGTTTTCATTTAGTCATTTATTACACTTTAAGCTTCAGTAGGCAGTATATTTTTGGCATCATTGGGAAAAAATTCCTTTCAGCATATTGTAATTCAAGTGTTCTGAGAGACTTCTGCACCTCCTCATGGCGCTGCTTTCAGGGTTTAGAAAATCTAGCCCGTGACGGGAGACTTTGACCAATCATGGGTCATTTCAGAGACAGAGAGCGTTCCTATTGGTTGTGCTCCGGCTGGTGGGCGGTGCTTAATATTTCCTCAACAGATGTCAACATGGCTGCCGGGTCACAAACTTTCTCATTTTACAGCTAAACAGTACACTACAAGATGTTTCTGAAAACATTTGAGGAGAGAAATAGGCATTACAGTAACAGAATATTGATTCATATTTGATCAGGCTAGGTTGACCTTTTGGTCGGAGTTCGCAAGTGATTGACAGCTGC
Organism: Sebastes fasciatus; assembly: GCF_043250625.1. NCBI lineage: Eukaryota > Metazoa > Chordata > Actinopteri > Perciformes > Sebastidae > Sebastes > Sebastes fasciatus. The sequence goes on along the minus strand of NC_133804.1, from coordinate 5,463,907 downwards.
TCAGAGACGGCAAGGCTCCAGTTCGGTGGACACAGAGGCACATGATTTTTCAGATTACATGTCTCATGCACTACTGTCAGGATATAGTGACCGTTTTTTTTAATCATATTTGCCCCATTTCTACCCAATGCTGCTTTACGTACACAACGTAAAACATCAGGAGACTGGTGTGATTTAAACAGCCGTCTGTGGAGATTACACTTCACTAAGTGCACAAGAGAAAAATTAGACTTGGAGCGTAAAAAAACGAGAGGTGATGCGTGTCACTCGAGTGTGTCTCTAACACTGTGTGGATTGATCATTTTGATAAAATGGAAGTGTATCTTCAGACAGACAGGAGAGTGACAGACGTCTTGTGCTTTTAAGATGAAGAAGAAGAAGAAGAAGAAGAAGAAGAAGAAGAAGAGATAAAATAATCCTGTGTACTTTTTGATCATTTGAACTCACTTTATTACAAGTATTTATGTCCTTAGATCTTCATCAGGTAAAACTAAAACATGCCTCTTTGGTTCCTTCAAATACAAAAAGTTGTTAAGATAATGCACTTGTCAATAGGAGCTTATGTTGTACTTTGTCAAAATTAAAGCCTGTAGAATGAGAAAAAGCTGCAACCCAACATCTGCCATCTAAGAGTCTGCAGGTTTTTAATCAAACCAATGCTGCAGATGATTTGACTGACTGCTTCCTTCTTCCTGGGTGAATGTGTTCAAACCAGTGAAATAAGATGCAAGCAATTATGGTCACAATATAACTAACTACTGTGAAAATATAGGGAACTGAAGGACTCAGTATACAACAGATGGTACAAAAAAGAAAACCACAATGCACATGAACTCACCTTTTTTGCTAAAAGGCACGTTTTAATGGGCTGCGGAAGAATTGGAAACGTACTTCTTGCTTCAGAGTAAAGATGACTGGCAGATGACTCACTTAACTGTTCGTCTCATAAACTCTTTGTTGATACAAGTCTTGACTGTGTTCTCAACTGCAACCGTCATCTGCCTGCTGCATTTTAAAAAAGTAATTTCCTGCCTTTTATTACAGGGGGAACCAAGACCAAAGCCGCTAAAATAGGCCAACAAGACAAGTGGTGAGTCACAAACAAGGGGCATGAATTAATGACAGAAAATGGGAGCTCCATTACCGTGGGCAACTTGATGTACTGTTTCCTCCTTGTTTCTCTCCGGGGGGAGACGGAACAAGAGCTATTTACCATTTCTATCTTTCTTTCCCCTCGCTGTGTCTCAATCACGCTCTCTTTCCCTCTCCGTCTCCATATTCCCCTCTTCGTCTCTCACTGTGTCTCCATGACCAGAGTAAGAGCTGTAAACCATTTATCTATCTTTCCTTCTTGATTGCCTTGCACTCCCCCCCTCCGCCTCTCTCTCCGTTGAACTCTAGACTGCCGTGGCGCCAGATGAACGACACGGCAAACACGCACCCACAAAGAGTCCAGCTTTAAGTACAATCCCAATCACCATTCACCTGATTTGTTTTTCTGCCATGTAAATTAGCAAACACTGTTTGAGTGCAGTAGCGGACCTGAAATGCATTTAATGTCTTGCTAAGTTGTCACAATGGAAGAGTGTTTTCTTTTTTACTCCTGCTGCCGGTAATGGGTTTTGTGACCACACTGTGCAGATAAGCATTGTGTGAGCAGTCCAGTCTTGTGTGTGTGACAATAATGTGACTCTGAATTGATCCATGTGGGAGATTTTTTACTTACCCACATTGTACCCGGAGATCGGAGACAGCATCACCTTAAAGCTGAAGTAGGCAAGACTGAAGCAAATATGATTTAAAAAAGTTATTTCTATAAAACTATCCCTATATCCTGACAGTAGTGCATGAGACAGGTAACCTGGAAAAAATCATGTGCCTCTGTGTCCTCCGGTGCTCCTAATGGCATCTGCAAGATTGCACAGACTGGAGGAAAACAAGCAGTAAGAGCTGATCTGAGGTCTGCTATCCAGCTGCTGTCTATGAGAGCCGGCTGTCAATCACTCGCGAATTCCGATCAAACGGTCAAACTAGCCAGCGCTGATCAAATATGAATCAATATTCTGTAATGTTAATGCCTATTTCTCTCCTCAAATTTTATCAGAATCATCTTGTAGTGTACTGTTTAGCTGTAAAATGAGAAAGTTTGTGATGCTGCCGCGATTTTGAAATCTGGTGAAGGAACGCCAAGTTCCGGTCACATGAACGGAGCACAGCCAATAGGAACGCTCTCTCAATTAAATGATCTGTAATTGGTCAAAGTCTCCTGTTGCGGGCTGGATTTTCTAAAGCCTGAAAACAGAGCCATGAGGAGGTGCAGAATTCTAGTTTTCTCTCAGAACACTTGATTTATCATATACTGAAAGGTTATTATGGAATTTTTGCCCAATGATGCCAAAAATATACTGCCTACTGCCACTTTAACAGCTGGTTGAAATTCAGTGTTTTCCTCACGACCATTGGGGTGAGAACAACATGGGATTTGAACCCAGGTTGTTCGGCTGAAACAAACAGAGCTGTAGTCCTCGAGTCCAGTTTTGAAACAGTTTTTCCTATTATCTTGGACTTGGTCTCATAATGGTCTTAATGACACATTTATTTATTTTTTGAGTCATTTATTTATCTTTGATTTTGTCAGGTTCCATCCTCCATATGTTGAAGGTTTTGCACTGTGAAGCCAGAATTTTCTCATCAGTTTTTAACTTTTCTTTATATCCATAGGAATCGGGTGCCATCGCAGAGTTCACACAGGTTCCTGTTGGGGTATTATTGACTGTAATATCTGAAGACACCCAGCAGCCAGGTCCAAATGCCCTGCACCTATAGAACCATCCAGTATTGGTATCATACCGGAAGGCAACATCGTCATGGATGACATTGAAAGCCATGCCTAGGCTTTTTGCCTTATATTTGGACTAATATATGATCTTCATATGGATTATCCAAAAAAAACAAAAAAACAACAAACACCTTTGACTTCATTCAGACGGTGATGCTCAACCTGGGTGTAGGTAACCTGAGGCCAAAACATCAGGGCTTTAAAAAATGCACTTTTGCAGTAGGTGCGAGCAGATTCGGATAATCGTAAAGGATCCTGAAGCATAGATACTTTATTGACTGTTCAACTCAAATATTTCCAACTACCCACTGCAAACTCCTTAGACAGTTACAGTCAGTCACAGATGGATGATTTTGGTTACCTGTCATATTTCTGCCTGCATAGTGTCCCAATTTGTGGGATATTGTTAAGGGTTTAATCCCATCTTGAATAATCTAAACTACTTTAGTTTGTGAAGTTAAGTAAATAAAAGCTTGATCGAGTGTAATTGACATCAGCAGTCTTATGTAAATAGAGCAGAGTGCTTTTGAGATGTCAAGTCAGAGAATAAGACTAATGTTTGCAAAGAATATTTTTAAAATGTTGCTATTTTGTTCCTATTTGTTTTTGTTTTGACATGTGGGACACATCACCCTTAAATGTTACAGATGTTATAGAAATGATTTGATGGCAGTCAACATGAAAGTAGAAAAGTAGGAGGATCTGTCTCTGTCAACAGTAAACTAAAAAACAGATTTCATGGGTAACTGAATAGTATTAGTGGTATATTATTATATTATTGGGTGTTTATAATTAAGAGATCATTTTTGTCTTTCTTTTGCCATGGAGAAAGGCTCTAAATACTAGAGTGCCAGTAAGCCTTATTGGTTATTACTTTCAAGAAGAAATCAACAAGCACCACCAGTTAAGTCATGGTATGCAACACTTTTCTGTCTTTGTGAGGAATATACATTTGAAATGATGTGCTAAATTGGTTTGAGTTGCTGAAATGATCGTGCGTAATGGCATTTTGTTAAAATAAAAAAGAATCCTGGGAACTAATCACTCTTTGTTGTGCTTTGTTGTCGGTTTCCTAAATTCTACTGAGCAAAGACAACTGTTCAGTTGAGTCAGACTAACTTGTTTTACTTAAGTTGTTTACTTTTAAGGTATTATTTTCATGCATCTTGTGTTCACTCTCCAGGGGGCAATGGCATACCTTACAAAACCTGAACAAAGGTTTTTCCTGCTGTCCTGTGTTTACTTGCTCTCTCTATCCCCCATCTCTTTCTCTCTCTGAGAAGACTTGTGGTGACAGAGTGTAATGGAGTAAAGCTCTGCTGTGTCCCCTTGTTGTTACTGGCTGCACACGCATCACTGCCCAACAGGTAGGGGTTAGAAACACACACACACACGCACGCACGCGCGCGCACACGCACACGCGCGCACACGCACACGCGCGCACACGCACACACACGCCAACACACACAACTGTGCAACTCAGTGCTGTAGAAATCAGAGAGGATCCAGCTGGTGTTGGTAGATGGGACCGGTCAGAGGTTAATGGATAGAAAGCAAAGGAGAGGAGGACGAAAGGGATTGGGTGAGTGGCAGAGGGAGGGGGTAAAACAGAGCAGTGGAAAGACAAAGAGCTAAACAGAGGGATGAAAGGAAAAAGATGCAGGGCAAATAGCACAGGGGGTAAAAAGAAGAAAATCCAATTTAAACACTTAAAGGAGGGAGAGAGAGAGAGACAAAGATGCAGAGGATAAGATACAAAGAATGGGGGAATCTAAAACCAAGGGGTATGGAAGGAAGGGAGAAGAGAGGAGAAGAGAGTTGGCAACTTACTAAAGAATATCTTGGCAGTCGATGTGGGGTGAGGGGAAAGTATAAAGGTGTACATTTTTGCAAATTTAACCACTGGAATGAAGTCTGCGTAAACTTCTCAATTTAGTTTGGACAGAACTGCAAATACGAGGGATGCATCGGGAGTCTCTTACCACTCTCTTAACTGACATAAAAAACAATGCAAAACACTATGCAATTACTGTGGATGAAACAGTTGTCTCTGCCTGTACGATGGGTATCGACAGACTATGGTGTCCACGAAGGCTTCATAGGAATGTATGACTGTCCTAATACTGATGCTGAATCAATAACCCGTACGATCAAAGACGTATTACTTCGGAGCAGCCTTGACATCAGTGACATGAGAGGGCAAACCTACGATGGCGAATCTGTTCTACAGGGGGAAATGTCAGGAGTGGCTAAACCTATTAAAGCACTCTCAATACATTGCACCGATCACAGTTTAAACCTCATACTTCAAGAAGCTGCTTCAAAGTGCAACATTGTACTGTACGTGGTGCCTTCAGTTTAGTTCATGTCATACATGAAATAATCAATAACTCACCAAAACGACTTGCCATCTTGAACACCATCAGCGCTGCCTCTCCTGCCACACCCATCAGTGGCCTCAAACCGCCCTGGACAGCCAGAACCAGTGCAATAGAAGCCCTGCTTGATAATTACGAAGCTGTCTACGACACTTTGGATGAAATAATCAGAATGGGGGAAACAGAGAAGCATGCAAAAAAACACCAGGGCAATTCAGTCAATTTCCTTGGATTGAAAGTGACCCCGTCGGGGAGTGGATGGAGAGAAATCCGCACAGGGCTCGGGGCTCGCTGCACGGGCCTCGGCGTCAGCTGTCCGGGCTGGACCCACAGCGGAGCTACGGAGACGTGCGGCGGCCCGACGTGCTGCTCTGGATCCCGGTGTGGGCAACGGACTGCAGTACGGGCAGTTTGCAGACAGGCTTCTAGTGACACATTACACACACAAGGTTTATTCCCACCCTGAGCCTGCAGTGATTGTTTTTCCCATAAGCCATTGTTTTACTGCTTAGTTTTTCATCTTACATAAGAAAGTAGAGATAAGTAACCTAGGCAACTAGTGTAGTAATAATAATAATAATACTTTATATAACGGAGCAGTTGCATCGCCTGGCACTGATTGATCCGAACTCCATACAGAAAACAAGCATTTTAAAAGTTGTTTGCTTGTCGTCTTGCGGACAGACTTGATCAAGCATGAATTTGGTCTTTTTACAAATCAACAACCTGATGTTGTTATTTCGGCATCATTTTGATCCGTTTATTACAATTAACTCACGTCACTGTATGTGAATGCAGCCCGCCGTAGGGTGTATGGCGTTTGTTTTTCCGATGTAACAACAGCACTATGTAATGTCACACCACCTGAACCACTGACACGCCCCCTTGAAAGACGGCCAATGAGGAAACTCCAACACTCGGCCGACCAATCACTCAGTCACTCACTCAGTGACAGACTTTTGCGTTTGTAGGGATGGCCCTCTGCGGTCCAGACAAAAAAACAACCGTAATTTTACCTTGCAAAATACGAGAGTTGCTGGTCTACCACTGCCTCGATCGGTTAGGTTGTTTGATGTGTTCTTTTATTAAGTGGCATATGGCAGTTGTTAAGAGTCAAGTAAGTCATGAAAGGCTAAGTCATTCGAGGACATTTGCACAAAGAGCACTTCAGGCCAGACAGAGGATCATTCTTGTTTTCAGAGACTACAGTATTTGGTGTCTGACTTTATGCAGAGGTTGCTTTAGGGAGAGTGGCCTCTCAACTTTTCTCATACTTTTTTGTCTGGGTTGAATAGCAAAAAAAGAATTGTGAATTAAATATAGGTTTATATATAACTAAAAACTGATTATCAGGAAGAAAGGAAAAGCAATTAGAGTTTTATTTATTTTTTGGCCTTTTTGCCTTTATTTGACAGCAACAGTGACAGTTCTGAAAGGGGGAGAGAGTGGGGACAACGTGCAGCAGGTTGGATTGGGACTCTGGTCCGCTGCAGCAAGGACCCATCCCTGGCACATGGGCACCAGCTACACCACCAGGTGAGCCTGCGAGGAGCCCCCAATTAGACTTTTATCAATGATTAGAATATCAGATTACGGCTGCAAAAGTCTCAGCTGAAATCGCACATTAGCGCAGTGCCATTTTCTTGGTAAATCAGTGTGTAGTGTGTAAATTTGTTTCACCTGTTACAGTGGAAACCGCTTATAGTGATCATAGTTACAGTGATCAGCCGCTTATATGGATCAAAAAGCTTGGGACAGAATCATTCCTGTACAAACACTGTTAAAATAATTTGCTTATAGTAATCAAGTAGTCCGCTTACAGTGTTCATTTTGGGTCTTTTCATACATGAAAACATCTGGAAAAACATTTTAAAACTACGTTAGATTAACGTTAATTAAATTTTTGTTTAGTTTTTTACTTTACTCCCGTGATGCTTTGCCCTCGGTGAGGGAAAAGGCAGAAGAATTGTCAGCCAGTAAATAGCGAAGTGGTTCGTTTCATTATGCTGTATTCATGTAATAAATCTGCATGAGAAATTCTGCACAACAACAAAAATTTGGTTATAATAATCATCCGCTCATAGTGGTCAATTTGACCACTATAGAAAAAGCAAAATAAAGGTTTCAGTGGAATCCCCTCACTAGCAGTTGTGATTCTCAGGGTGCTTTTAAATCAGGGACCAGGGCCCAGATCCGAGTACACTTATCCCCAAAGTCCAGTTAGTTTAATCATTGTGAATGCTCTGTATCGGGCACGGTTCGTCGTGGGGCGAGGGGGAGACAGCTTGTAGAGTCGGCAAACTGTATTTTCACATCAAACTCTGTGAAATAAGAGTTTATTTCGATCAAACCAGAGTTTGTTATTGTTGGAAAGATTAACGACGACAGTTTAATTTTGTTTCTGTCTAGTTTGAAGCAACTGTGTTTTATGATGCTCTGCATGTGCTGATTTCCCGGGGGAGGGGGTGTGCACGTACACACAAACCTAATGTAGGCCTATAAAGTCATGTTCCAACACACTGTATAGCTATAGCTATATATGTTGCAACGTGACTTTTACTCTACCATGTAAGATTCATCACAAGCAACCATTTGTTTCCGCATTGGCTTCACTTTTCAGACCCGGAGGCTGCCACCTGAATGAAGTGTTTTTACGATGCTCTTTCACTGGAACAACCGATCTCAACATAAACAAATACACGTGGATGATGACGTGAGTGTACACGGGTACAAAACAACTTTACAAATGTGAAAGCTGAGCAGCAGAGGAGTGGGCATGGTACGGATCAATCGTACCTAATATAAAAACACCCTCATTAACCGACAGGGTTTGTTTTGACCACTAGGAATAGAGAGGGATTCTCCAACAAGCAGAAAAAATGAAAAACAACATATATCAGAATTTATCCAACAATGTTTGTGGATGTGGGGAGGAAGTCTGTGGGATTGATTTCTGATTTCAATGGGAGTCAATTTCTGAACGAATTGATTGGAATGATGATTGGTACCATCTTTGAGGGTCCTTCATTCTTCTTGAAGAAATTGAAGGATTATTAAAATCCCAAATCAACATATAAAGTGTGTTTTTGGTGTCGGGTAACTGCTCTACATACTAACCCACTGAAGCTGAATTTAAGTAAACTGTGTGCAGAGATGTACTTATCTTTAAGAGGAAGAAGCACAACTTTGATGTATTATCAATACTCATCATGCTGATGTTTTTTGATGGGATCTTCCTGTTGCCAGCAGCGATTCCTCCAAGAAATCAGTCTCCTTCCCCACATATCCTCAGGCTGTGTCCTCCTGGGCGTCCAGCACTGTATGCACTGAACCAAAGATAATCAGGCTTTCACTGCAAGGAATCCAGACTGAAGGGAGCATCGCCTGAGGACTTACATCATGCTACACATTTTCTACAGTCCGTGCCAGAGTGGAAGAGTTGATGTTTTTACATTTTGAAAGTTATGTTTTACATTTTAAATGCTGCAATTACAAGCAAGTGATGGCTTGTAAAAGGATGCTGATGTGGTGTTTCTGCATCCGTATAAATGAGATGAGAGGGTGTTCAACGTGAACTGCTCAGAACATGCATGATGATGTGGCTGTAAACTAGCAGACACTACGTGTTCTCAAAATGTATCTGTACATTAAAAGGCATTAAAAGCTATACATTTCCAATTGCAATCTACAAAGGAAAAGCGTAGAGTAATGAGTTGAGAAAAGGGGCCTGCTACCTGGAGCAACATGCTTGGATGAAGCCAACACATCGCTTAATAAGTGCAGGTTTGAATGCAGCATTTACACAGGACAGCTCAGCAGGTTCAGCTGCAGGCTACTGACTCCATTATAGTGATATATCTCATAGGATCTTTCTCGCTGACAGTGGTCCATCCAATTACCCAGCGCCGTTACTGTTTCAGAAGTGAACGGGTCAACTTTTCTCGTGGTTGCTCCTTTCCATTTGTCAAACCTTTTTAGATGGAACGTCTGAAATGTGGCTGAGTGTACACTTGCGTGGTTTCAAACGTCATTGGGAATCTTACAACCGGTTCATTTAATGAATCACGCTGACTTTTTATAAGTCAGTGCAGGTATAATAATGTGCCTCGGGTAGAAGATTCTCTTTTCATGCTTCAATCAATAGCACTATATTTTATATATCAGGACAGCGGTGTTGGTATGCAGTAAGAAACCTGAGCCGAGCAGTCAGAGTCTTACCAGAAACCATCAATTTTAGTCATCTCTATTATGTTTCCTAAAAAGTTGCAGCTCGTACAGTTAGAGGTGAAAAGGAGTTCCTTGTTCACAATTTATTATATGTTCTGATTTATAGTTTGACACAAATTGAGGGATTATTTCCTTATATATTCTGCATGGCCAAGTCCTCTTATTAATAAACCTCACTCGTCTAGCGACTCTGAGCCCACTGTACCAATTCAACATCATCAAAACATTATCATTATTAATTGACACATCTAAATTATGGGCACACCAAACTGTTTAAGAAAACAGACCAGTAAGGCACTGCTGGCTCCATTGGTCAGGCCCTGTGAAGCATTTTAAAAGACTTATTAGCCGTTTGGGGATGTCTCCTTCGCTGTGTGTAGACAGTCAAGGATGCTTCCTATTGCAAAGTGGCTTTGTAGGGATGAAATGTATTACAATCATCATATACATACAGGTACATATGTGAAATTTGACCTCTGCATTTAACCCATCCTTAGCATTTTTAGGATCAGTGGGCTGCTGTGAAGCGCTCAGGGAGCAACTTAAGGTTCAGTGTCTCTCAACAGCTGTTCGTGGTTAATGTCAACGTTATGCGTTGCCAACTTTCTCCCAATATGTTCCAGCTGAATCTACATCTTTAGTGGGGGATGGTCCGCTAACATGCTTTAATGCACATTTTAATTAGCATTCTGATTCGGTGGCACCCACAGCTACACAGCTGGGTGCTATCAGGTTCACCGTAGAAACACCAGGTGGCAACCTCCGGGTCTGAAAAGTGAAGCCAACGCGGAAACAAATGGTTGCTTGTGATGAATCTTACTTAGTAGAGTAAAAGGTCATGTTGTAACATATAGCTATAACTATATGTTGTATTCCAGTTCCCAGTAGAGATTAGAAAGGCAGCTGGTAGAGATATCACAGCTTTATATGCAACACGTTGCAATAGAAACATGCTTTCATAGCCAATGACAATACATGTGTTACATTAGTCTGTACTGTATGTTCTCCTTGTGGGGTTTACAACATTTGCGCTGGGTGTGACATACTGTAGGTCGTAGACGTTGTTGGTGTTTTTGAACTATTGCAGCATCGTTACCACAGAGAACTGTTGAGGAAATTTAGAGTGAACAGACACGTTTTGCTTTCCACTGGTATCATTAGTGAATAAATTAGTGCCCGCTGGAGTACCATTACAGGGTAGGTGTCTGGACTACCATAGCTAACATTTAAGTGCTTCTGAGTGCTGCTTCTGCATGCTTGCTGAGCAAAGAAAGTCTGCATTTCAACTAGCACAGGGTATTGATTCTTACCAATGCTAATACATTTCTGAGAGGATCCGGCCAGCACGGCAAGCTGAGGTACATCCAATTAAACACAAGCCGGTTCAATGTTCATCTCTGCCTCTCAAGGCCACACTAGACGTGCATACGTGCACACACATACACAATCACTTCCTCTCAAACTAAGACTTGATGCTATTCCCCCACCATCTGTGTCCAGTCAATGCTGATTTCATTTATGAATTCATTACAGGTGAGTTTCGGGGCGATAGCTTCTCTGATGCTTTCGGGTCTGCGCACTGTATGGGTATATATTTTTCATTCTGCAGTATGACTTTCAAATATTAGTATACGTGTGCATGTGTGGGCCCAATCAGATTTCTCTGGTGTGCATTCCATATTTAAAGTCTTATTCATCTCACATCCTCAAAGCTGTATATGGACATATTAATCTCACATCAGATGTTTACATTTAATCAGATCAGAGATGAAATCATGCATGAATGTTTACTCTTACTATTGATTCCTTATCCTGCTCTACCATAGAAACTACCATAGTTTGTAGCATAGGTTTATCCCTAGACATTCAAAATAAGAGTAGTAAGGCACCAGAAAGGAAAATAATCAAAATTCTACCGTCACTTTAAAAAGGTTACTGGAAACTACTTAGAGAGTTAGCCCGGATAGCCTGCTACAAAATGCACAAGATAAACAAAACACAATCCATCAATTCATTTTTTGTCAAATTAAATCTTGCTGTATTTAACCCAAATAGCAGTAATCAAATCAAAAGTGTATGGTTCATACTCAAAACAATTTTACATACAAAATGCCCATTAAATCAAGAGAAACAGAACTCAAATCCTGAGTCCAAATAAGAAAACCAAATGTCCGTTAAATCATTTCATCAAAGCTGCAGTGGGTAGAAACGGAGCAAATATGATTAAAAAGTTATTAAAAGTTATTTTTATAAAACGGTCACTATATCCTGAGAGTAGTGCATGAGACAGGTAATCTGAAAGAAATCATGTGCCTCTGTGTCGACACCGCTTGCATGAGTAGCGCCTGACGGCTGCTGTGATTACCGCGTCGGGTGTTCACACTAGCTGCTTTTCTGCTGCTGTCAGCCCTTTCTTTCCATATAGTTTGTCTTTCATAATGACCATTTCATTTCATTATAAATGTAATTTATATTTATTTTAGACCGAGAAAGGTTAAGAAAGGTGTGGTAATTTGTAAATAATAGTAATAATCCACCATTAAAACCCCCGTACATTATTCATTCATGGAGCCCTGCGAGTCACTGCATGTTCTATGACACTGTCCTTGACCTATTTCAGAATACATTTCAGAATTTGTGTTAACAAAAGACGTAATTCTGTCCACAGAAAAAAAACGCTTGAGGGCTTTTATTTTGAAATGAAGGCAGTAAGTGTTGATTTCAAAATAAATCTTTACTTTTTTTCATGTCCGTGACATATTCTACAGATATCTAGACATCAAAACTGTAGTAATGTAGCTGGTATGATGTCATTATACAGATATAGATACAGATATCCAATTCTATTTACTTTCAGTTGGGCTTGGGGAAAAGTGTTTGAAATTATTTTGTGAAATTAAATTTTATGAAGAAATCTTTAACAGGCTTTCCCAAATCTCTAATGTGGAGGTGAAAAGTTAGAATTGCCCATAGTCAGAATGTCCACTATTTTAGGAATGAGGTTAAAAATATAACTGAGTTTTCCTTTAAAAAAAAAAAATATTAAAGAAAATGCAAATATGCAAACCTCTGTAACTGTATTGCATTCTTAATAAATGTTTGTACTAGTAAAAACTGGGAAAAGGTAGATGTACCAGCTCAGTAAACTACTATTGCAGCAGTCATGAAGTGCTTATGGAACCAATCTGTTATCGGTCTGATGACTATTCAGCCGCTGGGGGCAGGGGACAATATTTCTGGAGTTCCGGGCGTAGCCAGCTAGATATCCTGATAATGGATAACAGATATCCGGGCCAAGACTTCCTCACAGTCCGATTAGCAACTTCATACATAAGAATGGAGTTGAGAGATGACGTCTACAACCGGATTGTTTCACTTTAACTGTTTATTTTTTAGATAATAAAAAGCTAAATCGTCGTCAGACGATAGTCAATGGGTTCCGAGATTACATTTCGGCCAATGCGTTCTGCCTCTTTTTATCCACACACACAAACTGTTTACCTGCATACAACCAAAGCCCACTCAAACATGATCCACTCAAACGTGATTGGTCAATACTACTCGGACTGCAAACGGAACCGAGAACACTTCTGATACCAAAATCTTGTCCTGTTGCCTACACATTGTGCATTCAAATGCAGATTTCTGTTTATAGAGATGAGGATCAGTCACACCCTTGACATGTGCCAACATTGGGTAGCATTGGAAAGGTGAGAAGAGAGTGACTGATAAGACAGACAGACGGAAGAAAGAAGAAAAGATCATCTTGAAACAGAGGATGAGACTGGAGTGAAACACATGGATCCAATCCAGGAAAGAATTAGTAAAAAAGTGAGCAAAATTAGGGAGAAGCAAAAGCAGATCAAAATGAGATAAATTAATTCAGAGAGGAGTGATGGACTAAAAAGAGGGGAAAGACTAAAGAAAGCAAAAAAGAAAAACAGAAGGAGAAAGCAGAGAGATAGCAGATACTAGTAAAATAGCCTTTTGAAAGCTCTGATCCAGTAAAGTGGTTTCTAACTGCAGCGATTTCCACTGATGCCTTTGAAAGTATAACAAAATGTCAGTCAGGATTAAGACCTAGGGGCTTATAAGAACATACCACAAACTTTTGGGTTTTGTGGCCTCTCCTAACGAGACCCCTTTCACTCACGTCATGCTTGGGTAAAGTAGTTAAAGAGCTCTGATCTAGAATTAAACACGCCTCAGGCCACTTGATACTTTGGCGGCCGTAAATGTCCTTTAATGGCACAGAGAGAGCTACTGGGTGTTGAAGGTGAAGAGTGTTTGAATCCACAAATCCTGTCTTTTCCAGTAACCACAGATTCTGTAAAGTGGCATTAGAAACTGCACAACATGCTAAAGCCTCATCCACACTGGGAACGTCAGGAGAGCGTGGCGGCTGCGTAACCTGTTGTTTTTTATTTCGACGTCCGTGTTAACAGGTTAGAGCAGCCATACTGCACGCATGAGACGCGGCTCGGCTGCGTGTCAGCTGCGTCTCTTCTAGAAATTTTAGGTCTCGCCTATTTTTGATGCGAGCCGTGTGTGGTTCACAACAGCACCAGACAGTGGAAGTGATCTATTGACTGTATATTGACATCATACCAGCAACATTACTACAGTTTCTATGTCTATCTATAGAAAATGTTAAGGAGATGAAAAAAAGTAAAGATTTATTTTTAAATCAACACTCCCTGCTTTCATTTCAAAATAAAAGCCCTCAAGCACTTTTGCTGTGAACAGAATTCCTTCATTTGTTAACACAAGGCTTTTATTCTGAAATATTTGCAGGACAGTGTTGTAGCACATGCAGTGACTTGGAGAGCTCCATGAATGAATATAGTACTGGTTTTAATTGTGGATTATTACTATTATTTACAAATTACCACACGTTTCTCAACCTTTCTCTGTCTAAAATAAATATAAATGATATTTATAATGAAATTAAATGGCCATTATGAAAGGCAAACTCTATGTAGAAAGAAAGGGCTGACAGCAGCAGCTGCAGCAGCTGAAACGCAGCTGGTGTGAACACCTGACGCGTGAATTACGCAGCCGCCACGCGATGCGCCGCGCCACGCCACTGATGTTCCCAGTGTGGACGAAGCATAAGGTTTGCCATTCTGGACCGCTGCTTTATACCCAAGGACAGAAAGGACGAGAAGCAAAAGCTCTAATATTCTCTGAATGGTACCTTGGTCTGTGTTTTCACATTTTCTTACCTCTTCTAGCGATTTGAATATCGATTGTGTGAAAACTTGAGTGAAAAGGATCTTTTCTTGATATTGTTGATTAATTGAATTATGATGAGTATTGGGTGGCCAATTACTTGTGTTTTTATTTGCCGATTGCTGTGACGGATAAGATGGGACTTATAGAGCGATAAGTAGATGGACCGACAGAAGGGCTGGAGGGTGACGAGAAATAAGATGGAGGTTGGGTCTGTCAAGCTCTAACAAACCCTACATATGATTCATGTTAGCATACGATGATTACCAGCACTACGTTTTACAAAGGTTTGAGAGTAATCTCTGTCTAGGGGGGAGGCAATACATGTGCAGCATTCTCTAAAAGGACAGAGGGATGATGGAGAGAAATGGAAGGCCAGAGTGAGGGGATGAATAGATGTAGGGCTGGAGAGATACATAGATGGATTGATTGGGGTAGGACCAGCAGGAGGGAAAAGTATAGATAACTAAGTAGATGGTTAGAGAGGCAGGATGAGAGATAAAAATGGATGCACAGATAAGATACACATACACAGAGAAAAGTAAGGCTGGGTGATGTTTAAAGGAGGTCATGAGCTACAAAATCTGTGCTCCAGTTTTGTGTCTATTACTGTGATTTCCTTTCAATGAAGTTTAAGTTTCAATATGTTGCCATCAATGATGAGGGAAACATAGAATGCATCCCTTATACTACTATCTATATTGTACATATCGTATCTACAGTGTATACACCATGTTCACATCATACCTCCAGCTGTTTATTCTGTATATAGCCTAATGTTAACTGTTAGCATCACCTGTAAACAAACACAGGACTTTCAACCAAGAGGCCACTGTTCGAGGCCCGTGTGACACTAAAAGTAACAATTTCTTTTGTCACGTCTGTCGTTAGTCAGGTGACTCATTAGTATCGTCACTCCCGTGAGTCGCTAGTCATGTGAGTCGTTGAGTCAATGAAGTTAACAGTTGGTGTAGCTCTATTGTTGTCCGGTTGGAAACAGTAGGGATTATACACACTGCTCAGTTCCAGAAACAGGCTAAGATAACGAAAAAGAAAAAAAGTGTGAAGATTTATCATTAATCGGGAGAAATACGGGACAATTGTGACCCCGGGAGGAAACCGAGAGAGGGCGATGAAAAACGGGACTGTCTGCAAGTATGAACAGGAGTCTGGTAGATGAATAGCTTTGGGTCAGGGGAACCACATAAAACATTTTCTACAAAATGAAAAATGACAGAAAGCACTCGGTGGATGGATGAATGTATGCGTGGACGGGACTTGAGGGAGATACAGATTAGATTAGATAGACAGGTAGAGAGACCTGGGTTTGAAATACAACTCTGCTATTTGCGAAGAAGGGACAGAGGAGATGCATGAATGGATGGATGGATATTGGGGTAGATAGATACAGAGGCATGTTCCTATCCTTTGGCATGCTTGTAAATCTAATCTGTGACAAGCCCTATCCATCCAGCAGCGATGACGGACAAACTTTTAGGAGAGGGAGACAGAGAAAAAGTAGGCTAAGCCTGGAAAAAAGTAGAAATGATGTCAGTTTGTCTTTTGGGACAGACAGAGGAAGATCAAAAAGGGCGGGAGGTTAGAGAGCACTTAAACTGATTTTTGGATTGGAGAAAGGGGAGAAGAGACTGAGCACACAGTTACAACACATTTCAGAGATGAATAGAGACAGAAAGATAGGCAGGCAGGTAAGAAGAAAGATGGCTACAGGGGGAGCGAGGTTACTGAGGTTACTGAGCAACATCCTCTTCTGGTGGGGCTGAAGTGGCGGTCAATGGTACAGTACTACTGTACTCTTGATGTTGTAGGTTCAAACACCTCCCACTTCCTTTACACATAGACCGTATATAAGAAATGGACCTAGTCACTGTGGCGTCACCCATTGGTTTGTGGACTACCGTTTTGAAGTCTTGAGTTCGACGTTTTGGCCGTCGCCATCTTGGTTTTTGCAGCCAGTGTGAGTGACATGAGAGGGTGGAGCTACGTACTTTTTAAGGCATTTTTAGGCGGCCAAAAAGGCTACACTTAACTTCCATGAACTGAAAACACACTGTGAAAGGGATAAACTCCCAGACCGGACAGCGCCGTGGTAGCGACCTTTCAATCACAAGGTAGCCACGCCCTAAAGCATCCCCTGCTTTATGGTCTATTTGACTCTAAATGGGACCATAATTTACTAAATGAACATCATGCTGTATTGAAGACGACTTGAAACTAGCGATTGAGACCAAAAACTTGTAAAATGTTTACAATGTTTACGCTAGTTTTCGCCTCGACGTCGGTCACATTCCTGTTTTGCAAGACGGGCTTCACTCGATATAACTTTGGTTTTGTTGCGTTTCCGTGTAGTTTGTGTTGGAGTCTGAGTTGTGGTGGGAGCTGGCCGTTTGTTGGCGTTAGCGGACACCATTTCTAAATGAATGTTAGCTATGGTTGTACACTGTAAGCTGTGAAGCGTAGCGAGTAAAGGCACTCGTGAGCATGCATTACGTCACATCCGTTGGATTTACCCGAAAAAAACCCAGCCTGGGTTCTTCACATTAAAAGCAGTCTACAGGCTGAAATAGGAAACCCAGAAAGTCGCGTAAGGTTTCATTTTTTAAGTTAGGTTACAACCTGTTCACATATTGCCAATAAAAGAACATTTATACTTGTGAAAAACTTACATACGGTGCCTTTAAAGATAATGTTCAAGGGTCATACTGGTGTTTTTGCAAGCTTTAGTTCATTTGCTAAATTTGATCAGGAAAATCTGCTGCTGGATTCTCTGTGATTGTGTGGCCTATATCATTTGTTGCACTGTAATGCATTCAAATGCCGTTTGAATCTCCATCTTCTGAGACTTAAAGGCTGAAGTTGTCTCGTTATGTCTTATGTAGCACACACAGACAGTTATCTCTTTACTTCTGCGGCAGCCTTCCATGTCTTTGGTCTCCACCAAACTCTTCTTGACTACATCACCAACAATAATTATCCCTCCAAAGTGTGTCAGCACCTTTTCATACAGAGGCTTTTTATGTGCCATTTTCTAATTAGCATTTAATTACACGGTCAGGTCAACGAAAAGCAATTTCCTTCCTGTCAGCTATAAAATAAACAAGACCTAACGGCTTCATAAACCAGACTCCATAAAATCTGCTGTCCCTATTTCTGTTCAGTGGAGCACCTGCAGGAGTTCTCTACTCATGGTTTTGTTCACAAACACTTGATTCTCTTATTTGGGTAAGATGATTTTATACTGTCAGACTAAACTGAGATTAATTCAATTGCATTTTATAGTTTATTGGGTCTTCTGAGAGGAAGAAATGTCTCATAGCACTTTAACGCTAATTAAAGCTATTTAGAATATATGCGTTTAAACATGTATCAGTCTGGAGTTCACTTCTAAGCCCTATAAGGTTTATACACTCATAAAATATAGTGAAATTCTGATCGAACAATTTTGTTCCTCTCAACCTGATAATGTTCATGTTTTAATAACAAATTTAGCTTTGTTGTGGATTTTCTCCTTGCTCGGGTGATAACGTTCTCTTACTTTGAAACAATTAATTGTTAATTTTCCCTAAACAAAACCTCGTCTTATCCTGTGTTAGTGTTCGAAGGTCATTTGTATTAAAAAAAAAAGAAAAAGAAGAAAAGAAAAAAAAAGCAGATTAATTTCTAATTAGCTTTTGTTCATTAGACTCCAGCGATAATGGGGCGAAGGGTAACGTGCTAATTGGAGTAATATGCTAATAGAAGGTAAACTAATTTTCTCTCACAGCGAGAGGTTTCGTGAGCCCTGGAGGTGAGCGCAAAGGTGAACTGTTGTTGGGTCAAGATTGTCGTCTTTAAAGTTTGGGCTAAAGAGAACAACAGCAATGCATTAAAGGAAAGTATCATCTGAAAGTGTGCCACCCTCTTCAAAAAAATAAATAAAACTATAAAATATTGCATTTTATTTAACCCTTTAAATGCAGCAGACATCGTGAGCTTTAATGAGAAACACCAGACTTTTCTGGGAAAATCAGTTCTTCATGGTACCCCACCGTACGCCACCCCAAATTTAAATATAGGCCCCCTGTACCTTAAAGATGATATAGCTTACATCACATTGAATTAATCATACATTGCTCCAAATATGCTTTCAGGGGCAGATGATGAGACAGTTAAATTGCTGCTCCAGACGGAGGCGACGAAGCGTCTGGCTCAAATGTCACTGCAGACCTGGACCAAAGGTGAAGGGCCTACTTCTTAGCTGTACATCGTGTCCGATGATGACGGTTGGTCCAGGCGGTTGGGGGGGGGAGGGTTCAGCGCCATTGGCCCTGGTGCCACTTCATGTGGCTGTGGAGGCCGATAGGTGAGCCACACACTCGCCCGCTGATGGGGCAAGGGAGCCCAGATGTTGGGGTAATGCCGGCTGCCCACTGGTGTCGTTGGGCGCGCCTTTCGGTCCTCGGATGTGATGTATTTGTTCGGCCGCTCTGGCACAGGTGACCTGCCATGCTGACCTATCGAGTGCCAGATGTTCTAAATGGGAGGGGTTTATGTTGCAGCGCTTGAGGAGGTCTTTAGGCACACAGACACACAGCAGCACACTGCAGCCTCTGTAGAAGGACCAATTGCAGCTCACACAGGCTAAAGGCCCAGACACACCAACCTGAAATCAAAGAACTAGCGGCGATGAAGGCCACCAGTTGGGGCGCCTCACGTCGCCTTCGTCTTGTCCAAAAAGTTGCACTGGAACACACTGCAGCCGATGGCCAACTACGACGGCCAACTACCACGTAAGTTCTCCGCCTGCGTGAGATGAAATAACTCTCCCTACCAGCAGGCGGTGGTAGTCTATATTCGTCATTCACAAAAGGGAAACCGGAAGACCTAGGACTGTGGATATACAGCCCGTTGTAATGATACGTACATGAAATAAAGGGGCGATTGCCGACCATTTTCACACCACTCTCACTCATCACTTAGCTTCACTCTAGATGGCCATGTCGCTTTGAAAATATCCGTTTATTGGAATGATGAGATGAAGATGAAAAATGAGAAGAGCCTTCTGTATTTTTCCGCTTGACTTTACTCGTTGGCTTGCTTTCCTCACATCCGTTTCTCTTCTCGTGCACTGATTCGTTTAAGCTGAACTGCCAATCAGAGTGTTTTCACTCACCGACGGCGGCGCCACCGATTGAACATCCTGAATCGGCTGAAAAACCTCAGACACAGGCAGACTAGAGCCGACAGTGAGGGACACACCACACCGCAAAAACTAGGCCGACGGACGCTCACCGGCTGCCCGTCGGCTTGGTGTGTCAGGGCCTTAAGACTCAGACTATTTCAGCTCAGCTCCCAAGCTAATGATAGGAACTCCATCTGAGGTTATTGACATGGTTGGAAAAGCTCATCACCTTTGGCTGACACAGGTGTGCACTCTTCACTTTACAACTCTATGGTGCCTGAAAACAATTGATATCGCTTACATATGGCACTAAATGAGTTTTGTGCAAGGATGAATTCACCTTCCCTGACCCCTATAAATGCCAGAGATTGACTTGCAAATAAACCGATGATTGAATGCTTGGACATAGAAGCCAAAGCGTCCATACAGAATTCATTCATCACGGTATGGAACAGCAATGTGGAAATAACGAGAGAGGATAATGCAGCGTTCACGGTGCATGCTCTCATGCGAAATGTAAAACCAAGAATTGCGTCGATATACAGAGTGATGGTCCCCGAGTGGCAATGCGTGGGACTGGAAAACAAACATGTTTAAACTGTTGGGTCTGCGTAGAAGTCATGTTTTACCTGCAGAACACCACACAGGCTATAAACTAATGTTGCAGAGTGTAAACACCAACAGGAGGATGGTCAGCATCCAAGCAAATTGAATCGCAATTATGAATCTCCCAGAGAACCTGATATAGAGAGGGCAGAAAAGAGTACCGGCAGCTTGTGAGAGGTGCCGGTGCGCAAGGAAAAGTCACGGTACCCCGAGGGTTTAAATGAAAGTGTCGGTACTGTGTACCAGTGAGTAGAGGCCCACTTTGAGCACTGCAAAAAAATGCTCCTAAAACTCGAATAACATGTACATATCCCACATGTCTTAAACGGAAAATGCTCCATTCATAATAAAGCCTAAATTGGAATATCTAAATGGAATATGCTGTTTACATGACCCATTTCAAATTTGGAATTGTTATATTCGCAATTATCATTCATACATCATGCAGCCCAAGCTGTGCTGTTTATAACACCACGGCCTAGACATGACCACACATTCCACACTGAGTTGAAATTTACACAGATCAGTGTTAGGATTTTAGGTTTAGATACTTCGTCATTCAACGACCAGCCTACTTAACATAATCCACTGGTGGACAGCTTTGCCTCAGCAATCTGTACCTATCACTGCGTTCTTTTATGTATTTATTTATAGAGGTATTTATTTACCCCCCTATCTTGTGGCCCCTACAGTACCCTGGTGCCTCTAGCATTTGCATGTAGTGCTTATGCCAGCAGCTGGCTCTGTGTTGGAGAGCGTGACACAGGATGCACTGCATTCTCTAACCTTGATACGTTGACAGGTGGAGGGAACAGCAAAAAAAAAGAGAGAACAATGAGGAGGACAGTGAGCTATGAAAAACGGCTTTCTTGGCACTCTTCTCACAAGATTGATGAAAGAGAACATTTTATCAATCATGAAGGGAAATTTCAAGTTTAGCAAGAGAGCAAGGCAAATGGTTATGAGTCAAGAAAGCTCCATTAAGGGGACGCGCTGCATTACACATAAAGGGGACATATTATGAAAAACTCAGTGCTTGTGCACATACAGTTGGGTATCTGGAGTGCCTACCAACCCACAGACTGAAATAAGACAACCCAGTTTTATGTGGTCTACCTAGATCAGAAAACATGTGATTCAATAAGGCCTTACAGTCTCGTTAGAATAAATTGCACCCCCCATCTGAGTATCTCCACCCACGGCTTGAGAACTATTTTCTCGCAGAAAGGCACTAAAATGGAGCGTTTCAATGAGGGTAAATGGACTTGCATTTAAATAGCACCATTCTAGTCTTCTCACCACTCAAAGTGCTTTACACTTACATGTCAGCATTCACACAACCATTCATACACTGATGGCAGAGGCTGCCATACAAGGTGCGTTCCAGCCCATCAGGATCTAATCTAAGTACTCATTCACACACCGATGGCTCAGCCTTCAGGAGCAATTTGGGGTTCAGTATATTGCTCAAGGACACTTTTCCCGAAGCCGGGAATAGAACCACGACCTTCCGATTGGTGGACGACTCCGCTCTACCTCTGAGCCGCAGCCGCCCCGGGGGTGAGTACAGGTAGATGTAGATAGTGTTTTATAACATTAAAGCATGTAAACATGTTCTAGAACAGGAGGTGACAAACATACGGCCCGAGGGCCAGAACTGGCCTGCCATAGGGTCCAATCCGGCCCACTGGATGACTTTGCAAAAAATTGCAGCTAGTCATTCTATAATTAGGGGTACATTTCATGCACATTTGTAAATATAACATCTGAATTCACAAGAACATGTTGATAACATCAATTAATCCACTCTATGTGGACACAATAATATTGATGAAATATTGTAGAGGAGGAGTAGAAACTTACTAAACTGCCTTCAAATCTCCCTCCCTGAAGGAAGTGACATCACGTGATGTTGGACATGTGACTTTGGAGCAAACCATTGCTGATTTATAGGGGCTTTTTCAACGAGTATCACAGTTGACAGAGATTTCTCGGACACACACAGAGTGAATGATTTAATGTACATGAATGAGCCAAATAGTTTTTAAAACATCGTTCTCATATTTTAAACAAATAATTATGAAAATGATATACAAAAACATGTATGTTAGAGTTAATCTGAAGAGCAAAACCTGACATTTAGCAAATCGGACAGCACAAAAACAGCAAATTCCAGTATAGAATATGCATTTTCTTCAAAATAAATGATGGTACCTGTTGACTTCTTTGTATTAAATGAAAGAGAAATGTGCCCCAATATGAAATTGATCATTGCTTAAAGTGAATATTTAGTAAAATTGATAAATACAGCCCATGGACATGACATTTACCCCTAAGTATAGAATGACTCAGAGAAGTCATTAATTCCAATTTTTCAATAAAATGCACTGCTATTCCTATTATAGATCCCAGATGCTTATGTACAGGCTACATGACACAACACTGTCAAGCGTATAAGCTGCTGTTCATGCAGGAGACATCGTTGGAAAATGGAAAGTGGACACAGTGTGTCAGGTTTTCCAAGAGAAATGGACCAATTCCTTTCTTCACAGAGGTAAATGAGTGCTTGGTGTGTTCACAGCACCTTTCAGTGCTCAAGAAATATAATATTCAGAGCCACTATCAGACTCATTATGGCAAAAAAACAAACAAGAACTTGCAAGGACAACTAAGAACAGAGAAGATAAATTAATTATTGTCTGTTTTTTGTCATATCCGAGAGATCGGCGAGACATCTCAGGCTGTTCGTCATCTGTTTTGTGAATGGATCGCTCATTAACTGTGAACGTTTTCAGAATGTAATTGTACTTCTTTACACTCAAAGAAAGGGAACAATTATTTGGAAGTGTTGTTATTTATAGGTTATCATGCAGTTGTTTTACTTGTTCCGGCCCACTTGAGACAAATTGGGCTGTGTGTGGCCAGTGAACTGAATTGAGTTTGACACCCCTGTATCTAGAAGAAACCCAAAATACAAGTATGAATCTCACGATGAGCATGATATGTCCCATTTAAAGGGACTCAGAACGTCAGGAGCTAAAGAGACATAGAAGAAATAGAGCAAGGTATTTAAGAAAATCTGTTACAGGTCAAGATCAGTCGTAAAGACTGTGTTTTATTAACTCGATGGCGGGGAGCGCGGGCAAAGTGCATTTGGGTGAGTTTGGCAACAGGCCAGGTTATTTAATATTTCGAGCAAAGGAGAGGAAGTGTATGAAGCGTGCCGTGAGGTGATGATTGGGTCACAAATTACTTCAATAAAACACTATGTAATGTTAATTTCACTGTTAGGTGGCGACAGTCATGTGTTATGAGGTCTGTTACAGCAGCAAGAAGCTTAGTAGCAAGTTCAATTTGAGTACATTTTTACAATTACGATGAAAAATAAACCTCCAAGTATTACACTGAAGATGAAATTCAAGGTTATATTGATAACCTTTTTATGTTGACCACAGAGCTTTTAGAAAGGTGCCTCCACTGGTGGCTAATGGAGGAGGAAAACCATGACAACTGAAAGGATGACTCGTCTTTTTTCTCTTTCTGCCAAATGGGTTCGAGCAGAAAGCCATGCCAGACGGTCCAACGGTTTCAGAGGTTCCAGAAAATGAGGACTCTCCTTTCTCCTTTTCAAAGCACAAGCACGTGAAAAAAATGATTACGATTGTGAATTTATCATTTAAAAAATTTTGACAGGTCCAAAATGAATGTTTGGTTCATCTCTGTGGAAGATATCTGACGTTTGGTTCCCACTTTTAACAATGCTTGTGGGTCAATAGTAAAATGACGTTGGTATCACGTGGTGTCTCTGTGGCCTCCGCAATCAAGTTGACAGTTAAGGCCGGGCTTCAAGTGCTGCATGAGCAGAATTGCAAATTGGACAAAATTACGCAAACAAACAGGAGGGAAGTTACAAATGTCACGTGGCCCACAGACCAGCAGGAAGTGATCCATAAATGTGCAAATATCATTCCATGTGTGCACATGGATGCACAAATGCTCATATACCACTTTACATGTAAACCTGCAACATTTCTATGTTGAGTTAAAATATGTGTTTAGTGGCTGAATGTTAGCAGTTTCATCTTTGAGAACGAAAAGAGGTGTCGTGTGTAGCCTAAGGGCGTTTTCACACCTGTAGTTCGTTTGCTCTGGTCCGAATCAGGGACCGAATTGTTACCATGTTGCATATTGCCTCGAGTTTGGTTTGTGTTCACACAGCAGCATTTATAAGCGGACCAAAATGTTGGTGCGCAAAGAAACTGCTCTCTAATTGGTCAGATATTCCATGCTGGAAAACTCCCGGAAATAAACAAAGAAGAGCAGACTTCCAGAATGAAACAATGGAGGGACAACTACGCGGCTTGATCTTGGCCCTGGTCATCATTTTTTTTTACCTCGTAGCAATTTTTCACTCAAGGCAAACGATACAGTTTGAAAATGAGAAAACAATGTATTGATGCACTGGAGTCGCCGAGATGCATATCAAGACGTACAGAGGACGGAGGAGGAGGCGTGCATTAACCCTCCTAAACTGTGACATGCTCATCGGACGAAAATATTTCCGAAGATCCATCAGGTACGTCCGTGATCTTCAACACAGCCTGACGTTACATCTGTTTAGTACTGTTGTGAATAGCGAGGGAAAGTGTGGGCTCTTTTGTAATAATGTTGCTACCGGAGCTACCGGTTTAATCCAAAAAGGTGCAATGCTTTCTCCAGTTGGGTCGGATCGAGGTCGAATCATGTTCTCACCACAAATGAAGCGTACCGAACCGTACCGCAGTTTGTTTGGAAGCGAACCGAAATGACCCCTTCAAGGGGGTCTCGGTTCGCTTGTTTTGGTGCGCACCCGAGTGCGAAGAGCACCATTGGCGTGCAGGCAGGGAAAAAGGTGTTTGACAGAGAAAAGAATTACTCTGCAGGAAAGAGGGGTGGAAGTAGAGGTATTATAGGGGTCAGAGCGAGTCATGCTAGAGAAAGTGACACTGGAGAATTATTGTAAATGAAGGAAGAGTGGAAGTGCAGAATGTTACAGAGGTCACTATCAACCATGTTATAGAACCTCGGTAATCAATACCTTGCACTTACTGTGATCAATATGTAAAATCCTGCAACACACTCCTGATCGTCAATCAATAAGACCAATGAAACCCATGTTTGGTTCAGCACATGTGCACTTTCACTCATCACATACGTATTTGATGTAGTGCGGAAAAAACTTGCAACCAAGGATCTTCCTGCCACCGTGACCACAAGGGTTTATGGGAAATCGAGAGCATTGAAAATGTCACTGAAATCTTCTCAGGCCTGTTTTTTGAATACCACCGGTTCACGAGAAAGTGGGCAGTCAAGAGATTTAATCATTAGCATAATCAATTCCCTCATATTGTGATATAAGGATAACTGTTCTGCTCTGTTTGTGGTCAAGTTTCATTCATTCAAGAGTAAACACAGTGGACAGTGTTGCCAGATTTGACTAATCTCAGAGCCCATCGGCTATTGGTGTGAAGAACAGCCAATATTTCCTCGGGCTCCGGTGTTGGTAGCCGGGTAGCCGGGTAATAACTTCCTTTTCCGTGTACCGGTCATTGGTCACAGTCTGATTAGCACCTTGACATGAGATACAACCAAAACCTGCATGCAATATGTGTGCATATATACACATATACACATATCTTGAGGTCAGAGCTCAACGCCATGTAATTGCAGAGCCATCCCGCATTAGAAAAATAGAATTGTATACGTTTTTATGCTAAAAATAATCAAGCCAAAAAAACATAAAACATACGTATATAAACAAACAAGCACACACTAATAAATGATGTAATATAGGACTGTTAAAGGGACACAACTTGCTTTCCTAATAAGCTGATATAAATGCCCTGCACATATAGCACATATTTGCGAGCTTTGTTGGCTGCATGTTAGCGGCTAACAAATTCCACCATTACTGTGATTATATTAAGTGTAAGGGTAATATATTACTGTGTCTCAGGGTTCGAATTAAAGGGAAGAGGGAATGCAGTGTGTGATTTCTAGTTAGCAGTGATGTGAGTTGTGATGCACTTTATTTTATCCTCCATTACTTAATACATAAAGAAAACATTAGGTTTTTATATGAGGTCCATTACATACCAATTTATGTGTCCCCGACATAATTCAAACAACACTGTATTTTCCTATTAGTCCTCTGAAACATAATTCTGTTAATAGTAATTATGTGATTTATCCTTGTTCATATTTAATCACAGTTCCTGTGCACATCATGGTCACTGAATAACTTCCTCTCTCACACTCATATACATACACATGTATGGGGTCCTAGATTATTTTTATGGTAGGTGCAGTGATGCCCCTGGAGTATTTCTATCTCTTAGTACTCTCTATTTTTCTCTCCTTCTTTCATTCACTGAAAGTCCTTTCAAACAGAACATGACAAACGGAACCACTGTGCTCTCAAACCTATTATTTCCAATTGCTTGCGCCGCGCCACGATGGCTTTTCGTTGCATCGGGCATAGCCCGACTTTGGTCGCTGCACGCAGCTTTAACACAAGGCAAAAGTGAGCATGGCTCACATAAACCCCGCTCACTGCTTGACCCCTACTAAAGTAGGGCCAAAGGTTTTGCCCTTTTGGAACTAATGGAATTAATGGGCATTAACTAATTAACTAATAGGCACCCTGGACTTCTAACCCCCAAAAGGCACAACTAGACCACACTGTCAACCATCATACCAAATTTGAAGTTCCGAAGTTAAATAGTTTCCGAGTTCTGCTGCAGAAACGAAAGTGTGACACGCGAACGGACGGAAGGACAGACAGACGGAAGGACGGAAACGCGGAGCGCTATATACCCCCGACTATGTTGTCACAGGGGTATAATGAGCTCAAACTGCGCTGTGTCACGAGCATAGACTGCTCTCTTTCGCCGGGGAACGACAGTTGGTGTAGCTCTATTGTCGTCCGGGTGGAAACAGTAGGGATTATACACGCTGTTCAGTTCCAGAAACAGGCTAAAAATGTGGAAATCTGCCATAAATCAGGAGAAATACGAGAGAATTGTGACCCCGGGAGGAAACCGGGAGAGGGCGAAGAAAAACGGGAGTCTCCTGGGAAAATCTGGAGGGTTGGCAAGTATGCAACCATGCAAGTATCAACTCTAATTTCCCTGCTTATTAAAGCACTTATCAAAGCATTAAATTGTAGAGTTTGGATCACTAAGATGTGAAGTGCTGACTCAGTGAGCTCCCCCTCTCTCTCTCTTCCATGATCCATTCTGACTCTTTGCGACACTCCATTCAATTTAAATAACCTGTATCTCTTTCATTGGCATGGGTGTGGGATTAACAATATTGACAGCATATAAATAAATTGAGTGCATTTTAGTTTGTACTCTCACTCTCTCTTCCTGGAAGTCCAGGTCAGGTATTTGGTGCCAAAGCTTAAAGCCTTAGTGCCGCCATCACTGTGATATATGGCCTCCTCTCCTTTGGTGATTAGGTCTAACAGTTATGATTCAGTGAAGCTGGCAATTCACATTTAAAGCAGTGCATTAGCAGTCCGTGCTAACATAATTAGCTACACTTTGAAGGCAGCTGAAACCACAGAGCACGAACCCCTGGGTCCTCCTGCCAACGCTCAGGGTTAGCAACACTGAACTGATTAAAAATCTGTCATGTATGGACAAAGAGGGGGACTTCCATTGGACGAAAGGTTCAATGGCAAACTGCCTTCTCATTTGGCAGGTGATTCAGAGGAGGTGGATTAAGCATTTTATACTGTAAAAACTCATCTGTTAAAGCTGCACTAGGTCAATATTTTTACATGAACTTTGGGTTTGTCACAAAGTGTGAGAGAATTATCGACCGACACTGCGGTTCCCCTCAACTCTATGGAGCTCTTTCGCCTCTTTTAGTTTTGGTTTTGTAGACAAATTCCTCTCATCAACCTGCCACAACAGGCATTTTGTGTACGTATGTGTGTGTAACAACTCTTACAACAAATCCACTGTACCCTACCTGACCAGCACCAGATGGCAGACAACATTAGACATCAGCTGGTGAACACAGGCCGTGTTCAGACCTGGCATTATCATGCGTTCAGGGTGATCTGATCACACGTGGACAGCCAAGTACGTCTGTTCACACCTGGCATTAAAATGCGTCTCCAATGATCGCTTGTGATAGGATCCCACTTCCCCGTTCTGTATGCAAACAAACACAAAGTAAACATGTGGCTAATGCAGCAGACGATGCAACGTAATATTACACCAATATCAGTAGTTACATCCTACATATTCGCAAAATTCGGGTCGATTTTATTAACATAAAAATATAAGGTTATTGTCTACTGGCAGGCCCCGGGGACCAGCGGCGTACAGAACTTCAGTGAGTGAGGGATGACAGCGGGGGAGCAAGAGGGCGAGCGAGTGAGTGGGCTTCAGATCTGTGCAGGGCACCAGAACAAAAATACTGACACATCATCGACAGTATGATAATAACTTCAAGATAACACAAGGTTCACTCTCAATGGTTTCTGGGACATGAGAAATACAGCAGGCAGCAATGCACTTCCTGTGCCTAGTCTGATATAGACAGCATATATATATATGTATATATATATATATATATATATATATGTATATATATATATACATATATATAAATTTGAATATGTTGCTAAAGCCTATAAAGAAAATACAGTTGTACAGACAAGTATACAGTAGAGCACAGAAGCCGTTTCCATGTCACGGAGTAGACAAGCCCTCACATCTGCCTGCCCTTACGAAAAAAGTAGTATACTTCAAGTTTATTTTATGAAGTAAACTTAAGTAAAGTTCAAGTTTATTTCTCTAGTATACTTTAGGTAGTAAGTATACTAATATCAATGTACTAGTAAAATTATTGTAGGTGTACTACTTCAATTCTTCTTGGAACTAAATTGGCCCACTTTTTAGTTTATAAAAGTATGCTTTTAAGTATACTTTAAGTGTAAGAATCTATATTTGAGTACACAACTGGTTTACATCTAAGTTGTATTTTATAAAGCAGCTATACTATGAAGTGAACTATAATACAAGTGAACTTTAGGTATACTGTTAGTTTACTTGTAGCCCACTTTTTAGTTTATGAAAGTACACTTTAAAGTATATTCCCAGTAAACTAATAGTTTAATAGTTTTTTACTGCTTTTTTTAACTTATTTTCTTTAACTTCTAGTACTAAGCCAATGATTTATGTATTACATAAAGAGACTTGCTCCTTCCCCTTTTGACTTGATGTTTTGTGATGAGATAAAATAAATAAATAAAATGAATTTTTCTGCAAAAACGTATACAATTCTTGATGAATTGAAGTAAATTCATATCAAAGTATATGTTTTCAAACTTTCACACGCTTTAATGGGCTACAAAAGTAAGCATAAGCCAAGTACACTTAGACTTTTCTGTACATTCTGAGCACACATCCCCTCTCCGATTACGTGGTTTCAAAGGGAACTGCTTAATGACTAAATGTGATTTATTTCCAAATTGTGAGGTTACAATTATGGTGAAATTTTCATCCGTTCTTCATCTCTCTTGCCACTGAGAGATCATCGGAAACCAGATTTGGTACCAATTTCAGTTTAGATGCGATTTCTTCTTTTCCAATTTCTTTTATCAGTGTTTGTCTTCCTCTCCCGCTTTAACACCGCAGGCTGGGATCCCCTCTGTGCTCCCTTAATCATACGTTCCTTCAAGACAATTTTAGACCTCTGTTCAGCCAGCCTTCAGCTCCATTAGCCTTTTGCTTTTTTTTTTTTTTTTTTTGCAGCAGCAGCAGTAGGTTACTCACTCCTGCTAAAATGATTAGTGGAGATTCATTTCAAAGGTGGCCATAATCACAGACTGGAAGCCCTGGGCCTAATCTGCCAAAGGCTGTGGATGAAAACACCGAGGTGATTGAATATGCCATACATGGAAGGAGGGATAGGGGTGATTATCTAATCCGTTACTGGGTGGCCTGTTTAATCAGACAGTGGCTCAGACCGGAGGAGGAATCAAGCCAATGTAGTACTGAGTGGAAAATAAAGAATTACAGGAGTGGATGTGCTTGTGAGTAGAATAGTTCACACTTTCATAATATACAAATATCAATGCTAATATGGGTTCATAAATATTGTACATGTTGGATTTCTCGACTGTCTCCTGATGCCAATAGATTCTTTATTTCATATATAAGCCATCTACCAGCCCCTTATATACAGTGCTGCCATCTTTTCTGTAAAAAGAGATTAAAGCTGAAGTAGGTGAGATTGGAGCAAATATGATTAAAAAAATATATTTTTTTAATTTTTATAAAACGGTCGCTGTATAGTGACAGTAGTACATGAAACACGTAACCTGAAAGAAAACATGTTCCTCTGTGTCCTCCGGTGCTCTTAACGGCATCTGCAAGATTTCCCAGACCGGAGGAAAACAAGCAGTATGAGCTGATCTGAGGTCTGCTGTCCATCTGCTGTCTATGAGATTACTACAATATTATTTAATGATTATATTCCGCTATTTCCTAATAAGCAATGATAAATAGCTGGTGATTTATTAAATACATTTCCAGGGAAAGAATACAAAGGTTATTGATAGGCATTATTACAAACGCTTTATTTCCATGTCTGCCGGTAAGTAAATAATATTTAGCAAGTAACTTCTTTGAAATTTCTTAATAAATACACTAAAATGTATAAACTTAAACTTCAATTTAGTGGCCTGATCAGCAGAAGTTAGACAGGAAATAGTTGGAAGTTAAGATGTAACAATTCAGTTACACGCCTCGTATGCAGAAGTTATATAAGATATGTGAATATTAGATGAGGTCATCTACAGTACTTACCAGTAAACAGTGAGACTACCAGCTATTTATTACCTGCTTCGGAATATAATTATTAAATAATATTAGGGTAAGTTTTGCTACATTTTGGGGTAATTTCAAAGAAATCTCAAATTTGCTAATTATCACCTACTTACCATGACATTTGCAGACCTGTAAAATAAAGTGTTGCTTAATATTCTAATCAATCTGGTTTCTGCGGACTACACTCAACAGAGAGCAGCGCTCTTTGTTGCTCAAACACCGCTGTGATGTTTGTCGACTCTGATGACAAGAGCAACATGTCGTCAATAACTCTAAGTGCATCCCTTCCAGCCAAACAAGTGAGGGCATAATGCAACGCAGCAGTACCAGCAGTGCGCTTTTTGTCATTTCCCCTCGATTTCACAACAGCCTCCAGCGAAGTCTCAGAGGAGTCAAATAAGGGCAAAAAGGATCTTATAAGTTGTTTTCTTGATCTTACAACTTTATATTTTGTTGTTCGTACCATTTGTATCCATCATTTTATGCAGTCTTGTCTGTCTATTCTTTCTTTTCTTCTTTGCTTACCTGTTTGTAAAGCACTGTTGTTTCGACTGATTAATAATAATAATGTTTTTTTTTTTTTTAACATTATACACACCAATTTTAGGTGTGTATAAAGTAAAAAAATCTTAGTTTGACTGTTTGGTTGGAGTTCGTGAGTGATTGACAGCCGGCTCTCATAGACGGCAGATGGATGGCAGACTCCAGCTCCTGCCGTTAGGAGCACCGGAGGACACCGGAGGACACCGGAGGACACAGAGGAACATGATCTTTTTTCAATTACCTGTCTCATGCACTACTGTCAGGATATAGCGACCTTTTTTTATAAAAATAACTTTTTTGTAATCATATTTGCTCCATTTTCTACCCACTGCAGCTTTAACTAAACTAGTTTTATCAACCCATAGTTTTAACTGTATATCTTATACACACAGGAGCAAATGTGTCCTATATGACTGAAGATGTCTTTCATGTGAAGTACTGTCTAAGAGCCCTGTACATCACATGACGGCACATCAACCCCTCACACACGCTGACACTACACTACCGGATGAGTGACAGCTTTGCCAAGTGGTAAAGATGTGCTGTTGACACCGAGGGCCAAGAAAGATTGAGTACATACAGTTCCATCTCAGGAAGGTGAGACAGGCAGAAAGACAGACAGATGGGCTAATGAACTGTCAATACAGTGTCCTATCTGCAGAGCTCAGCAGTGAGTAAACCAGCTGACAGTACAGTGTCAACCCTGTGGTGGTGACGAAGAAAACATTGAATCAAACCTCTTTCCTTCAATCTGTAATGTGTTTCCATTGGGAACCATTTGCTGAGACAGGTGCACACGCACCTGCTAATTAAGCTAATTTGTATTTTTCCAACACATTACATCTCGAGAACAGAATGAAAGGACATCACCTCATTGTTTTCGTCGCTGCAGCTGCCTTCAAATAAACCTATTTGTCTAAGTACTGCTAGTTTTCACCATCATTCGGCTCCTCGTCTCATTTCAAGTCAGGAAATCTCATCACACCACAGCTAAGACAGATCCTGTTCAGCTCATGACAAAACACTCTGCTCCTTTAACAACCCACTTTCATTTCCAGTTTTATCACCCTTAAAGCAAGCACTTGACTTCAAGTAGCACTCCGTGGGTGTAAATCAAGGTCCGACAGCAGTCGCAGGCTGTTACAGGTGTCTGCACAGATCAGGTCAGTGCTTCAACCTGGAGGTGCTCATACAGTACACTCAACTCAAATGTCATGTCTATTGGCGTGGAAATGATACTGAAAGGGAAGACGGGTGAATTGTACTGTGATATTGCCTTTTCTTGAAAGGCATTTTTGTGGGTAAAAAATGAAAATGAATGGATGAGTCTGTTGATATTCTACATTTTTCTTGCTGTAGGAAAATGCCATAGGTGCAATGATGGTCCAGAAAGAACAACTCTTCACCCAGTCCATCAAGTCTGGTTCGCAATGGTATACCTAATATCCAATTTTGACTTATGTTTGACAACTACAGCCCATTTGGTGGTATAGAGCTTAGGTTTTGCACCCAGGAGGATCCACGGACGAAATTGGGGAATCCATAGAATCTAGTTCTTTGGTGGCATTCAAATAATACGAGGGTGTCAAAGAGCTTTTTGTTCTCCTGGATTTGGAGTATGGATATTCCTGTTAGATATAAGTTGGGTGATCTATTGACGGGGGCTGGTACAATTCACACAGCTGGATGAAAAGGTGAGTGGAGCCAGCCATAGCTCGGACTTGGCCAGTGCACCAGTAAATGTGCCGTTAGAAAGCCAGGAAAGGGGCAAAGGCAAAGGCAAACCATGTGAGGGCTTAAATAACCCTGGAGCTGGAGATAATGCTGCTCGACAGAACTAGTATAGCATACTGCAAACCTCAGGCAGGAAACTCTTCGGCACAGACTACATGAATGAATCTCCGTATAACACTCACAAAGGACAGCTTTGGTAAATCTTTGTGTCGTCCCGGCGCTGCAGGTTCGTAAATCCATGTAGGATTTGGAATTTACTAGCCAATCATATCAAAAACACATCCAGGGTTTTACCTGGTTCAAAATGAGGTGAAGGTGGTAACATCTTGATCATGTGCACACAAGTGCATGTGTACCGTGGCAGCATGCCTTCAACTGGCTTAAGCAAAGACTTTTGTGGCAGTCATGTTCCCAGATGTATTGTAATGAACTAATGTTATGTTTTACAGATGTCTGTTTGAACTTTTGTAACCTATAGTGTGGGAAATAAAGTTGATAAAATACCAACTATTTTATTTCTTTACATTTCACCGGATGTTAAGAGACGCACACTGGCATTGCAGCAGTGTTTCCCACAGGATTTTGTGAGAATGTGGAGGGTCAACACTCTATTTTTCTACATATCTTTCTTGATGTCTTAACACATTTTTCTACTACTTTTCCTATGATATCTTTCTATACATTTTTCTATGATTTTTTTTCTATGGCCTTTTCACCGTAAACTGTGGAAAAAGTTTTTACTGCCTTACGGGGTCATAGCTCATGCTATTGATTCCCTCTATTTTTGGATTTTTTTCTGTGCTCTTTGTTAGTGCTAGGTATTTTCAGCCCACAAGCCACTGAACATTCATGAGGTTATATTGCACAGTTTGTAAGCACAGATTTATTTTATTTATCTCTTCCCTCAATAGAGGCTATAGAAAATGTATATCAAATATGTGTTATTGATGAGTGTGTCACCGCTCTATTTTTATGGAGTGGCTTTTGCCATGTGGGCTTTCAAGATATATATATATATAGATATATATATAAATATATATATCTATATATATATTTCTTTCATTGTATTGCTGGTTGTTTATGACTGTTTTGGCCACGTCTCTGTTGTTGTGAGAGGATGTGTCCTGGCGGTGCATCCTCAGATGATTCCTATTATGTAATCATGTAGTCCCTTTCCTGATTGGTGTCTGTGCCTCACCTGAAATGTTTAAAACTGGCATTACGTCTTGAGTGATCACGCTGATGACGGCTTATAGCTGAAACGTGTTTGTTTGATTGCCCAAAATAAACTAAAAAAGACTCTTTATCTGTGAGTGCCGGTGATTTGTTTCTTCTGTTCTTACCACTACCTGGCACCCGATACTGTTCAAGATTTGGAGACATGCTCGCTGCTATTTTCTGTTTGGTGGGTCAACACGTTCTCATCTCAACTTGTCACATGCTGATGCTTTGTCAGACCCCTCAGCGTCACTTTCGGTTGCATGGAAACACGTGCTTAACGACCCCTCTGCGTCACTTTTCGGTCACATGTAAACGCGTGCTTAACAACCTCTCGGCGTTACTTTTTGCACACTTCGTGCATTGCATACCGGCGCTAAAGGGTGCCTTGCGCGGCTGTATCTAATGCTAACGGCCGTGACAAAGAGTTGGTATGTGATACCCTGGAAATGAGAACGAGCTGGGTGGGTGGACCTTAGATCGTTGAGGGGAGTCTGGGGGCGTAATCCCGGGAAGAACATTTTGTACATTTTAAAGTTAAACGCATCAATCTGGTGCACTTTGAGAGCAAATTCAGGAGGCTAGATCTATGAAGAGTCTAGGCTAGATCTTGTGTGCTCTTGTAAACAATTTTGTGCTCTTGCAGTGAAGTAAACGTCAACCACGACCGTTTCCTAACCCTACCTAAGTGGTTGTGTTGCCTAAACCTAACTTCCTGTGAAAATGGAAGTTTATTTTGAAAGAACGCTATGCATGTGACAAGCGTATATTGACACGTCGTCCCTGGTCCGTCCAAAAGTAACGCAAGAGGTGTCGGTCTCCAATGCCAAGGGGCATTGACCAAACAGCAGTATTTGGGAGTTGAGTGGGAGTGAGAGTGTGTTGGACAGGCGGAATGTCCTCGTAATGTCGTGCTATTTGTATGCCTTCCCATGAGATCGAGTTATTACATTTAACATGCGGGATGATATCATGTTGTGTTGGGGAAAGAATTGAGTCCTATTAAACATTTTTGTCGGACATCCGTGCATGTTTTGCCAGAGCCCCCTAGGTTGGCACCCTTGCTTCACCACTGGACTGGCTCCAGTCAAATAAATGATGAGGCAGTTGATTTGGGCATCTCAGGAACAGAGGAGCAATGAAACCATAAGCTTGGCACAACAAAATAAGGTGAAGAAGACGCAGCACTCAAAATGTGAACGTTTTATTGTAAGTGTTTTCAATCAGTATGTTTTAGTATCATCACAGTAAAGGCATCAAGAAGGATATGCCAAATATATGTTGGATAAACCTGACCACCTCCATACAGAGCATTTGAGAGTAAATAAAGGCTCATTCGTTCCATTTCATTTCTGAAAGAGACCGTTTTTCTCTGAATACTACAGGATGTGATGGATAGAAGGTTGAGATTTAGATTGTTAACCGTGCAGGAGCTCTGGCAATACCTAGTGTGAAAACTGATGGTGGAGCTGTCCAACACAGGGACACACACACACACATACACACACACGCACACAAAAGCTTAAGGCTGATCCAGGGTGCAGCTACCAAGTCTAAGTAATTGCTCTCAGAGAGTTGAGCGAGGAAACCCACAATGAAAACATTCCCAGCCAGCATGGCCCAAAGGGAAGGAGAGAAAGAATTCATTTATTGTTGAAGCTTAAGAGTGATAAATAACAACTGCAGAGGATGGAGGACGGGGAGAAAGTTGTGATGGAGGGAAAACCTGTTCTTGTGTAAAAAAAGAGAAATCAGGCCCACAATGGAGTTTGGTATTCAGCCACACAATGTCTTGAAAGTTGCTTAAGATTGGGACACAGAAACAGCTGCAGCCAAACTCTGCAACAAAGGACGACTGGACTGCAATCAGCAATGAAATAAACCAGATGGAGAAATTTGCATTGACCATATGACTTCCATATGATCAATACGTAAAATACAGAAGAAAAACACACACGTGTCTAGAAGATGAAACCCGTCATTGAAAGATCCTTTCCTGCACAAGTATAATGTTGCCCATGTCAACCCCTTCTTTTTGCCCGTAACGGTCAATAAAAAATATAAAAGTTGCAAAAAATAACAATGTGAAAATGCGATGAACCTACAGAGAATTTTCACCTAAATCTGCAGCTCCCCTTGTTTAGCCTGCAACTTCACTGTTTTGGTTCACTCTCACTGCTCTCAAAGTGTTGTATTGGGATGAAGAGGGCAGCTGTTTTTCAGAGGAAAAAGCTCTTAAATCCACTTTACACTACCTACTCAGTGCCAAACAGCAGAGAGATACAGTTAGCGACTAGCTGCAGAACATTTAGCAGCTAAAGAGCCAGATATTTCACTGAAAAGTTAATGGAGATCAAAACATATAACAAAAAAAAAGTTCATATTGAACTTTGGCGGCCAGAAGCACGACTCCAAATAAATGCTAATGTTACTAATGTTGCTCCGTAACTACTTTATATATAAATAAGCAACTGTTGTGTATTTATTACTCAACATTGAACAAAAGATGAGCTTAATGTGTCTTGGAATTAGCCGGAAAGTTAACTAACTAGCCACCTGCTAAATGAGTGAAATTTAACAACTTAAAGGACCAGTGTGTAACAGTTAGGGGAATCTATTGACAGAAATGGAAAAAAAAGTATGTTTTCTTTAGTATATAATCACCTGAAAAGAAGACTTGTGCTTTCTTTACCTTGATACCTAGAATGACGCACGCACGCACGCACGCACGCACGCACGCACACACACACACACACACACACACACACGCACGCACGCACACACACACACACACACGTCATTTCCACAGGCAGCAATATTTCAACCGCCAAGTAGTGCAGCAGCAGTGGCAGTAAAGGGCAAATCCACACAATTGGTCTTTTTCTCTGCAGACACAAAGGCAGAAAATTCCATTACTCCTCTAGGTAGCCCTGTAGGACACACACACACACACACACACACACACACACACACACACACACACACACACACACACACACACACACTAGTCTCCCCTGCTATGGCTGTGTGGTGAAAGTCAGAGTTGTAGTAGTTATTCTTCTGCCAGCAAGAGGGAGACAGGGTCATTTACTAATCCCCCACCACCATCATCACCTCAGGACCTGCCGGCACTCTGTCACACACACACACACACACACACGCACACACACACACACACACACGCACACACACGTTTAGCACATCCTGTGCTTTGCTACTTTTCCCGATAAGCTTTCCATCATCTGCCTCTACCTCTTTATCTCCATCTCTTTGTCTCAGGACCTTTTGATTACATCCCTCCTTCATTTAGTGAACTGAAGGATGTGGCTGAAGTGAACCCTATATAGTGAAACAAACCTGAATAGTGAACATATAGAGCATACAAACAAATATGTTCTACTAATTTGCTTTACCTCCCCAAAAAAATAGGAGTGGAATGCAGGACAGGAACTCTGGTCTGTGGTGTCAGATTAAGGCTGCTAAAACACTTCCTTATGGTTTACTTAACATGTCCCGTTTTGTGCATGAAGTCAGTGTTTTTTAGTTTTTTTCCATATTTACCCCAGACCACAATCTTTCTCTAACGAGGTGGCTGTGGCTCAGAGGGGAAGCGTGTCGCCCACCAATCAGAAGGTCAACAGTTCGATCCCCGGCTCCTGGCTCCATGCCAACCAAGCAAGATCCTTAACCCCAAATTGCTCCTGAAAGCTGTGCCATCGGTGTGTGAATGAGTATTTAGATTAGATCCTGATGGGCAGGTTGGCACCTTGCATGACAGCCTCTGCCATCAGTGTGCAGTATGAATGTGTGTGTGAATGCTGACATGTAGTGTCAAAGTGCTTTGAATGGTCAAAAGACCAAAAAGGTGCTATATAAATGCAAGTCCATTTACCATCTAACTGTAACCAAGCAGCCCTGTGTCCTCAAAATTACGTTCCCATACAACGAAACTGCATCGTGAATTATGTGTCGAGGGGAAACGTATTTTGTCGCGGATTACATTTGTTTTTAATGTATCACAAATACGTTTGTAATGACGGTCCGCGGAGGGAGGGAGGAGGTCTGTGTGGCGGACCGGTCAAACAAACACAGGACTTTCACCCAGGAAGTCACTGTTCCTGTCAACGTTCCAAGTCAACGTCCTTTATTTTTAATTTACGTAGTCATTTTAAGCAAAACCATGAGTTTTTTTTTTCTAAACCTAACCAAGTAGTTTTGTTGCCTAAACTTAACCACGCAGTTTTGTTGGGTTTTTGTTTAGTTTTGTTTCAATTTACAATGTTAACCATGTGTTTGAATCTTTTTAAAACTGCAACCATGTCATAAGCCGGTTCCTCCTCCCCGTCTGCAGTATCGGACAACCTTGCGTCACCACTGAGCACAGCGCACACATCCCACGTCCCTGTCGGCCATGAACGCACCGCCGCACATTTGCCCCACTAAGCTATTAAACCCGGGCCAATCCGGGCCCAAAATCAGGGGGTGCATCAGGCGGGGCTAACTGCAGCCTTAACATTATGTTTTCTCCCCTTATGTCTAATTTCTACCGGCACCACGGGATACTTGTGAACATCCCCATGCACATATTTTTATTCTTGTACTTTTATTGATCTTGCACCTCCCCATATGCCATCTACTGTGTTCCCTCTGTTATTGATGACTGTGCAGAATGTGTATATGTCCTGGTGGACTGTAGAAACTGAATTGCCCTTCGGGGATAAATAAAGCTATCTGTATCTGTATCTGAATCTGTATAATATCAGCCTCCTCCTGAGTTTTCCCAGTGTTTCCCTGTGTTCCCTGACCTCTTGTCCCATTATACCCACTGGCCGATCCCCCTCCACCCGCCTGGCTCATTGACAACCATCCTGCCTACACCGTTCGACGCTTGTTGGACGTGCGACGTCGGGGTCTCCAGCACTTTTTGAACGTGCACTGCACTAGTCAATACAAACATTAACTACCAGAAGCTTTATTTGCAAATAACCAGCCTTTAAAAACTAACATCAGCTGAAGTCCACTGTGTCTTTCCATGCCCTTCTTTCCTCTCTGTTCCCTTGTCTCCATCTCCTGTTTGTCTTGTCCTCTCTGTGTCAGCTGATGTTTATCTTATTATTGCTTTGGGCCTCTGGGTTTGTATAATCAACAGGTTATTTCTACAGTACAGTGCTATAAGCTCTGTGCTTTACTGTGGAAAAAACAGGAAAAAAGCACTTCATATCAGCTTAATTTCTTAAAAGGCTGCTCTATGTATTCTTCACTGCTTATGCTAATATAATTACCCTCTTGTTATATGTGAAGATGAATGTGTAAACATTGATATCGATGTTCAGGCTAAAAGAGTACATTCATCATAGTAATTTAAAAGTGCCACCTGCAGCTGCAGTTTAACACATTTATAGCAGCACTCACATATTAATTCTGTTTATTTCAGCTAAACATTTTAGCATATCTTTCCGGTTGTTTTGTGTATCTTTGTTGTCTTTTTGTGTCTCTTTGTAGTTGTTGTTTTTTTGTGGTCATTTTGCATCTCTTTGTGGTCGGTACATGTCTCTTCGAGTGACATCTTCTCAGTTGATTAGTTGTATAATTACAGACACAAACAGTGTCTTTTTTAGTTGTTTTGTGTCTCTTTAAGGTAACTTTGTGTCTCTTTGTAATCATTTGTGTCTCTTTGAGGTAATTCTGTGTCTCTTTGTAGTTGTTTTGTGTCTCAGTGGTCTTTTTGTGTCTCTTTGAAGTCCCTTTGTGCCTTTTTAAGGTAATTTTTTGTGTCTTTTGTAGTCATTTGTGTCTCGTTGTAGTCGTTTTGTGTCTCTTAGATTAAACACAATAAGCACCAGCTGTGTCAATCAACTCACCCTGGCTCTGCTCTCATGAGCCCACTCCACACCTCTGCCTCTCCCGCAGCTGAACACTGGCCATGCCCACCTCCACGTACCCCCACTGCCCGATATATAGGCCGGGGAGCCGTCCGGCCTAGCCTATGCCTGTGCTGAGGTCTGGTTGGGCGCCAGTGTAGCCTGCTTCGCTACACCCGTGGGTTCTCCCCAGCACATACGACACAGGAAAACTTGATGACACAACTTAACAGTCTTTAATATTCTTCTCACAGACACAATCTTCCTTCAGAGCACTCCACCTCCTCACTCCGAGG
The DNA here is from genome assembly GCF_043250625.1 of Sebastes fasciatus. Taxonomy (NCBI): domain Eukaryota; kingdom Metazoa; phylum Chordata; class Actinopteri; order Perciformes; family Sebastidae; genus Sebastes; species Sebastes fasciatus. The sequence continues at coordinate 5,422,902 of NC_133804.1, read as the reverse complement.
TTCGTTCTCCTTCCCCTGTCTGTCTACCGCTCAGCTCAGCCACTGCATTTTAAAGGGAGAGACTGATGCAGCTGAACACCGGCCATGCCCACCTCCACAACGCCCTTTTGTGGTTGAAACTAATCTCATTATTTTGGTCACTACCCAATGCTTATGACATCAGGTGAGGGTTTGGACTATAGATCTACTGCTAAACTGAGAGCTATATAATTAAAGTCAAGCTCCCTCTTCTCCATGACAGCCCAACATCACTGCAGATGCTGCACCAATGTGCTTGACAATGTCACACTTCATCTCACACTCCACCTCACACTTCTGGAATCCCATTCTAAAATGATCTCAGCTTGCCTTGAAACATTGACGTCAACTGTATGTGGTGACCCTCTAGAGATTTCCTCTACTCTGCCTTTACCTTTCAAATCTGCATACCTTAACAGTAGCAGCTCCCCTCTGGCCAATTAAAGTCGCATTAGCCTGATCACCCGGTGAAAACTACTCATCCACCCTTAGTATGGCCATTTGATCAGCACAGGGACATCCTGCCGCCCAGTGGATGAATCACATGTTCAGCGGTGGATGAGTTGTGAATCCAGCTCACGACATTTCTCATTTGATCCTCTCTCTCTAATTATGAATCTAAATCTCTGAAAAAGAAGACATTACACATCTGTCATTTGTGTTCCCTGAAGGATAAATCCTCTTCATTACAACTATCCATCATTTAAATCAGTTGTGATAAAATTGTACTCTCCAAATTAAATTGTTGAGATTTGGGAACACACTGGCATTGCTAAAAAGAAGTCAGACGGGGCAAGAAGCGATTTGACGATTTGAGTTTGATGAGTTTATGGTCTCAATCGCTAGTTTCAAGTCTTCTTCAATACAGCATGATTTTCATTTAGTAAATTATGGTCCCATTTAGTGTAAAATAGACTATAAAGCAGGGGATGCTTTAGGGTGTGGCCAACCTTGTGATTGGCAGGTCGCTACCACGCCGTTGTCCGGTCTGGGAGTTGTCCGTGTTGTACCAGAGATGTTTATTCTCTTTAACAGAGATCTGTTATTCGTTTGATTGAGAGGAGGATTACTTGTGGGGAATTAAGTAAGCCATGGCAGTGTGACAATTAGCCAGTAGGCTATGCGCAATACCAGGACTCTGAAACTGAAGCAGCTAAATGAAATTCAGCCATCAGTGTGGTCCGAACGAGGGTGCCGGAAGTATAGGGGGGTATGAAGTGGGGAAGGGTCCATTGCAACTGGTGTGATCCCATCACAAGATGCTCTCTAGTTAGTTTTATTGTTAAGTGTGCACAATATGATCCCCTCAGAACTATTTAAAATCAGTTCATACATTCAAACATTGAAGTGTTTGTGACAGTTAATGTGTTTCTCCTACATGCACACTTGCACAATTTATTTTTTGTATGCCGCATATTAAGTTAATTTACTCAATAAATCAACTTCACATATTTTTATTACAAATAAAAATCTATAACTGTGTAGCGCAGTAAAGTCCTGAGCATTATCGGACTGTGATGAGACACGCACGCACGCACGCACGCACGCACACACACACACACACACACACACACACACACACACACACACACATATTAAAGCATACAGTGCAGTATCAAAGCACAAAGAGCACCATTTAAGTAAACAGTAGTAGAGGTATTAGACATTCACAGACAGTTATTATCATAGATATATATTCGGTTGCACAAATTAGCTTTTATTTGACTTTTTCTTGACCTAATGTTTTTTTTTTTTTCTTGTCAAATACCAGATACTTTAACCTCTGCATGTTACGATGCAGGTAGGTGGACCCAAACGCAGGACACTGACAAGAGGGAGGTGAAGATAAGACGGTTTATTTAAGGAACGAGCAAACTAGCAGGCAGGAAGGTGGATGATCCTGAAAGAACAGTTAATGTCAGGCTCCAAAAAAAATACTAGGAATAATTCTCAGAAAAACTGAGGTGAGCAACCTCGGTAGCTGAGACAATGATTAGACCCCTGGAAGTGTGAAGAGCCGAGGTTGAAACACTGCAGGGCTGATGAGATGATGTACTGCAGGTGTGTGGCTTGGAGCAGGTGAAACAGCTTAGTAGCAATCAGGGAGGTGGGAGAGTGAATGGAGAAGCCACACACACACACACACACACACACACACACACACACACACACACACACAGCTGTGTACTTCTATCTTTGTGAGGACACTCATTGACATAATGCATTCCCTAGCCCCTTACCCTAACCTTAACCATCACAACTAAATGCCTGATCCCAACCCTTACACTAACCCTAACCTAAACCTAATTCTAACCTGGACCTTAAAACCAAGTTTGAACCCTCAAACAGACCTTTGAAGGTCCGTCCCAAAGAGAGGAACGGCCAAAATCCTCACTTTCCAAAAATGTCCTCACTCTGAAGGTCTAAAACTCAAAGTGGTCCTCACAAAGACAAGTGTACAAGAACACACACACACACACACACACACACACACACACACACACACACACACACACACACACACACACACACACACACACACACACACACACACACACACACACAAAGACAGACAGACTAACAGGGGACCACTGGAAACACAGGAGAGAGGGAGACACTGGGAAAACAGCTGGAGTACGGCGGTGACACTGCACGCCTCTAAACATCCTTCAAATGAAACAATCTGAGGTTGACCTGCTCACAGCTCATGTCCACACGAGAAGACCATAACTAGTGACGAGGGGTCACAAGCAGTGGTACTAGTACTTTGCTCATGGGCTCATGAATAAACAAACGTGGCCTAGGCGACAATGCAGCGGTGTGAGTGGGCCGAGACAAGAGAAGACTAGCAGCATGTCCATATAGTCATTATCAACACAACAGCGTTACTATAGCCTGCCTAGTATATAACAAAACTGATACACCCCTGTGCAATATCACTGAAATATTAAATGATTTACCTTGTACCATCTTACAATAATTATATTATTTTTAACCCTTTAATGTCCTCATGAAGACAAAAGCAATGGAATAATTCTCTCTTTGTATTTTTCATGTCCTTGGGACAATAATACCAACAATAAATGTTTTTTATTTTAATATAAGCCTCTACCAAACGGTTGAGATGTCGCTTCGTGGCAAAAGTAAAACACAATGTACTGTTATTATGTTACTAATGTGTTAGTATACCAACATATAGTCAATTTGTTACCATGGAAATAGTAATACAGTGCTAGTATTATTTCTATGTATTTATTCTAGATATTTACCATATTTATAAAAAGATAAAAAAACATCTCAGAAATGATCTGAAATCATACTGATATGATGGTTTCATCAAATACATAATGGAATAAAATTAAATGTATGATCTTAAAAATTTATGTTAACAAAAGTGGATGTTTATATTTTTTTTGTTTCATAAAAATAGTACATTTATTATCTTAACATCTCTAATTTTACCTCTAAAAGAAAATTCAACCGTTTGGTAGGGCACATTTTTGGACGGTAAAAAAAGTCATACTTATTAATTCAATCAATTATTTCAGCATGTATTTATATATATATATACTGTATGCCCAAAAGCATCGGTCCACAACAAGTTTCATCCTGAGCCTGGGTAAAACAGGGATATTATTGTTATTAAACTGTGAGCAAGATACTCTCCACTGCTCTACCCCCACCCCTAAAAAAGCTGACAATAAAAGCAGACTTCTAAAAGAAATACAAAACCATCCCCTTTTCCTGTCCCTTCTTCATTAATAACAAGGTAGTAATTTGATTAATTGGTAATATGAAGCAGCTATAATCAATGTTATTATAAGAAGAAGCTGCCCCCACATGGCGGTATTAAATTGTGCAGAAATCTGTTCATGTACTTTTTCTGTGACACCGGAAACAAAAAATAACAACCTGTAATGATTGTGAGTCATCTTCATTTTATTTAAACTGACACAAGCTTGTTAAAGAGTCATGTTCATCATAGTTATCAGTATTTTGAAAATAATAGCAGACTATTGTATTTGGTGCCTTATAGTTTTTCAATACATTCACTGTATAATAGCATGCAAAATCTGTTACGTTTACATGTAGGGAAATTTGTAAAAAATATAGATATCTTTTTTTTTTTTTACCAGAACAACAGTTTGACAGTAACAATGTGTAATTTGTAACTTAGATACTAGAAAACCAGTCTTAGAATCACAAGTATTGTTTGTCTTAAAGGGCTTTACAAATAACAGTTGAACATTAAATCAATTGTAAATGTATCAATTCTATACATTTTGAGTAACTCAACAATTTTCTTAATGCAGCAATTCCTGTTAAATGACAGGACATTTCACAGTATAACACACCCTTATCATCCCACTCAGGGTCTGGGAATACCGGTAGTTGTTACAATCCAATCCATGTATCTACAGACGTCCATGAATCCAGCTGCTTCAACACAGGCATGGGTAGCATTACCGCTGAATACATGGACACCGTAAATCCTGCCATTGAACACCACTCCTCCACCAGAGTCACCCTGTGAGAGAGATGTAAATATTGTTTGTTACAAACTTTTATATTTGTTTATTGATATTCTCATTTATATTAAAGTAGTAAAATGTGTAATGACTTTTAGGAAAGATATAAAGTTAAAAGCCATGTCCACTCACTGGACTTGTAGACACTCCAGGACTTTGGTAACATTTCCAGTGTTGATACTGTCTGGTCGCGTAGAATCCTTGGTAGTTCGTCTGCAAACAGTTTATGAGCCGCTGACAGTTGACAACCGTGGTGTTTGCACATTGGAGAACAGTTGCTCTACCAGGTTCTAGATGAAAATAAAAGAAAGTGTTTCTTTACTAGAAAATTAAGAAGCTTCATCGTTACCTACTTAACTTGTACACAGAAAATTATTCAAAAAAATATATTTTTTTAAGAATCCAACATCATCTTTAAATTAGGTTATTCATCTGATTTATTAAAAGTAGATAAATGTGTCAATTGGTTCAAAAAGAATGTTATGAAAACGGTGTATGGTGATTTAATTTTTATTTTGTATATACAGAAATATAATTAAGAAGCTGCAAACATTTAAGACTAAATTAATATGTATTGAATGTAAATATGTGTCAGTAGTGTTACTAACCGAACACTAACCGTGATAATTGTTAGCATAAAGTAATAATAATAATAAAAGATTTTCTCACTCGGCTCAACGAGCATGCGAGGGAGAGAGAGAGCAGCGATGGCCGAGCGAGCTACACAGTGACTGAAGAGAGGAAGCGACATTAGTGAGAACAAAGCAGTGAATCAGAGAAATAAAATGTTATTGCTGAAGTCCTGAACACAGCAAGATAAGGGGAAAAGAGGAAATGCAGGCGGAGGGCTGCAGAGTCTCTGTAGATACAAACACCACACACTTCTTGTGGGTCAGAAGTCATGATTGAGAGGTATCATTTTTGTATCAGTCCACTGGTCACTGATCAGAGAGCCACCATTACCTACCATTATCTGCTATCAATCTCACAAAGTACAGATGCTCAGTTTTGTTAAGTTTTAAACCGAGATTTCTTTAAGGCAAATTTGAAAACAGCCTTTTAGTGTCAAACTCTGAACATTTGAATGTAACAATAAGCGAAACATATTTTTGAGTGAAGTGGGCCTTTAAGTGTAACTAATGCCTTTCTTACCTTGCTGGGTTCCAGCAGTGTTCTGCAGTCAGAATCCACCGGTCACCGATCAGAGAGCTGCCACATATTGTGAAAACTGCACCAGGAAAAGCTGTATATGCTCTCACTTCAACATGGTACAGACGCTCAGTTTGTGTACAATTCCGACCTCCGATGATTCTCTTCTGCAGATCCACCACTGTGCTCGCTGTGACACCTGAAACAGAAAGTCCTCCACCAGGTGACTGTGAGTTAGAACAGTGGTTATTGTAGAGAACAACTCATCCACTCTCTAGAAAGTTATTAATATACATGTTGAATTGTGGTAAAAGTTGTCTGATTGTTCCTATGGAAGCCCAGCATTACAGGTTATTGTTTTACAAAAAGTTACACACACATCTCTATGTGTTCACTTTTTCAAAACTGTTCAGTTCTCTTTACTGACATGAAACTCAGCACATCAACCTAAAACAACACTAAGAACAGGAAGCATTAGATATATGTATCACTATTGTCTTTGAAGTGTCTTATATAATTAGCATAAACCACGATTCCATTACAACAAAAAGAAGGGCTTCTTTATTTTCTTTACTGCATGAATTCCTCTATGGGGTTGAGGAATGGAGAGGAAGGTAAACGGTTTCAATATGAAGCTGTGTGTTTGTGTAAGAGGAAAGGCAAGTTTACATGGTCACCAGAAAGTGAGATTAATCTGACATAAATTGACTGTTACTGTTATTGCCTGTTAAGAACCATTCAGAACAATACCTAACAATATCTCTCTTCAATTCAATTCAATATAATACAACTTTAATAATTCAAGAAAGCAATATGAATTTGGGCAAGTAAAAACAGACAGAAATCAGACATATGCACAGACAGACATGTTCATGCAAAGTAGCTGTTTTGCCTATGTTAGGCTGATGGTGCAACTGTTTAAAAAAAGCAATATGAAATAAATGAGTCATAATAAAATAACTATACAAATATATATGAATCAAGAAATTGTCCACATGGCACATTTTTTAAATACATTTAAGTATTTTATGTTTTTCATTAGCCAAGCTCCAGATAGAGCACATAAATGTCCTTTGGTTCCTTGTTACTTTCTTAATGTCATCCACCATCTGCTGTCTCAACCCTGGACAGTGTTGCCAGATCTCACGAGAGATTCAAGCAACCAGGTCTATAGAAACAAGCCCAAAAGAAGCAACTCCCCCTCAATAAAAAGCCCAAAACAAGCAATCTTACCTTCCTACCACAACATGAGAGAGGCAGCCACTTGATCACTTCATATATATGAATGAAATTATTTTGGATTGCATGCATTTCATTTGTATCCATTTTTAGCTGGTAACTTTACATTTTTCTTGTCACCTAAACTTAAAGAAGTTGATCTTTTAATTACATTTTTGCAAAGACTGAATCCAGTGTTGGTAAGCCTCATCGAAGAGAACGGTGCTGCGTTTCTTTTATGTTTTTCAGTGCTAGCATGTTGAACCAGATCAGCATTATTAGCTCGTATATCACACCTACAATTACAGCAAACTGTCTTTGAATCGTCTGAGAGAGACGGGAGCAAGACCAAATAAGCAACTACACTTTAGAAACAAGCGCAAAAAAACGCAACCCGTGACCACCAATATTTGTATGCGACTTGGCAACTCTGCCCCTGGATCTGCCCCTCATCACTAAGAGCTGCATCATACCACCTATTTTAACTGGCTTCTCTAAAAAAGAAACAGGCGAGAGCCATTATGAAAACAGACACTTCTCAGTTGTATTGGCTGTTTTCTGTCATTGTTCAGTCAGAGGCCACCTCACACCTCCAAGTGATCTGGAACTCAGCTGCCAGGATATTAATGGGCATCAGAAGAAGACATCGAGTCACACTGGCTTCCTTTACACATTTTGAAATTGATTTAAAAGTGCTGTTGCTTATAGATTTAAAAGTCTCTTAACATCCTATGAGAGGTGTAATAATAACAGCACTTCTGATGGATTAACTCAAAATACATTATTTAAATAAAAACTATGTCAAGCACATAGATTGGTTAAAGTAAGCAGCAACAGGTGACTACTCACCGGCCCACAGCAAAAGGAGAAGACGTGTCATGCCACCTATCTCGTTCAACGACTGCCCTCCTGGTGGAACAGTGGTGCCTTTTCAAATCTGTTCACACTGTCCTGCTGGCCTTCGAGCCACCAATCACCTCGTGAAGGTTTATCAACACAACCCCATTGGGTACAGAGGTCTGCACGTATGCAAAGTTAAAGCGACGACGGGACAGTTACTACAATACACACACACTACAATATCCAGAGAAGAAAAAAGCAGGCAGATTACACCAACATGAAATAGACATCATTGTGTGCTGCAGTAGAAGAACACAGATATTATTTAAGTATATAATGGAGAGATTCATTAAAGTTGGTTTTAAGTCAATATTTTAATTGAGAGGAATTCCTTTAAAGTAATTAGGTGAAATTGTTACTGTATACCTGTACTGTAGGTCTATTAAAACACTCCTTCATATAACTTCTTCATCTTTGTCCAGAAACATCCCCAGAACCCCGTTAGGATCCTCCTCTAAAACCAAACAGATTTCTTTTCTTCTACTTTTTTCTAACCTCCTCTTATGCAAAAACACTTAAGACTACATGTAGGTGGATAGTGGTAAATTTTTTTATATATCTTTTTCTGTCTGTCTTGGGTGCTCAGAGTATTTTCATATGTAACTGTCCTCTGGAGATTAAACAGCAGGTTTTATGCCAGTTAATAAGTAAAATATTCCCTCTTGCTGTTGGCTTATCCAAACAGAGGAGCTCAGGTGAGGTCTGTAAATTCACAGAGTTTTTACTGGCCTCATGGTGTGATAGTACGCCATATTTTAATAAACTAAACGTTAGCACACTACGGCTACGTTGTCCGAGCAGGTAATGTAACCAAATGCATATTTAAATCTCACTATCTCGTTTACGCAACGATCTTTGTGTTCACTGACATTTTAAAATTGGTGGTGATCTAACAGAAACAGTATAATGTATATTTTGCTCACAGCTTTCTGTATTAGGATGTAGTCTGTATTTCCAGGTAATAAGTCAGGTATTGTTCTGTATTGGAAGGATACGTTTTGATCACACTGACAGTTCACTCACCAGTAGTGAGGAAACTCTCTCTCTCTCTCTCTCTCTCCCTCAAATGCATGTGCATATTCAGACACACTATGCAGTATCAAAGCACAAAGAGCACCAGATAGCCTGTCATATGAGAAATGATCAGTCATTGTACCGCTGAAGAAGAAGAAGAAGAAAAAGAAGAAGAAGAAGAAGAAGAGGAGAGTCGAGGAAACAGGGGAGGAAAGAGGAGATGAGAGAGTGGTTCCCAACCTGTGGTTCCCCACAAGACTAGAGTTGAAAGAGGAAATGACAAGTAAACACACACACACGCACACACACACACACACACACACACACACACACACACACACACACACACACACACACACACACACACACACACAGAGAGAGAGGTACACTGTATATAAAGACATCACCAGTGACAAAGACAGACTGATAAAGAGAGGAAGAAACAAAACTGTATCTCAACTTCTGATACGTGCAGACAATTACTGTAAACTTCATATCTGATCTTGCCTCCCAACCCGAAAAAATATTTTTTAATTTAACAAGAAACATAGATTCTGAAGCTTGTAATGCCCGGTTATCAGCATGCGTGATTTGATTCGTCAACACATTTTTTTTTTTTTCAGTCATCTCCATTAATGCTCACGCAGCCATTCTAATGACTTACGGGGCCCTCGCAGTGGAGCGGAGACATTTCTCTGGTGAAATGCACCGATAAAATTTACAAAGTGAGCAATAATGGATGAGTAGTTTTTACGGGGTGATTAGGCTAATGTGCTTTTAATTGGCAGGAGGGAGCTTCTTCTGTTAAGGTATGCGGAGTTAGTGCAGTAGAGTAGACAGGAGGTGTCGAGCACCGTGCTCTTCAAACAAATTATGAAAAGACGACATGCGAAGGCTGCAGGTACGCTCGTCATTCCAATGGGATTTTGGAAAGCCGTTATTTTTTTTAATGTTTCTTTTATCCAGCAGATTCTCTCAGCATCCTCTATATAACCTGGAAATGTCCCTCACATCTGCTTTCATCTCCATATCATACATTACCTTTCCCCCTCCTTCTCCTCAACAGCGACTCCATAGAGTTTAGACTAAATGTGAGTGGCACCGGTTTAATATGCACTTTACCTAATCAGATAGCCTGATCTGATTTGCTCTGAAACCCTTAAGTGAAACTAGAGCCGAAGACATATTGACCTGATTAAAACCCTCATCCTACCGACGAGGGTCCCCGTCAGCAGACTCCAGAGGCCTACTTTTTCCTCATATCTCAAAGGTGCTTCATATCATTGTTTTTTTGTTTTAAGTAGTACTTTATGAAAAGACCAATGTATTGGGGTCCTAGGGGACCCCAGTCAACAGCACCCGACTGCAGACTCTGCAGTTAAAAGATATAAAATAGAATAGATTTGCCATGGGTCCTAATTTCATTGTGAAGGAAACGTAGTTGCAACAGACACTGCACTGCAGATTTCCCCATGTGCTCTGTCTATTTTTGTTTTACACAATATGTAAATATGTCTCCGGGAACCATCACCTTAACGTGGTGGAGAGGTTTGTGTGTCCCTATGACCCTGAGGGCTGTGTTGTCTGGAGCCTCGTGCTCCTGGTAGGGTCTCCCATGGCAAATTGGTCTTAGGTGAGGGGCCGGACTAAGAATGGTTCACAAAAAACCCAATGACGACACGAGGCAGAGGAGGAGTTACCCGGCCCGGAGGAAGCCCGGGGCCCACGTCTGGAGCCAGGCCCAGACGGAGGGCCCGTCAACGAGCGTCTGGTGGCCGGGCTTGCCACGGAGCCCGGCCGGGGATACCCCGAAAAAGGAACGTGGCACCCCCCTCCTCTCCATCCTGTGGGCTCACCACCTGCGGGAAGAACCGCTTGGGTCGGGTGCGCTGCCACACGGGTGGCAGTGAAGGCCAGGGACCTCGACGGACTGGACCCGGGCGGCAGAGGCTGGCTCTGGGGACGTGGAACGTCACCTCTCTGTGGGGGAAGGAGCCGGAGCTTGTGCGGGAGGTGGAGCGCTATCAGTTGGATCTGGTAGGGCTTACCTCTACGCACAGCCTCGGTTCTGGAACCGTACTCTTGGATAGGGGTTGGACTCTATTCTTCTCTGGAGTTGCCCATGGTGTGAGGCGCCGGGCGGGTGTGGGGATACTCACAAATCCCCGGCTGAGTGCCGCTATGTTGGAGTTTACCCCGGTGGACGAGAGGGTCGCCTCCCTACGCCTTTGGGTTATGGGGGGGAAAACTCTGACTGTTGTTTGTGCGTATGCACCAAACAGCAGTTCGGAGTATTCGGCCTTCTTGGAGACCCTGAATGGAGTCCTGTATGGGGCTCCAGTAGGGGACTCCATAGTTCTCCTGGGAGACTTCAACGCGCACGTGGGCAACGATGGAGACACCTGGAGTGGCGTGATTGGGAGGAACGGCCTCCCTGATCTAAACCCGAGTGGTCGTTTGTTGTTGGACTTCTGTGCTAGTCATGGATTGTCCATAACGAACACCATGTTCGAACATAAGGATGCTCATAAGTGTACGTGGTACCAGAGCACCCTAGGCCGAAGGTCGATGATCGATTTTGTAATCGTATCATCTGATCTGAGGCCGCATGTTTTGGACACTCGGGTGAAGAGAGGGGCGGAGCTGTCAACTGATCACCATCTGGTGGTGAGTTGGGTCGATGGGTGGGGGAAGACTCTGGACAGACCTGGTAAGCCCAAACGCGTAGTGAGGGTGAACTGGGAACGTCTGGAGGAGGCCCCTGTCCGAGAGATCTTCAACTCACACCTCCGGCGGAGCTTTTCTGGCATCCCTGTGGAGGTTGGGGGCATTGAACCCGAGTGGACGATGTTCAAAGCTTCCATTGCTGAAGCTGCGGCGGTGAGCTGTGGTTTTAAGGTCTTAGGTGCCTCAAGGGGCGGCAACCCTCGAACACCGTGGTGGACACCGGTGGTCAGGGAAGCCGTCCGACTGAAGAAGGAGGCCTTCCGGGATATGTTATCTCGGAGGTCTCCGGAGGCAGTTGCAGGGTACTGACGGGCCCGAAGAGCAGCAGCCACTGCCGTGACGGAGGCAAAGCAGCGGGTGTGGGAGGAGTTCGGAGCAGCCATGGAGAAGGACTTTCGGTCGGCACCAAAGTGCTTCTGGAAAACCATCCGGCACCTTAGGAGGGGGAAACGGGGAACCATCCAAGCTGTGTACAGTAAGGATGGGACACTGTTGACCTCAACTGAGGAGGTAATCGGGCGGTGGAAGGAGCACTTTGAGGAACTTCTGAATCCGACCAATACGCCCTCTATGGTAGAGGCAGAGCTGGAAGCTGATGGGGGACCATCATCAATTACCCTGGTGGAAGTCACTGAGGTAGTCAAACAACTCCACAGTAGCAAAGCCCCGGGGGTTGATGAGATCCGCCCAGAAATGCTAAAGGCTCTGGGTGGGGAGGGGCTGTCTTGGATGACACGTCTCTTCAACACCGCGTGGAAGTCGGTGACAGTGCCTAAGGAGTGGCAGACCGGGGTGGTGGTTCCCCTTTTCAAAAAGGGGGACCAGAGAGTGTGTGCCAATTACAGGGGTATCACACTGCTCAGCCTCCCTGGTAAAGTCTACTCCAAGGTGCTGGAAAGGAGGGTTCGGCCGATAGTCGAACCTCAGATCGAAGAAGAACAATGCGGATTCCGTCCTGGCCGTGGAACAACGGACCAGCTTTTCACTCTCGCAAGGATCCTGGAGGGGGCCTGGGAGTATGCCCATCCAGTCTACATGTGTTTTGTGGACTTGGAGAAGGCATATGACCGGGTCCCCCGGGAGATACTGTGGGGGGTGCTGCGGGAGTATGGGGTGAGGGGGGCACTTCTCAGGGCCATCCAATCCCTGTACGCCCAAAGCGAGAGCTGTGTTCGGATCCTCGGCAATAAGTCGGACTCGTTTCCGGTGGGGGTTGGCCTCCGCCAGGGCTGCGCTTTGTCACCAATCCTGTTCGTGATTTTCATGGACAGGATATCGAGGCGTAGTCGGGTGGAGGAGGGTTTGCAGATCGGTGTGCTGAGGATCTCATCGCTGCTTTTTGCAGATGATGTGGTCCTGTTGGCATCATCGGTCTGCGACCTCCAGCACTCACTGGATCGGTTCGCAGCCGAGTGTGACGCAGTCGGGATGAGAATCAGCACCTCTAAATCTGAGGCCATGGTTCTCAGCAGGAAACCGGTGGTTTGCCTACTCCGGGTAGGGAATGAGTCCTTACCCCAAGTGAAGGAGTTTAAGTATCTCGGGGTCTTGTTCGCGAGTGAGGGGACGATGGAACGTGAGATTGGTCGGAGAATCGGAGCAGCAGGGGCGGTATTGCATTCGCTTTACCGCACCGTTGTGACGAAAAGAGAGCTGAGCCGGAAGGCAAAGCTCTCGATCTACCGGTCAATCTTCGTTCCTACTCTCACCTATGGTCATGAGGGTTGGGTCATGACCGAAAGAACGAGGTCGCGGGTGCAAGCGGCCGAAATGGGTTTCCTCAGGAGGGTGGCTGGCGTCTCCCTTAGAGATAGGGTAAGAAGCTCAGTCATCCGTGAGGGACTCGGAGTAGAGTCCTTGCTCCTTTGCGTCGAAAGGAGCCAGTTGAGGTGGTTCGGGCATCTAGCACGGATGCCTCCTGGGCGCCTCCCTTGGGAGGTGTTCCAGGCACGACCAGCTGGGAGGAGACCACGGGGAAGACCCAGGACTAGGTGGAGAGATTATATCTCTACTCTGGCCTGGGAACGCCTCGGGATCCCCCAGTCAGAGCTGGTGGCCCGGGAAAGGGAAGTTTGGGGTCCCCTGCTGGAGCTGTTGCCCCCGCGACCCGATCCCGGATAAGCGGTTGAAGATGGATGGATGGATGGACAATATGTAAATTAAAGGACCAATATGATATATATTAAGTGTAATAAATCTTAAAATGACCATAATATGTTATCAGAGATTAAGGAAATGTGCTAAATTGAAATACTGGCTTCTCCGACAACAATGCTACAGCTGGTATGATCTGCTTTGAAATTTCCATTCTGGTCCAGAACATCTGTTTTGGTTTTGGACCTCACGACGCTTTCCCTTGAGGTCAAGGAAAAGTGGCCAGGAAAAGACATTAATATAAATATTTTTGACTATTCGACTGCAGCCCTGATGTCTCAGAGACACTGTGCCTCACAGGTGCCACTCATCTGCAATTAGCTGCCTGACTACCTGAAGACAGGAGCAGACATACAGTATATATAGGCAAACCCAGCACTCAAACAGAATACAGTGCCAGGGGGTGTTTAGGGGGACATAGCAGGTCAACAGTAGATGTCCCATAGAAGTGGTGTACATCACCTGAAAGATGGGAACCTTGAGATTAATTTCAGATGCAGCTCAGCACTGTGTGTCAAGTTCTTCTAGTCATAAATCTGTAATAAACATGAATGAATGAATTATTTAAGATGAATTGTGAAAGTGTATAAGGGCTGAGTACATTATGATGGAAGTATATGATGGTCATTCCCATGCTCTATTATGTCTCATAAGTTGCTGCAGCAATTTTTGGGTTGACAACATTTTTTACACAGTTTAACCATTTTGTACCCATCGAGAATTGATAAAAATGATCAATAATCCCTCCAAAATATCACATTAGGACACCAAGACCTTGAGGAACACCATAGAATAAGCCATGCTGTGATTTGGTATTAAAAACTTTTGACTTTTAGAGATTTCTTCAAGAATTGTATTTTTCTGTGATTTAATGGCGAGCCCTTCTGTTCTGTAAACTGCAGAGAAACCCCCTTATCGTCCATTTACCTAGGAAAGCCATCAATCCTCTGAATTCTCTAGTTCTCTAGTTTGTGGCTATAAAGTTTCATGAGGCTGTGATTATCCTAGAGGTCACTACAGGTCATTTTATACAGTGAGGTCATGTTTAAAAAAAAGGTCTCAATACGATAAAAAGGCTCCTATGGGGACTAACATCATCCCACATGAATACAGTTGGGCTCATTGGATCCACAAGAGTCCCAGCTTTACAGTGAGACCCAATTTATGTAATACCAAGACCCCAGTATGTAGAAATATTCAAATATAACACACTCCTTCCCGACAAGCTAGTATAACATGGTTGGTACCAATGGATTTGTTCTAGTTGGTTAGATGGTTTTCTAGTTTCATATGATATCTGAATGTTCACTCTAGCTCTTAAACTGAACCTGCTGCAGCCTCTGAAAAACAGTAAAGCCGGTCAGGATCGTGGGTCTCAGAGGGGTAAACCCATTTTGGAGCGGTTCCGAACCACGTGGTGGATACACACATTATTTTCTTATGGAAACGGCCTTGGCGGAGGTCTACGTTCTTCTTCTAGTTGTTTGTGTTTCTGTCTTTTTGCATTTGCCTACTTTTATTAGCTCCGTTTTATTTCTCTTGAGAAGTGCTGTGTAAATTAAAAAAGACGAAAGAAAACAACTATTAATGGTGTTTTCCTTAATTGAAACTGCTGACATTATCTTCCATGACTCTAGGACCAGGCTAAGTCAGTAATACTGTATTCAGTCTACCACCACCACCATCTGAACCCGCTGAAAAAAATACTTTGGAGATGCAAGAGTTACACAGAATGGTTAAAAACACCCTAGATAAATGTATTAACACCCATAAAAAAAAGCAGCCACACAGCTACATGGCCAAGCGGTTATTAGCCTTTGGATAATAGAGGGCTCTGATCCAGGGATAACAAGAAAATGTCTCTGAACATTGCAAAAATGTGCCGCCTCTGATGTTGCCCAGTGAGCCAAACAGTTGAGTATAATGCTGTGTAATTACTACTATTATGATAATTAACATGATGATAGCATGTTACTTGATCATTGCACACATATTAAATTATTCACTCAAATGAGGCCTGTACTAGGAAGCAGGATTTGGGGTTAGTGAGGTTAAATTCAGGTTTAACCTTTTGTTATCAGTCCTACGACGGTGGCTCACTTCTTACCGGGGTAGATCACCATGGTAACTGAAGCCTCGTCCACACTGGGAACGTCAGGAGGGCGTGACGGCTGCGTTACCTGTTGTTTTTTTATTTTGGCGTCCGTGTTAACAGGTTAGAGCAGCCACACTGCCCACGTGAGATATTCGTGCAAAGGGTTTTTCAGAAAATGCAGTAGCCTGGGTAATTAAAGCTCAAAGGTCAGAACATATTGAAATATTCAGCACAGGTGTCACAGTTGGACTATCTGTCTCTCTACCATGGAGTTCCTCTCAAATGCACATTGATGCTACACTGACTTTGATGCTGTTATCTTGTGAAAGTACTGTAAGCCCCAAATGCTTTTGCAGTTCACTTGAGACCATCATAGTAACGAGCATTGAGGCGAAGTGGTCCGGGTCAGTCCATGACAACAGGATCTTCAGGGAGTCTGCACTACGCCATAGATCTAAGCAGGTTATGGCAACTGAACCTTACATGTTATTTTTTAAACTGCATTTTGTGATACTAATCATAGCCATGGGTTCCTTTTTTATCTGCAGAGCTGCTCAGTGGAGTGCTGCTTGGTGACAGGTGGTACACCTGCCAGCCCTTGCTAATGACCCCTTATCCTGACCCCTGATGCAAACAAGATTCACCCCTGGCCCTTACCAAAACTAGGGTCAGGAGAAAAAATTACCTTTGGCAACATAAAAGCACACTTCACCTGCCTGTGTGGTGCTCAGAGTAGCCTCACTTTTCTTTCTTTTATATCACTGCCGTGCAGCTGATACACCAGTGTGAGCTCAGCATGCTGCTGCTTTTCATTATGCAGTGATATAATAAGCCTATTAATTTACGCATTCACACAGTCAGCAATTTTTTTTGCCAGCTGTTCTTCCTGCGTTTGGCAGCTGCAACTGTGTTACTTTTGGCCTGCATGATGTGTGTTTGAATTCTTTGTATTTCTGTGGAAGGGAAGGGAGTTGAAATCCCGTTTCATTTCCACTTTCATACTCCATTAGCTGAGATACAACATTGATATACAGTATTAGACAAGAGAGAACAAACACATTTAAAAAAAAGGAGTATAAAAGGAGTACATAAGGAGTTTTCTGCCAAATTGAAGGTTCACCATAGTCCTATCCCAAACCAGCTAGAATGTGCACTGTTGCTGATTTACAATACTCCACTACGCTGAAATAAGGAAAGCAAAGAATGATGATAATTTAAAGCTGCATTTTTCTTACCTACCACTCGGGGGCAGCAGAACAAGCTGGACACATTGACCCATCTTCACCTTATAAAGTAGGCAATGGTGTACGTCATTATATTCAGTGTAATCATGGCTCTCCTGCGGCTCTTAAATTCTGATGTATTGAACGTATTACACAATCCCTTAGATATCATCAATAGATTGCTACGAAGAGAAGCTCTCTGGATCAGTGAACTTAACGCTGTTGAACCATCAGGACTTAATGAAGAACTAAGCCTGACGTGTTTTTTATAGCCTGAACCAAGCCGTACTCGTTACTTAACCACATTGCTTGACGCAGGCTGTTTACTATTGTTTTCAATAGGAGATGATATTATCATTTATGATACGGACTTTCTTTATCCCATCATGTATGTTTTTTTTGTCTATTGATCATCTGATTGTAGCTCACTGGCATTTAAGATATTTAAGACATTTTTTGATATTTGGATGAGAGATGTTTTTATCTTTGTCGTTATTTATCACTATTATTACAGTTATTTTTGATATATGTACATGGATGTTGTCACTGAAACTGCTATATATATATTTACTTTTACCTCTCTTTTTATTATTATTATTATATGATGGATGATTGTTTAACCTGCCTACATGCAGCTTATTGTTCCCTCCCCTTTTTTCCCCCAGCCTATGCTGAATCAGTTCCCAACTAAGGGAGGTTATTTAGGATGTGAGTCTCAGATCTGTTTGACTCTGATGAAGACGCAGTTGGCGTCGAAACGTTAGTCTTTAATAAAGTTGACTGCCTTAAATCCGTGTGCTCCAGTGTGCTTTGGACCTGTTCTCTGAAGTCTCTCCTGTTACTAGATTGCCCTACTCTGTGAGCACCGGACAGGCCTACTATTCCTCGAGAGGCGACTGAAGCGCTTTTAACCTTCCTTCTTCAAAGTAGGCAATGGTATTAGCGAACATTTGCTTATTCGCATATTACATACCTGCATATATTTGTGTTTTTTGGTCATGGCTGATTAATGTAACTTCAGTATTCACTCTCCTTTAGCTCTTTATTTGCCTCAACCAAAAAAATATTTGTCTCCTTAGCTGCTTAATACTCCACTATGTTCACCAGCTAGTCACTAACTGTGTCTGTCTGATGCTGGGACAGGGTGGCGTACAGTGGCTTTATCAGAGCATTTACACTGAAAATAGCTGGCTGATGGAAACAAGGTTGATGGAAGCATAGATTGCTTCTCTGCACGCGCGCGCGCACGCACACACACACACACACACACACACACACACACACACACACACACACACACACACACACACACACACACACACACACACAAAAGGGCTGAAAGACACCGTGACACACGGTGAATATAGAATATATTGATCAATGGAGCTTTACCCTCTATGTCCTGCTGCTTTGTTAAATATTATTTTGCTCTTGTACAGCTACAGTTTTCTTACACTGCTTTTTCATGTTGAGTTGAAATAAGGTGTGTAATGTGTAATGAAGTTAAACTACAGACATAGAGAAAGACAATTTTAATTTGGCTCTTAAAGTTAGAATCCATAAAGGGGAATTCCATTGATTTTACACATCAAAGTCTGTTTACAGGTGTCGGCTCCAGAGGGAGCTGTGTGAAGTCTGATAAATGTCCTTGAGTGATGCGACTTGAGTCAACTTTGGTCGGCGTTGAAGACTACAAGTTTGAAAATGAAAAAAAAAAATCCGGGGCTGTGGCATTAGAAAGAAGTGAGACAACCAAACCTCCATAGCCGGCTCCTTATCTCTGCTTAATGCCAGTAACTCATGGTTACATTAGCTGCTAAGGTGACCATATTTTCAAACCCGCAAGCCGGGACCTTTAAGTGTATGTGCACGTGCTAATGTGCACGCAAATCTCCAAATGTCAAACTTTTAATACCAAATCACAGCATGGCTTTTTCTATGTTGTTCCTCAAGGTCTCGGGGTCTTAATGTGGTATTTTGGAGGGATTATTCATTGTTTTTATCAATTCTTGAGTGGTAAAAAATGGTCAAATTAAGCAGCAAATCTGTGTAATAAATGGTATCAACCCAAAAATTGCTGCAACAACTTATGAGACATAATAGAGCATGGGGATGGTCATCATATATCATAATGTTCTAAACCTTTATACAGTCTCACAATTTATTTAAAGCTTTCAGATGATTTACACCACTTCTATGTGGCATCTACTGTTGACCTGCTATCTTCCCTTAAACACCCCTGTACCCCCCATAAAAAAGACAAAACCAGGTCTATTGTGGGTCTCAGAGGGTTAAGCAATGAAAAGAAAAAGGATCGTCGATGTATTTTGTGACACATAAAGTCTGTGTATTGTATAGTATAGTAGAGAAATGAGGAGATATGTCACAGCAGCTCGGCAAGCAAGGCGTCTATCAGTATCCACGGTGATGTTTGGTAAACAGTGGGACGCACATAAACTCTCCATTGTAAGCATCAATTTAGTCGGCGCCCTCCACAGCTGTGAGTGTGAGTTCATGTGGAGTGATACTGTGAGGTGAAGGGTGATGGAGAGGGACCGGTTTGGGAAAGGACCTCTCTGGAAGTACTACCCCCCTCTGGTACTAATGTCACTTCTGATACTTCATGCTAAAGAGGACACTGAACTGGCACTTAGACAGCTGAGACGACAAACATTCAGGGCCCTAAGCAGCTGTTTATGTCCTTAGCTGTGTCCCGATACAAGAGCCTTCTGGATTGTGAAAAACTGTGAGTAATGATGCAGTGGCTGTGTCTAGATTTGGACAGAAGATGGCTGCAATTGGTGGAGCCATTAAAATAAGACAGGCTTTGTTGGTCTGTCATAAGCAGGGGTGTCACGATCTCGATGCCACATCAGAAATCGATCAAAACTAGCTTCCGATCTTAACCATCAAAATCATTTTTTATCTCTCTCTCTCTCTTCGCTAGTGATGTTACGTGCTGTGCTGAGGCTTCGGAGCGCGTGACGAGTATTCCAGGAAGTTTTCTGTGAAGCGCGTATTAAGGCTTGTATCTTTTTAGACCAATAACGTCATTGAAGACACCCAAAGCTGAAATACAAATTGACAAATGTCTGTTCGTGTCTGTATGTTTCCTTTAGTTACACAAGCACATTCACTGCCTTCTGTCCGGTTAAATCACTGCCATATATCTGGAATATATCTGCCTGTTTTACTTTTAACAGCCTTCTCACTCATGGTTAAAACAATAAACCAGCACAAAAATCACAATTACCACCATAAGCCACCATGTTCTGACCGGACACATTGCATTACAAACACTAACTAAAGTAGCTTTTGCATTTTGGAACACTAAACAGCAAACTTAAACTGCTCAGTCCAGCACTCAGTACTAGGCAGGCATGATGGGAAATGTGGGCCGTTCCTGTCGCTACAATACTCAGGGCACTTCCTAATGGCGTGTCCAAGCCGCCTGCATGAGCAGCGCCTGACGGCTGCCTCGCTGAACTACTGCGTGATTCACGCGTCTGGTGTTCACACCAGCTGCGCCAGCCCTTTCTTTCTACATAGAGTTTGCCTTTCATAATGGCCTTTCATTTCATTATAAATGTCATTTATATTTATTTTAGACTTAAAAAGTTTAAGAAACGTGTTGTAATTTGTAAATAATAGTAATAATCCACAATTAAAACCCCATAGTATATTCATTCATTGAGCTCTGCAATTCACTGCATGTTCTACAACACTGTCCTGCAAATATTTCTGAGTAAAAGCCTTGTGTTAACAAATTAAGGAATTCTGTCCACAGAAAAAAATGCTTCACTCTCCGTGACATATTCTACTGATGTCTAGACATCAAAACTGTAGTAATGTAGCTGGTATGATGTCAATATACTATCAAATGATCACTTTCACTGTCTGTCTTTGCTGTGAATCGTGCGCGGCTCGCGTTAAAAATAGGTGACACCCCGAATCTCTAGAAGACACGCAGCCTGTTAACCTGTCAACACGGACGCCGAAATAAAAACCACGGTTTATAACACAAAACCGACGCATTGCCCAGGGTACAAACAAAGATAGCAACTGATGGGTCACTGGAGCATTTGATCACTTAAACACGGACATCGTTTTAGTCTCTTAAACAACAAAGGTCTTGGCATAGAGGACCTTCTGCTGAATTGTCAACTTTTTTGCTGTCAAAGTCAGTTTTTCTAATTTGTTCTTGCTCATAATCCCTTATATAACTCCTATTCTTAGTCCTCCCAAGTAGAACACACTCATTCCACTTTGGAAGTAGACACATTCTATTTTTGTCTAAACATTTGGGGTCATAATGTCAAACTCTGACACAGATATAATACTGCAAGACAAACAAGTAAACTTCGACACACAGTGTGCAAAACCAGATCACACTTTCCTGTGATGTTATTTGTTTTCTCCGTAGAAAAACTGCTCTGTATACTTAAAGGCACACCGACACAGCCAGTACACCGCAAATGTGATCTGTCTTCTAGAACAACCAAAACAGTCAAAGAGTGGAGAGTGTAAAACTCAGGTCAACGTTTTAGAAACCTGTCCTGTTTACGGCGCCTTGTGTAAATGTGGAACTTACAATTTTGACGTGCACACTCATCAAACAGACACACACATACTGTTGAGCGGATGTCTCAGTGTAAGAAGCTGGTCCCAGAGCTGATGCTCCAAAAACAAGCCCTCTCTTTGTACTGTTATAAACGGATGCTGTGAAACAACTACCCACTGTCTCTTTTTCTCTGTTTAACATCGCTCCTTGCTCTCACTCTATGTCAAAGTCTCTGTTGCACTCTTTTTACAATGACACAATGGTCTTTGAGAGCCAAGTAATTTGGGTAAACTGAGACTCTAAAGCCCGTACATAGACTGCACTGCTACGCTCACCGACAACCCCACACTCACCGCCGCCACACACACACACTGTCTGTCAGACACTCGCTAACGCTACGCCACGCTGACAGACCGTATGTGTGTTACAACGGTGGGCACAAAGCCACCAGCAATGCTACAGCTGTGAACGAAACACAAACACACACACACGCGCGGTCTGTCGGCTACTCGCTAACCTTACGCCGGGCAGACAAAGTTACATGCAGCATTGTGGCTGCTAACTTTCGTCGCAGCTTTCGTCGGCTTTTCGTTGCAGCTGGGCAGCTTGTTAGACACTAAAAATAGCACCGTTGCATGTGACGCACAAATCTTGTCGGTTAACGGTTAAAGGGACTCTTTGTAAGAATCAGAAATTGCTTGTTAACAGCGAAACCTGTGGTGTTGCTCGCGCTCGGTCAAAACAGTGAGGCGACACACATCAGCTAAAACCACAATATCACTCTATATTTCAGCTGCTTGGCAGTAATGTTAGCTGACCAGACGAAGGTCTCGCCATGAATCAATGCTGATCCTAGTGTTGGCTTTTCCTGCTTCAGCCTCCCGACCGCGGTGAGAAGGAACAGGGGAGACACCGGAGTTTTGGTCGGAGACGATAACGTTTCTCTCTGCGGAGCCCCGTCACTTCACAAGACACGGGAAACCTCTGTTGGTCTGGAGGAGCTGTAGCATTTATTTTTTGCACAAACGTCCACTGTACATTCACTAGATATTCTCAGAGCTAAACTAACTCTTCTGCAGTGTGTAGTGTGCTTGCATGAACGTGAGAGGTGGAGCGAGAGAGCGAGTGAGAACGAGCGTGGTGTGTGAATGAAGGCAAGCAGGCAGAGGAGCAGAGTACAGCAGAGACTCCGGTTCTGGAGATCAAAGCTACGGTCTCCCCTGTGTCTTCTGACCACGGTCGGGAGGCTGAAGCAGGAAGAGTTAACACTGTTTTGCAAGACGGGCTTCACTAGATATAACTTTGTGGTTTTGGTGCTTCCGTGTAGTTTGTGTTGGAGTCTGAGTCAGAACAACGTAGCCACACGCGAGCGCGCATGGGACACCGACCCGCAATGATTTATGCGTGTAAGAAGTTACAAACAGTACCGTTAATAATCGTGGGTCGGTTATCGGTTGGAAAAACTAATTCAAAAGTAGCATGCCTAGTTGGATTACACCAGTAGTCAGCCGATTATATCCTGTGTAGATGGTTCAAATCCCCTATGTATGTATGCGTGGTGTCACAATTTGTACTTCTAAAAACACGCGTAGCCGCCAATGTACAGTATATATGCCATTTGTTCTGGGCTACATGATAAACTAGGGGCCAGAAATTACATGCAGATAAACTGGTAATTAATTAGGTCTATATGCCATCACAATGAAATGCCTAAGAGACTGTATAAAACCTGTACTTACTGTCTTCCCCTCACTGTACACCACTCTCAGCTCAGTTTAATGTCCTGTCGTAAAGCAAAAGCTGATTTTATTGCTGTCATTGTGCTATATTAGGCCTCTAGTCAACTCCCTCCGTTCACTCCCTGCCTTTCTCTCTACACTGCAGCAGCAGCAGCACGTCAGGCTGGTCGTCATAATGAATCCATTTAGGGCCGGACTGATTAGGTCTGCCGTCTGCTCTGTTCGGCACATCTATCAAGCCAGCGTCAAACTCATTTTGTCAATTAATAATCCCCATATTAGAGCCGCGGTGTATGTGCCTCAAAGTACGTGTGAGTTTACTCTCTTCAGCCTGAGAGTGCAGCATTCTGTTTTTTTAGGTGGATTTAAACAGTATTTTTTTCTTTCTTTCCACCACTACTTTCTCTATTTTAAATTCAGGCTTTGTTGGTTTTTATTTCCCTTGATTTGCAGCCTAATGGCTTCTAGTTTGGTTTACAATTACTGTGGATTGCAACAGTATTCCTCATTGTTAAATTAAAGGAGGCTGAAGGTTTCCGGGCGATTTAAAAGATATTTCATGTTTAATAGGATTTATGTCTGAAGGCTCAGTTCCTCACTGACGGCTAGTGTAATTAAATTTATGACCCTGCTCATGTAATATTACACATTATTATTAGTATAAGTAGTCTAATTAGTAGCCTACAACCGTTTAATTTTATTGCAGCGAACTTTAAGCCCATAGCTGCTTACTTGATTCACAGCTGAAGGATAAAAAGTAACAGCTCGTTGATGCTCATGAAGCCTTTCTTTGGATTTAAGGGTTTTTAACAGGATTCATGTGTCCCCTGGCGAACTTTACTCTTTAATCACCGTGCAAACTTCCAATTAATACAGGAAAAGAGCTAAAACATGAGGTTAAATGGTTTGCAGTTGCAACATGTGCTGACTACACACACATAAAACATGACGGAGGTCATTTGCTATTTAGATTTTTACACCTGTTTGGAATAAAACCTGTAACATATGTAAATGCTGGACCTTCATACTTTGAGGAAAATTAGAATGTTTCTGATGATGATGATGATTATGATTTAAATTGAGATACTTTTCTACAAATTAAACATCAGACCTGTGTTTGTAGTCTACAAGATGTTCTCAAATGCGTCTTATGTCTAAGAATCAGAGGGTTACATCCACGATGTTGAAGGAAAGACTACCGGCACCCGGTAGTAGGCTAGCTAACTTGCTAGCTAAAGTTGTTATAAAGAATAAATGGCTTTCAGTGTCAACATCACAATTAACTATTTTGTCAGAGGAGACATGACCAGCCTGTATTAGTTTGATATATTAGTAATATGAGAGCAGTTGGCTAAGCTAGCTAATGTTGGCTAACGTTAGCTATAAGTTTGTTTGGTGATATTTGTGACTTTGCTGTATAATATAGTGCTGCTACCCTAGGGTGACCATTTTTTCAAATCCCCAAACCGGGACACTTAAGTGTACCGCACGTTGATGCACGCACGTTCACGTGCTAATATGCGCGCACTATAGGTGTTTTCATCAGGATGGCTTACTTGGTGCACCTGTGCCGCATTTGAGCATGGAGTGAGATCAGAAAGAAAGTAGTATTGTAGGGGGGGGGAGCTACAGTTTCCCTCAGAGGAAACGTATTACTGTCTGGGACTACATACATTATTTTTCAACTTGTTTTGTCTCAGGCAATTATAATTAAAATGGTGGAGCTCAGATGAAATTTTGGACAGGATGAAGACACCGGGTGAGAGACGGAACGGACGGTCCCTGAGGGATTTATAAGGCCTGTTGATGCGCAGAAGGAACTGTGTAGAATAATTAATCAAAACGACCCGTTTGATGTGCACATAAGCACGGAGGGTTCTGTGTGCCGTGTCCGGCGTAATTGTGACTTGACTGCGCACAACATCACTCTCTATACAGATTGCAGCAGTGCGCTCTGCTGGCTCTCTTTATACTTATCTTATGCGCACAAATTAATTAATGAGTGGCACATGATAAACATCTATGTAAGTATGATATTATTATTTTAATTGTGGTGAAAACTGGGATAATTTGTTAGTGACTGTTGAAGACCAGGATATTTGAGTGTTTTACAGATATGTGTCAGACACATCAGTTTGAAACCGGGACTATCCTGGACAAACCGGGACGTCTGGTCACCGTATGCAACCCTCAACTTTGACTGAAACCATAATGAAATTTACTCCACCTCTGTTGCGGTGTAACCACTTCTAGTGTTGTTTAACGCAACCACGATCATTTCCTAATCCTCACTGAGTTGTTTTGTTGCCTAAACCTAACTAAGTTGTTTCCTGTGAAAACGGAAGTTTATTGAGAAAAGACTGGAGTGGAAATTGACGCTGGACATTTGTAGGAAAAATGAGGAATAACTTTTCATAAGATATCATAGGAACCATTGTATGAGAATACGTTGACCCCGTTGCTTTATCCCATGTTTGGATTCTTTTGGGGATCTTAACAGACTTATCTCTCCATGTTTGATTGTTTCTACAGCTGGGGTGCACAAGTCAAATGTTTGGACCACTTCGCCAAAGCTAGCTCATGTGATTGGCTCAAAAGGAGGAGACATCTGATTGAAAGGTTTTCTGAAGGGATTCTGGTGCTCGGAATCACCAACACTTTTGTACACAGGGACTGCCAAAATCAACACAAAATGTCTTCATAGTAGCTTTAAATAAACCATCTTTGGGTGAGAGCTAATAATACAGACAGACACTCAAAGAGCACATTAACCAGGCGGCAGCCAAGAGTTTCTTTTCATTGTTTGGCCAAGTCACAGAATCACATTCACAAAGATGAATCTTTCAGTCCTAGCAAATGCTTTTGAATTGGAATAAAAGAGAGATGAGTCATCAAGTGAAAGTAAGAACGACACTTGCATTTTCAGCATTAATCATCTCTTCTTTCATCATTTATCTTTTAAAAGATTACCATTGCCTTTGTGGTTTCAGCAGGGCAACCTAGACGATATTAAATCTTGTTTGAATTAAATACATCAATTTACAATTTATTTTCCTGTCAGATCATATGCACTCTGCTAGGCCTGCTGTTATTTACTTATATATATATATATATAAATAAATTATTTTATATATATATATATATAAAATATTTTTTATTTAATTTATTTTTATTTTTATTTTTTTGCTGTTGGCTGTGGAACAAAATGAAGGTAAAAAAACTTGAGAGAGACAGATTCTAGCTCAGTATTATGGGACATATGTTCCAATTAAGGATATCTCTAAGGTGTGTGTGAAGCAAAGTGATGCTGTCATGACTGAATGGCCTCCTCATCTCATCCTGTATTCTCTGGATAAATCACACAGTTTCACACAGAAGAACCATGTGACTTCATGGTACTGTAACACTAAAATCCCTCTAGTTATGTTGAGAGTGAAATTTATTACTCCATGACGTTTTCACATAGAATGATGGCTTCAGTGTTGTACAGTACAGCACTCTGGATTTAACATCAGCCGTGTGTGTGTGTGTGTGTGTGTGTGTGTGTGCTCCACAAGAGGCCCCATGTTAACAGCATTTCAGGTGTAAATCCCTGCTCTCCTGTGTGTGTGGTTTTCCATGCGTGAGTGAGGGTGTGTGAGTCTGTCAATATGTGTGTGCGAGCAGCTCCATTATAAATCTCCGCTCTCCTGGGTGTGTGTGCAACAGGGCGAAGCTTTGTCGCCTGACAGGCAACATACGGAATGAAAACGCTCCTCCAAGATGTCTGTCATGTCCGCCCAGCCACCGCAGTCTCCTGGGCCGGCAAGTAACTATCCTGTTTTCCACTTCTTCTTCTTCTTGCCCCCTCTACTGTGATGTTTTCTTGAATCTTTCCTCTTTCAGTGCAAATGTGTTCTATGCACAAAGAGTGAGGGAAATATATTTCACCACAACAAAAGCATTGGATGGAGGACCCAGGTAGAAACAGTTGAGTGAAAAGTGAGGGACATCAACAGTTTTCTATTTGTGAATAATGTACATTGAATGTACGCATATTATGACCTCAACCTAACCCTAACGGCGTGTCCACACCGCCCGCATGAGCAGCGCGTGGCGGCTGCTGAACCTGTTGTATTTTAATTTCGGTGTCCATGTTAACAGGTTAGAGCAGCCACACTGCCCGCGTGAGACGCACGGCTCGGCTCGGCTCGGCTCAGCTCGGGTCGGCTCGGCTCGGCTCGGCTGCATGTCAGCTGCATCTCTTCTAGAGATTCGAGGTCTCGCCTATTTTTTTTACCGCGATATGGAGTTTCACGCTGTCTATAGTACAGCGGCTCATTTCCGCTTTTGCTCCTGTCATAATTCCGATGTTTGCTAGAGGTCGCTGTCGTCTGCTTTTGTTCCTTGTTTCGGTGATCGACCATGTGAATAGACGACAAAACCTACTTCTGGGTAGGCAGACGCACATATGAGGCTTATAACCACTGATAATACACATTTAATGATCTGATCAGAACAGTCTAATCGTCTGTTTACTCAGAGTCAGATGAAAAGATCCATAACAGTTCCATCTCTTTTGTACACAGATAGTTTAGATAATGTATAGCCTACAGACACAAAGGCTAGAAACAGCAGGAAACTGCTAGCCTAGAACTATACAGGGTGATAGGGTTTTCGGTTAGTTTCGGTTTTCCACCTTCGAAGAAGAGCAGCCGCTTCTCTAAACTTTGTCTCATCCAGAGAGTCCCAAATGGGTATCTATGTCCCCTCAGACGGTTTGAAGGGGATACTACTATATCAGCAGAGCGCAGAGCAATAATATAATGCACAGCAGACTATAGGGCAGGTTCATATTTTCTTAAAATATTATGACTTTATTGTCATTAAATCACAACTTTATTATTGTAGGCTAACATTACTTTTTTCCTCAATATATTAGGCTATAACTTTATTCTCGACTTCTCAGAGAACACATACTGTACGTGGGATATGTTTTGAATGTGCAGAAGGTTTTGAACATGACCATAAATCTTGCTGAAACACGCATACTGTATGAGTTATTGAAGGGTTTATAAGGGTTTATAAATGAATCAAAGTGAATTCATGTATTATTGGCATGAATAAATGCCACATTCCCCAGACAAAAGAGGATGGAAGAGTAAATCATGCCTGTGTTCTGACTCAGCAGGGACAACATTAAATGAGAAAAGTTTATATATAGGAGCACAAATATATAAAAGCAATACAGAATGCCTGAGAGCCACACTGCATTATATTCCATTATATTTTGAATTTTCACCTGGTGCCTTTTCCTTTAAATTAATAGAGACATTGCAAAAAAATGTCACCAGTAATAACTCCAGTGATCCCTTCACGTTTCATCTAACACCACCATCAAGTCCTTATAATTTATCCAGTACTTTGGCTTATGACCTGCAAACTAATGACATTCCCATCAGCCTCAGTTGTGTTTACTGCTCATTAGCACATTTTATCATGCAGACAAGCTAAAATATTATACCTGCTAAACTTGCTATCATAAATATGTTAGCATGTGGACATTAGCATTTAGCTCAAAGCAACACTGTGCATAAGTACAGCCCTACAGAGCCACTAGCATGGCTGAAGTGATGAAAATTTAATTTAATTTTGTATTTATTTAAACGTTATTTAGCCAGGGAAGACCAATTTGAGGCTGAGGTCTCATTTTTGATGGTGCCCTGGTTAGTTCAAACATGTTTGGTGTTCTGATAAAGCAGTTCAAATCAAAAATGAATGAAGACATGATCAGACAGAGCTGAAGGATATGACAAAACCGTATTGCAATGAGCCAGGAACCAGATCAAAAGTGTTAGAGTGTCTTTTCATGTACAAATTGAAGACAAACGTGTCGATAAGTGATGACATAGCCCACGGATACATTATTTAGATAATTATTGAAGTCTTCAATAATTAAAATGAAGAAGTGGTGCAAGGGGCCTGAAACATAGTTGGATGAAATTCCACTCAGAGTAACATAAACAAGTCAGTTTCTAGTGTTGTACATGCATACATGCTGTTTGGAGTCAATTTTAGGGAAAGCACTTTGATTAAAGTGTTAATAATGAAGAGTTGTGTGTTAAGGTGGTTGCTTACTTGCTTGTTATATACTGTAAAGAAGTTACTGTCTTAACTAAACATTCATGGTATCCTCTTCTTTGAGCTCCAAAAAGAATGTTCTCAGTTTTCCATAAATAAGAGGAGTGTTTATTATTTAAGCCACATTGAAATATATTTGCAGCTCGGATATACAACATACACATACAAATAAATTCTCCTATAAAAGCTGATATTGAAATGTTGACAAATACCTGTCACAAATTAAGTTAATTGTACAATAAAAGCAGGTATTAATAAATGTGTTTCATTATTTGACATTTTAATGGGAAATAAAAAGATGAATCATGAATAAAACCAGTATTCCTAATTCACTTTGTGAATCCAGTTATTCTTCTTTTTAAACTGTGTTTTCAAATAGAATTTTAAATTCCATTATTTATTTATTTATGAATTCATTAATGCATTTTTAAATGATTAACTTATTGACTGCTTAATGGTGTTTTTGTAAATCCTTTTTTTTTTTTTTTTAAAGTTATTTTTTTGGGGGCATTTTTCCATTTTTATTGAGGACAGAGTCTTGAAAGGGGGGAGAGAGAGAGAGTGGATGCAGAAAGGGCCACAGGCCAGATTCGAACCCGGGCCGCCGCGGTCAGGACCAAGCCTTGATACATGGACGCCCGCTCTACCAACTGAGCTAACCCGTAAATCGTTTTTTTAATTTGAAGTATTTATTGATGGATTAATATTTCATTTGTAAATTCTTTTCATAATTCATCTTTTTATTGCCCATTAAAATGTCAAATAATGAAACACATTTATTAATTCCTGTTTTTATTGTGCAATTAACAAATGAATTTGTAAACACATCTATTAATGCCTATTTTTATTTTACAATTAATTATTAATTAATAGCTGTATTACTATTTACGTGACTCTTGTGGTCCTCCGTACTGGCCGAGCATTTGTAAAGTTCTGCTCAGTACCCAAATTGCATTGGAGAGCTGAACCAGGAGCTTCTCCAATCAGGATTCGCGGCTCGTCAGACAGGGAGGAGATGGGCGATGCCTCAGCAGGTGGAGTCAGTCTCGTGCACAGGACCTCATATCTTCACATCAAAACACGACGAGGGCTAGACACATGGAGCCGGCGTCAGCTGTGCCCGTAACAATGTAATAAAACAAATATTGGCCCCAGGACTTGTAGACCTAGAACTGGTAATCAGCTGTTTTTAAAATCTACCTCTTAAATAGGATGATGCCCTTTTGATTACTTCTTTGCGGGAACCAATTTTTCTTAATTCATACAGCTAAATGCCCAGGTTCAAAAATATGATCCAACACGACCCTGTCACTTAGCAACCTACTTCCTCGATGTGGCTGATTGTACACAAAATACAGGTTTTGGTGGAGTGGTACAGTCTAAAACCTGACTGTAATTCATATGAAATATAAGGACTAGTATGACATGGACTGTTCAATCTGTTAATGAATAAATCTTTCCATGACCTTGACTGACGGTTATTGGATTGGAATGGCAATGGGCCAGCATGATGTCAGGGACAAACATAATGAGCACCTCCACATGAGAGTTCAGTTTTCAAGTTTATGGGAAGGTTAAGGTTGGCATTAAAGATTAACGCAATTCCTCCGGCACTCCAGTATCCCAGGTGATTTACAAAACAGTAGACAGTAGGGCTTCTTTTAAAGGTAGACATTTCTTTGAAAGATGCAATGTGTAAGATGTGGACAGAATTTTAGTTTAAAACGTTCAGAAATGAACTAGCATTGTCAGCAGAATGTGCAGAGGTTAAAGTGTTGACGTTATATCAGAGACGTCTACAGCTGCCCCGGGGGCTTGTCAATTATACATCCATGGTTCATGTGTGTTATTGTATTAAATCCAAAGTGGCAGAGCTCAGAGCAGAGCCGCTGTTCCTTTGCGTCGAAAGGGGCCAGCTGAGGTGATTCGGGCATCTGATCAGGATGCCTCCTGGACGCCTCCCTTTGGAGGTTTTTCGGACACGGCCAACTGGTAAGAGGCCCCGGGGTTGAGCCAGAACACGCTGGAGAGACAAGGCAAAAGTGAGCATGGCTCACATACCCCGCTCACTGCTTGACCCCTACTAAAGTAGGGCCAAAGGTTTTGCCCTTTTGGAAAAATTTCAAAGATTTTGGGCACCATGGACTTCTAACCCCCAAAAGGCACAATTAGACCTCACTGTCAACCATCATACCAAATTTGAAGATCCTAAGTTAAATAGCTTTCAAGTTCTGCTCCGGAAACGAAAGTGTGACACGCGAACGAACGGAAGGACGGACACGCGGAAGGACGGACACACAGAGCGCTATATACCCCCGACTACGTTTTCGCGGGGGTATAATTATACATCTCGTCTGGCCTGGGAACGTCTCGGGGTCCCCCAGGAAAAGCTGGAAATAGTTGCTGGGGACAGGAATGCCGACTGCTCTCTTCCCGGCAGGGTGGTCTCTTAGAGGACAAGACGAAGGTGCGGGTCGTTTTCTACACGGACCCGAGTAGAACCGCTTCTACACGGTTAGTTGCACAGTAAATGCAAAGATGGCTAACGTAAACTATAGGCCCATGCCACACGTGAAGAATATAAGACAGCAGTGTTATTTTGACCGGCTCTCTTTATTTCATGAGTGTAAATTTAGATGAACGCAGTAGTGGAGGTGAAATGCTGACCCCTATTTGTTTGGAGCATGTGGCTGCATCTTACACATCTTGAACTTTAGACGGGTTTCACACGGCCCCCGTCACGTCAATACTGATCCTTGATTAGGTCGTTTATCATTGATGCTGTATCAAAGCGCAATGAACTCAATCAACCCGTTATTCTCTCTCTTTCTCTTTGTATTTCTATCTTTCTTTCTTTCTTTCTCCAGCATTGACCCATCATGACCCCCAAAGCAATTCTCAGTGGTTGGTTGTCATGTTAGATCGATGACGCCATCAGCGGACAGCCTGTGGTGGAGAGGGGTGTTAGATATGATGGAGGTACATGGCAATAGAAGAGATTCAAACAAAACTCAAAAATCCACAGATATTTTCTCACTTTCTTTTTAACTTGTGTGCATCTGTGTTCCCTGTGTTTCTTCCACACCTCTCGGTCGCGGTGTACACTCACAGGGGTCAGCTGCCATGTTAGATGGATTGAGCCATCAGTCGGCCCTTTGTGACACCTCGCTGGAGATGAGATGAAGGAGAGGTATTAGGATGCATCATCGACTTAATGAAATGTAAACAGAAAATGGAGACAGACACATCTGTGCACACATCCAGGTTGACTGTGAATACAGCACAAACAATAGCTATAACAGTCTGCACTGGAGCTACAGCAGTAGATGTTGGTTGTTGTGTAGCTGTTACATATCTCTCTTTCTAATCCACCCCGACCCAAAACCCTCTCTCACAGGTCAGCTGTCATTTTAGATGGATGGAGCCATCAGCTGCTCTGACCTTTTTAGTCCAAATTACTGGCTGGTTCTGCAGGCTCTCCGCCTGTCTCTGTTTCTCTGTTAGGCACGAAAGCATCGTATCCTCCCACACCGTCTTTCTGATTTTTTTTGCTGTGTCTCTCATTTTAAGAAGAATATGAGAGTATGTAAGGGGGCTAATGCGTATCTGACACATGGCAAACAGTGGCTACAGCACGGATAGCCTCAGAGGATACTCTGAATTTCCTAACAAATTTACCTAAACTCAGTGCTCAAAGTGGGCTGATACTCACCAGTACGCAGTACCGGCACTTCTTCATCTTACTCGTTGACTTTTTCTTGAACACCGGCACTTCTCACAAGCTGTCGGTACTCTTTTCTGCCCTCTCCATTTCAGGTTCTCTGGGATATTCATAATGGCGATTCGTAACGGCGCAGCGGCACCCTAATTGTGCCGCGCCTCATATGTCGTAATGAACCTAAAAACTACGTGGGGAGCATCTGGACGAGCCGACGTCCGGCACGGGGGAGGAGGGGTGAGAATTAAATAATTAAACATTATTTAAAAGTTTTCTGAATCTGCTCTTTTAGGGCAAACAGTTCAAGAAGAATTAAATGTTCAGAAGGCTGTGATATATGTAAATACTAAAATAATCATTTAAATAGTGATAATAATGGTTCAAAATGATGTAAAATTGCATAGTTTTAAGTCAAAAACCTTCAAATTTTCTTGGGGGGGACCCCCAAACCATACATCTTTTATTCACTGTAGAAATTCAGAATGTGTCTCTTTCTCCTGCTGTATAATATGTAGGAGCATCCTGACTGGGACACTGCTCCTAAAACTTGAATGATACTGTACTATAGGCTACTAATAACAGAGGAAAGCATTGTAAGTATTAACACTATGGGTAAACAAACACACCACCTTAACCCTATAATGTTTCAGTTGGATTATTATTGGAGTATTATAGGCCTACTATAGAAAATGCAAAGCCCAAGTATAATAATAGCAATAAAACCACTGCTGATTATGATTGACACAGTATAACATGCTTAAAGAAATAATGAATAAATAGGAATAAGTCACAAGAGATTGCTGATGCTGGCCGATACACATGTGAATAAAAGGAGTACTGACACTTATTTTTTCCACTTCAAGCCCTGCCTATACTGTATTACCAGTCTAAATGGAACCCAACACATTTTTCACCTGTTGAAAATGTGTGGAAGATGCCAGCCGTGCCGCTTTCATCCTTTTATGCAAAGTGCTTGGATGAAGGGATGAAAGCTTTCGCTCCTGACGCTCCTGTCGTTACTAAGCAACCAAAACCTGCACACTGTGATTACGATGATGATGAAGTTGCTGTAATTTAGCAGTGAGCCTCACTAACTATACAAAGTCAGAACAAAGATAAATGGATTTCCAGCACTAGCTTTACTGCTCGATTTGTCTGTGTCTATTTGGCTTACCTTTCAACCGGATGTTGTGACATCCTTGGACGGAAAGGGGCGAAGCAAGTAAAATAATCCACGGGACACATGTAAAGCTCTGGGTAGCCCTGCACTAAAATGATTAACTTCTCCTCCATATGTTTACTGTAGACTGATATTTTACGGAAGAAAAAAAGATATTAGCCGGCTTTGATTTGGTTGTTCCTCCTCACATGACATGCGGTGCGCGTTAATGCGTTACAAAAGTTAAAAACTACCAATGGTACATGTCCACAGGGGTGTTTTCTATCACGAGGGATCGCCTCTCTTCCCAGCACTGGATGCTCGATGGGCTGCCATGAGACACAAGGCACTAGGCACCTGATTGGACGAATGATTTCCCTCTCGGGCGGCTTCTCACAGTTTTCAAACCGGAACCAACATGGTTGCAAACATGTGGATTTCTTAAAGGCTATGCATATGTGACAAGTTAAAAGATGCACTCATAGCCTGTTAATAAATTACAAAAGCATAGTAAGTTCATAGTCAATAATGATATTAAAAAGAAGTTCAAAAGATCATACATTACATCATACATACAAGGATTGCCTAAAACCCGTATAATTGGGTAAGGTAGTTAAAACCTGTATTATATTGTTTAAAAATGGTTAAAAAGGTGTGTTACATTGTTTACTTTATTGTTTAATTTAAGATGTAAAAGTGGAGATCTGTGATCTACAAGATGGTCTTAATCTAGGATCCTGAGATGGATTATTTTGGTCTCCACCCACATACCTAGGGAAGTCGCTTGTAAAGTTCTCGCTGAGGAAACATCACTATCACTCCTGTGATTATTTCTCCCCATTTTTCAGAGGCCTGTACTGCGAAGCTGGATTGGGTTTAGTGAGGTAACTTCAGGTTTAACCCTGGGTTTTTAGTCCTCCGGAGCAGGTTATGTTGGAGATACCAGATCAGCTCATATATAAAAGCACCGCCTGCTGACCAATCAAAGCTCTGTGCGTGGATCATAAGATACTACTACACAAATACGAATAAGTTAAAGACATAATTCAGACTAAAAGCTAAAACACAGTTTAAACTGCCAAATGCAGGAAGGACAGCCGCCAAAGAAATCGCAGACAGTGTGAATGCGTAAATAGGCTTAAAATATCACTGTCTCAACTAGAGCTTGAATATATCTGACTATATCTATAATGTGTGTATTCCGGTAAATTAATGGGTTTATTAGATGTAGCCTATTCTATTCTATTCTTCCCATTTTTCAGGGGCGTAACATTTTGGAGGTACCGCTGGGTATTGCCGTCCAGATGTCCGGTATCCATACTCTGAATTCCGAGGCAGCTAAATCCCCCACACTAAAACCCAGGTAGGCTGCATTGAAGAAAGTGTTGCTGTTCGAGGTGGAAGCTGGTGGTTGAGTACACCTCACCTGAGGCCAGTCAGAGATCATCGGGGACATTAAAGACCATCCGGTCCAGAGTCAGCTCCTGCGCAGTAAAAGTCCCTCCTCTCCTGTCAACATGACAACCCTGGAAGAGCTATAGGAAGAGGTAGTAGAGCTGCACACCCTGACTAGAGACAATTTACTGGAAATCTGTGATTTTCTCCACATATCAAGCTTAGCAAGAGCAGATGTTGAAGGACAATCTAATCATATTATGAAGTAGCTTGACAGAGTTGGATTTGTTGCTACTGAAAGACAAAATTACAGATATGATTAGAGGCATCGATAACGAGATGGAACAAACTGAATATGAGAGAGAAACAGAGGAAATTGAGCAGACAACTATACAGTTAATATCACTGTTAAGGATTTCCTGCACCAGCCCCACATCACTGTCAGCCCCCGGGTGAGCATGCAACCCTCACCCAGTGCTCAGTCAAGCTCATACTGGCGCAAAGATTTCAAGATTTCTGGTCAAACAGGCGAACCAGGCCAGACTGATAAACTGACATTTTCCAGCTTTAACATCACAAGAGACATGCTGAGCCTTTATCAGGACAACTTTCCTTCTCTTTTTGAGAAAATCAAACTGGACTTAAAGAAATGGAAAACAGTTAACTTCTCCTTAGCAGGAAAAGTAGGTAGATTATAGTAAATAATGAACTATTGCAAACTATAAACGAGAGACCATCATGCGAAAGGGATCACACCAGCCGCTACCCCTAATCGGGCGTAAAGTTGGGGGTCAAAGGTCCCTTCCTTCACTTCCTACCCTCTGCTTCTGGCCCTCTTGCTCGGACCACACCCATCTTCAAACTCAGCCTTCATTTTATGAGTGCATGTTTGCATGGTTGTGATGCTATCGCGTTGATTTCCACAGACAGACTTATAACCTCCATGATGACACACACGCACACTCACAAGGTGAAAACAAACCCAGTAGATACAGTTATTTTTTATTGTGACAGTGGTTGCAGCCAGAGCCGGAGATAAAACTCTATAAATCATGAGAAGTGAAAATTTATGCTTAAATGAACGTTCCTGACCATTTTTATTGCCATTTCCACATCACCTCATATCATCTTTAATAGACCAGCCATTTTAAAGAGATATACGTTTGATAAATCACAACTTCCTTTTATGCATGCGTTAATAAAAACATATTATATATACATATGTTAAATGCTTAAATTAGACCAAATAAATACACTTAGGCAGAATTAACAGGCTATCTTATTCTTTTCATTTCCTCTCATCAGTGTAGGCGGAGTTAACAGGCTCTCGTTTTTTCCGGCCATCAGTAAAACAAACAGAATGTACACCAGCCTTTCATATTAGATTCAATGCTGTTAGTAGGCTACAATTATCAGAACAATACAAACATTCAGGCTCCCTCATGTGGCTCAAAGGTGTACTGCAAATATAAATCTTAAATAAAAAGACTACGGAAGAAATTACGCAAATTGATTTGTCTTTATATTTATATTATATATATTTATTTTTATTCATATAATAAAATCTCCTGCGACTGAACTAATGCTTTTGAACCTTTTTCATCCAAATTTGTGAGCTGTCTACTTTATTTTCATCTTGAACTGAACAGACATTGTCTATTTTAATCTATTTTGCTTGAAGCACTGTGTAAACATGGGGCCTAAATAACCTTTTCAAGACAGTACTGAATAATTAAAGAAGTTTTGGAAACCAATCTAAAAATATGACATATTTCTTACTTCTTTACAACTTTTTGAAATGTACAGTGTATTTTTGGAGCTACTATATGTGACAGTTGATTCTGACTCTTGGCATTAGTAAGAGTTTGGAGATCTTGGCTTCAAACTAAAGTGTAGATACTGAGAAGATGATGCCTAAAATCTGACATACGTGGGTGTCGGAAAACCAACAAAGTTTCCTTAAGAAGACTTGGGTGATACTAATGTGACTCCAGTGACATAAAATGAGCAGCAGATGCACTTTCAAGACTGAAGTTTAACTCACTGTCTGTAAGTTAAACTCACTGATCAGCAGGACTCAAAGGAGACGATGTTAGAAACAGATACAGTCATCGCGCTTCTTGATAGTTCAGTCTCACACATTGTATTGATCTCCGCTCTTTTGTCTCTTCTGTCTCTGCTGTCCAAAAATGATTCCCTTTAATACTGCATCTCTTTGAGGTGCCACTCATCCCCTTTAACAAAGGCCAGTGGTCGGATGCTGCGTTAGCAAGGGGGAAAAAAAGCTGCCTCCATATGAAATCTGACAGTCAGTTGGGAATATTACTCAAACCTCTGAGGCATGCACCTTTCAAATGAAACCAGAGCGAGAGTTGCTGAAAGAAAAGGAAAGCTAGGAGGGAAAGCGAGAGACGGGGAGAGTTTATGATGCGTTAAAATGATCCAAGGAACAGAACAGTATCCATTCGTTTTCATGAAGCGACAAACTCCTTTTTTTTTTTCTGTCAACCTCCTCCTCGCACTATCACCTCAGAAATCGTTTTTCTGTCATTCTCTTCCTTTCTTACACACCTTTTAAGCAAAAAAAAATAAACTCTGAACAAAAACAGACTACGGGGTAATAAATGACTGGCTGATGATTGGAAACATTGAAACAAGAAAAGGATTTGTTTTGTGATTTGCCATTTCTTACCATGTAGATGGGGCTGATTGTAATGACACCAACTAGTGCTGTTAACACAACGGTTTGTTACAAGTTCATTGCCATTATGTTTTAGTGATATAAATCCTATGGTCTAAAATGTTTTAAGGTAGGATGTTTGGTCTTAACACTTCAGTAGGCAGAAATGTCTTGGCATCATTTGGCAAAAACTCCATAATAACCTTTCAGCATATTGTAATTCAAGTGTTCGGAGAGAAAACTAGACTTCTGCACCTCCTCATGGCTCTGTTTTCAGGCTTTAGAACTTCTAGCCCGTGACGGGAGACTTTGACCAATCACAGGTCATTTCAGAGAGAGCGAGCGATCCTATTGGCTGTGCTCTGGCCGGTGGGCGGTGCTTGGTATTTCCTTAAGAGATCTCAACATGGCTGCCGGGTCATAGACTTTCTCATTTCACAGCTAAACAGTACACTACAAGATGATTCTGACAACATTTGAGGAGAGAAATAGGCATTACAGTAACAGAAAGTTGATTCATATTTGATCAGCGCTGCCTAGTTTGACCGTTTGGTCGGAGTTCGTGAGTGATTGACTCTTGGCTCTCATAGACAGAAGCTGGACGGTAGACTCCAGATCAGCTCTTACTGCTTGTTTTCCTCCGGTCTGTGAAATCTTGCAGATGCCATTAGGAGCACCGGAGGACACCAGAGACACATTATTTTTTTCACATTACTTGTCTCATGCACTACTGTCAGGATAGAGTGACCGTTTTATAAAAATAACTTACAACTTATAAAAAAATGACATTTTGCTCCATTTCTACGCACTGCAGCTTTAAGTGTACCGCACATTCATGCATGCGCATATGTATGCACTCATGCACAGTGTTTTCGTCAGGACGGGGGACAATTATTTTTTTCATTTAGTATATTAGCACATGTAAAATGCTCCTAGAATTTTCCAATAAGACCAGCTGTAAAGTCCAGCTTGTAGCCACCACTTATGTTTGGCCGTCTTAATATGATAATTATAATTCTAAACTGCAGGTTCGTGTGAGAGTGTAAAACTTGACCGTTGTAGCAACAGTAACTAAGTGGGGCATGGCTTGGCAGTCGGTTCGTTGAATTTTCACACATCATTTGATCAATTTACTACATATTAGCACAAAAACAATGTATTCTGTTCATACTGTCTTTACTGTTGCCTATAAAAAAGAGAGGGAACATTTACCACTTTAAGTATATATACAAAATGCCAATTGACAGTTTTATTCTGCTGGTTAAAGTTTGTTGGTCAGAGTGTAGAGATATGCCTCTGGGACAAATAGCTCAGCAGCTTTGCAGCTGTTCGACATCCTGCGTGAACACAGCCTTTCTGCATCCTTAATGCAACCCCTCCTGTTGCAGAACAGATAACACAACGCAGGTCTATAAACCGAGGTAATCCTACAGAAGCTAAATGGACTCCTGCTGATTATTGACCATTTTCAGTGTGAGCATGTCTCTGTTTTCCTCTATCCGCTGCACATTGTACATGTCTTTCTTACCCCTGCATCATCATCACTCTCCTTCTGCCCCTCCTATATATTCATCTCCCATCCCTTTCCTCTTGATTGTGTCCAATTACTGCTCTATTTTTAGTTGCTGACTCCTCAAGAGAACTGCTTATTTTCTTCTTCCTTTTAAACTGACACTGAACATCACAAGAGGGAGTTGTGTGAAGTCAGAGAGCGCGATTGTACACAGCGTTTTATTGCAGTGGTGGTGATCTCTAAGTGAGTTTCCGATTGCTGCTTGTCATTCAGTTGTGGTTAATAGAAGGTATGAGTATGTGTGTATTTGTATGTGTGTGCATGTCTTGTGTTAGAGGAACAGCGAGGCGTTGAGTAATTGCATGCAAAGGTGCCTTTGAGAGGGAAATGAGACAGTAAAGTGGCTTGTCAGGGTGGATTATTTTGGAAAGTACTACAAGAAGAAATTGTACAAATGTACTCTTCTTTAAAACCACAGTACTGTTTTTACTGCTGTCACACTCATATTAATAAGAGTCTTGACTATCACTGATCAATATATTGCCGTTTGTTTTGTCATACATTTAATCGATTATATATGGTTGTTTACAGGAAGCCCTTATAGGATCAAATATGGCATTCAAAACATGTTAAAGGCAGTGAAATAATAACACAGAAAAAGCTTTTAAATGGTTTTATTACACGGCTTTGTTGAGTACTCGATTCTGATTGGTCAATCACTGCGTTCTACAGTCTGTTATTTCTTTATGGCAGACCGTTGCTATGTATAACAGACCGTTGCTATGGGCGCAGTTCTGATGTCAGACTCTGGTGGACCGTTTTTGTTTCAAATAGATTTTTTTAAGTAAGTAGCCGTGTAATAAGCAGGATAATGTACAGTGAGCCGGTCATTGTTGTGAAATAAACCCTGACAGGGCGATGTCCCTTATAAATTAAAAAGAAAATAACACTAATGTGTGAGGGAAATGTCTTTATTCTTTGATTTTTGGGTTGCTGGAAAAAATTTAACAAATAATGCCTGACAATTACTGATATATTAGACTTCATACATGTTGAAAATCAAACACACACCATGTTATGTTAGACATTTTACAAAGTAAAAGTCCCTAGAAGTGTATGATTCAACTTTTTCCCATGGTTTAGTGTTAATAAAGTTAACAAAAATCGCAATAAATCGCAATATCTAGTCGCGATACTTGTAGAATCGCATATCTAATCGGCACCCAAGCATCGTGATAGTATCAAATAGGGAGATAGGTGAATCGTCCCAGCCCTACTGGGAACATAGGACATCAGTTTGCTGTCAACGTTTGTGTGATAAAAGTTATATCCTTGATATTGGATTAATTTTAAGGATATTATGGTCTTTAATGTATTTGTAGCTTATATTAAATGTATGTGTGTATATTTCTGCTTTTATGAGTGCATTTCCCCTTTACATCCAGTATACTTACTGATGCTTGTCAATGCCTGTGTGCTCACGCTTGCTTGCGTACGCATCCATGTCTCTAAGGGACCGGGTTTTTCTTTTGCTGTGTGTGTGTGTGTGTGTGTGTGTGTGTGTGTGTGTGTGTGTGTGTCAATGTGAACATGGCTGTGTGTGTGTGCTATATCAGCGTGAGCCACCTGTTCATGAAGCACTGTGGCGAGTGAGAGGTCTGGATCACGCTGAATCCCGTTGAGTTGACACCTGTCAGCCTGTCAGCCCCGTCTGCTTAACTGTCCTGTCCTGCACTGGATAGCAGCTTCCAGCACCGATAACCCACAGACCATGTCTAACACTGACAGCTCCACCGCCGTACACTGGGACGTCAGGGGGAGACACAGACCACAGAAGTATGAGGGAAAACCAGCACAGAACTCTACTTCCTGTCAGCGAGTG
This sequence comes from Sebastes fasciatus, assembly GCF_043250625.1. Classification (NCBI taxonomy): domain Eukaryota; kingdom Metazoa; phylum Chordata; class Actinopteri; order Perciformes; family Sebastidae; genus Sebastes; species Sebastes fasciatus. The sequence continues at coordinate 5,381,108 of NC_133804.1, read as the reverse complement.
TGTTCTGTGGTGTTGAGGTGAAAATGCATTGTTTGAGGAAAACAGGTGTTTTTACCCTTTGTGTATGGATAATGTACATAAAGTTCATCATCCTTACAAAAGACGCCCTTACAGGGTAATACATTAAAGGATAAGGTGTATTTTAAACTATATTTTTCTTATTATCAACTAGGGCTGTTAAAGTTAACGCAATAATAACGCGTTAAAGCAAATTAATTTTAGCATATTTGCCCACTCCCATGTTGATAGGAGTATTAAATCCTTGACAAATCTCCCTTTACATTTTGAACAGATAAAAAATGTGTGATTATTTTGTGATTAATCGCGATTAACTATGGAAAATCATGCGATTAATCGCGATTAAATTGTTTCATGGGAAACTGCGTACTGATGAGCAGATAGATAGATAGATAGATAGATAGATAAGACAGATAGATCTACAATAACGTCAACTAAATAATCACAGTTATTTAGTTTTAGCTTTCTAGTTTGATTTTGCTACCTCAGGCAGCTACCCCTCACCACATTTGTGTCATTGTGGGAATAAAGTTAACACAAATTTGAGGCTACGCAACTTTGATTGCTAACGTTGGCTAATGCATTAGTTTAGACAGCTAAATTTGCTTGCTATGATAGCCTATTCCTAGTTAAAGCTGATTTGACCAAAAGGAGCTGTACTCCTTACAAACACAGTGAGCAGTTATTGTACACTAGTAACTGGAACTATTTAGTTGTCCTGGGGGCACATGTAACAATAAAGTATGTGTGGTGACTGGCTTAACCATATATTGTGCCATTATATTCAGCCACGCTAGCAGGAATAGCAGTCTTTTGGGCCACCACTTTGGTCCATACTGAAATGCCTCAACAACTATTGGATGAATTGCCGTAGAATTTGGTACAGATATCCATGGTGCCCAGAGGATGAATCCTAATGGCTTTCATGAACAGTTTTCACGTACCCAGTAAAAAATATCTCAACATCTAATTGATGGCTTGCTGTGGCATATTGTACAGATATCCATGGTTGCTAGATGATGAACCCCTTAAGGGCTTTATACACTGCACTTAACCCCAGGCTGAGGGAGCTGTTGGCCTGGGGCTGAGAAAGCTTTCACACCGGCACAATCCTGGCACATTCCAAAGTTAACCCTGAGGGCCGAGGGCTTGCTGGCCCTCATTGTTGCCAGAACTTGCGAGAGAAACGAGCTACCAGGTCTATAGAAACAAGCCCAAAAGAAGCAAATCTAACCCCAAAAAAGCCCTACCTTCCACAAAATGAGAGAGAGAGGCGGCCAATTGATCACTTCATATTTCATTTTTGCATTGTATTTTTGCTTCCATTTTTAGCTTGTAACTCTAGTTTTTCTTGTTAACTGAATTTAAAGAAGTTGAACATTTTATTTAATTTCTGTGTTTAATTTTTATCTGGTAACTTTACATTTTTCTTGTCAACTAAACTTAAAGAAGTTGGACATTTTGTTGCATTTTTGCAAAGACCGTGAATCTAATGTCGGTAAGCCTCACTGAAGAAAACGGTGCTGCGTTTCTTTTGTTTTTCAAACAAAAGAAACGCGTATATCAAACTTGTGTGTATGGGGGAAGGGGAGGGGCGAAGGGATCGGGGTTGTGTACGTATCCTGCAACAGGACAAACTAGACCGGTATAGCAGACGGAGACAGAAGTAAGCCCAAATTGTCATGTCATTTAACCCAGGGCTAGTAGAAGTGCCGTGTGGATCATATAGCTCTAGGCTTAGGTTAACAATGGGTTAATGGTGTGTGTGAAAAGGGGGTTGATAATATGAAGTTCAATAAAAGTCCTTTAGGGAGTAGAGCATGTCGGCCCAAGTACGCTTATGTATTGCAAAAGCAGTGTTGGATATGTACTGCTGTTAGTTTAACAATATAGCAAAGTTTTTGCACAAAATCTGTCTTTTTTTAGCTCAAAATTTGGTTTGGTATTCTACTTCGGTTCCCCAAAAAACATAAAATAGTACAACAAACACTCTCAGCAAGTTCAGAGAGAGAGAAAGTTTAAAGGAGAAATCTCTGTGAGCATATTTTGCTCAAATACATGTCATGACAGCGTGAGTGATGTGCCTCTAGTGGCGTCATGCATCATCCGCAGACAGCGAGATTTAACTGATTTACTGAGCGTGTGTGTTCAAAAAAGCACACCTGCTCACAGATTAGCTGTCATTGACCACACACACACGCACGCACGCGCACGCACGCACGCACGCACGCACGCACGCACGCACGCATGCACACACACACACACACACACACACACACACACACACACACACACACACACACACACACACTGATATCTGCACTACATCTCTCTGCTTTTACAGTGTGTACAGACACACACACACACACACACACACACACACACACACACACACACACACACACACACACACACACAGATGGGCTACTGAACCATGGCCTTGTGTGGAAATGTTTGGACACACGCACACACACACACACAGATACTTGGGAGCAGGCAAAGATTCATACACAGATACTCCGACAAACAACCACACAAACATGCAAAGAATGACCATCCAAGGACTATCACATCCCCTGATCCGGTCACCAGCAGGACTCTGGCTTTTTTTCTTCATCTCCCAATGTTGGTAATGGCAGAAGCTCCTCTACAAATGAACAGAAACTTTTCAAAAAGTATCTGTCTCGACTCTTCTTTGTCTGGTTTCAGAAACAGATTCTAAAAATAAAAATATACCACAAGCGGCTCATCTGGTGTTTGACCATTCATGACCTCCTTAGGTGGAATGTGCATTTAAAAATATTTCATGCGATAAAGATTTTCATTTCAGTAGGGTAAGATTGACCAAAATAACAGTTCCTCAGGCTCCATCTCATTAGAGCCCTAAGCATTTGCCCTGTCCACTCCGCCTCCCCACATATACACATGTAGGGATTGCCATCTTAAAGGGAAACTATGGTTTATTACAATTTGGGTTTATTTCTATATGATTAGTTATGATTAGTTCGGTTATGATAACATTGTACTCGTTGTGAAGTAAATGATGACATCTTCGAACACTGCAGAGACCAGTGTGCCCAACTGTGGCAAGTACAGTTGAAGTTAACATCATGTCAATATTGACATCATATCAGCAACATTACTACACTTCCAATGTTGTAGGAAATGCAGTGACTTGCAGGGCTTCATGAATGAATAAAGAACGGGGTTTTAACTGTGGATTACTACTGGCTTAACCTTTTTCTGTCTAAAAAAAATATTTAAAAATATAAATGACATTTCAAATAAATTTAAATGGTCATTATGAAAGGTAAACTCTATGTGGAAAGAAAGGGCTGGCAGCAGCAGCCCAGCACCAGAAACGTTGCCGTTGTGGATGCCACACGCGTGAGACACGCAGCAGTTCAGCGAGGCAGCCGTCACGCACTGCTCACACGGGCAGTCTGGCCCAAGCGTCAGTCACTGCACCCGGCCAAGAAATAGTCCAGAACATAACTCAATGTAAAACCACAACTTGTTTTTTACACTTTGGGTTTTGTAACAATTAAAGAAACAAGATAAAATGTGAATTAGTGAGCTTTAGAGGTGCTGGTAGGCAGATTTTGTCAACTTTGGATGGAGTGGGTTTCGAACCTTCGTGCTAAGCGTAGCTAACCGGCTGCTAGCTGTCACTTCATATTCAATGGACAGACAGGAGAGTGGTATCGATCTTCTCACTGACAAAAACAAAAAGCCAAAAGATTCTGCAGCCTTCTTAATCTGTCTATGTTCTGTCAAAGAAGCAGTGTGATTAACAATGATTAACTGCACTTGGGAACTACGTTAGTACCTCCCTTTATCCCAGCACAAGGGTTTAAATAATGGGCCTGACTTAATATTTAAGCAAATAACCGGTCTCCTTTTGGCTCCACAGCAGCCTGTCTCAGCTGCACCCTGCCGACTGAACGAGCAAACATTATTGGTGTGTGAGCGGTGTGCCAGCCACCGCAACCTTGTTATGGAAGAATTTTCTTGCAGGAGTGTTAGACAAAACGGCACCCACTGGGCCAGTTCCAAGATCAAAATAAATCCTTTCTGCACTGATCATCAGCCAAGGTGAAAGAAGAATTTACTTTCAAATTTTGGGCACTTATCCATTTACTCCAAGCAAACCTGCAGAGTGATGAAAGCATCTGCATGTCCTTGTCAACTATGCCCTTCGGTTTGGCCTCAGGCCATGGGTGTTTTCAAGGACTGGAAGTGAAGACTGACAAGTTGGATGGAAATGAAATGCTATTGACACCAACGTTGTCCTGACAAAAGAAGGATAAACCTGTCACTAAGCTAACACTAAAAATATGTTTAATGATCACATTTTTATTTACATTTAATGGTATCTACAATTCTCTTATATTCTTACTCATATTTAACAATATGTATTGTCAATATTTTTGATATCATCCGGTCCCATCCACCCCTTTCTCTCCACTTTCTTTGTTTCTAAAATCCTCCTCCATTAACCCCTCAGTGCTCCCTGAGGAAGAGCACATTGACTATACCTATGTGAATATTATTTTCCTCTTTATCTCTGTGTCTGGCATTTTTTTTTTTTACATCTGAAGCTGTAATGAACATTTTCAGGTTTGCAAGTAAAGTGCCTCCAACTTCCTTCACCTGAAATAGTCAGAAAATCACACAGATCATGTCGCATGAGCACGAATAAGGTGATGATCATGTCAAGTCAATTTTATTGTATAGCCCAATATCATATAACATATGGCCACGTTCTTTAAGCAGTGTGTATGCGAATGTGTCCTGGGCCACATTGAAGGACCGCCTACTCAACTGACGTCCCGCTGGGATCTGCGGGTCTCTGCGCTCCTCAGGTGAATAGACAGCCAGACGTGAGTGCTTGTCTGCCTCGTAGCATGGAAACGGCTTCTGTTGCTTGGTACAACTGCATTTTATTCTTATCTATGGGCTACATATCTACAGGCTATCAGACTAGGCACGCAAAGTGCATTATTATCATACTGTCGGAGATTTGTCGGTGTTTTTGTTCCGCTGCTTTGCACAGAGCTGACACCTGCCTGCGTGCTCGCCAAACGCTCACTCGCTCTCTCCTCCCCGGCTCTCTGAAGCTCTGTACCCTGCTGTTGTCTGGCAAAGGCAGCGGTGCCGGCGGCACGCATGGAGGTCCACGGAGACCGCCGGTACAATAACCTTTTATTTTGATGTTAATAAAATGGGCCCGAATTCACAAATATGTAGGATATTACTACTGATATCCCTGTAATATTACGTCACAACGACTGCAATATTAGCCATGTGTTTACTACGTGTTTATTTGCATATACTGTAGAGCGGGGAAGTGAGATCGGATCACTGGAGACGCATGTAGAGACACATTCTAATGCCAGGTGTGAACAGGCGTACTTAAAGCTGTCGGCTTGTGTTCGGATCACTCAGGGCGCTTGTTAATGCCAGGTCTGAACAGGGCTTCTGTCCTTTTTGACCCTCACTTCGGATGGGAAAACCTCCCCAAACGAACATTGTTAAAAGGGAGAAAAATGCAAAAGCAACTGAGGACAGAACCCCTCTCCCAGGACAAGACAGACATATAATAGACATCTTGTCTAGTCCTCTCCACCATGTAATCTGGAAAGAGGACAGGAGCAAAATTGAAGCATTTCATTCACACAGATAGGAGAAAGAAAAAAAGAGAGAAAGAGAGACAAATTTCCATGAGAGAATTATCAGACAGTGTATCCTTTTACATGTATATGAGATATGAGATATGAGATTCACGTTACCACATTTGGTTTCTTTGAACTAAATTCACCTGGCTGATTTTTAGGCCTCCAAATGTTGGCTGTTTATCATGGACATAATGCAAACGCTGCCAGCACTTCCTGAAGAACCTAATTAACAGTGTCCCCACGGCACATCAGACAGGTTAAAGAGAGCCTCCCTGGAGAATCGGAAAGTATTTACCTAACAATGTGACCCTGCTCTGTTGGCCATAAGGTTTTCAAAGCAGTTAGAGTTGTCACCTGTCAGGGGACGGTGCACCCGCTACGCCAGCATCTGTCCCTCTGACACACACACACACACACACAGACGCATACACCACACACAAATAAAATGACTCTTTCCGGATACAAATACAGATGCTCTGTGCCCTCCGTCTCTGACCTCCAGCACCTGTCCTTTCTTGTCCACGGTGTTAAAGTCCACGGCCTCCAAAGTGCCGCAGCAGATGGGAGCTGATTCCCAAACTCACCTCCTGACTCTCCTCCTGTGTACTCGTTTACCCTCAAGGCACCCGCACCCACATTAGCATACAATTACCTCACATTATGATTTTCAACTTTTTCAGCTTCCACATTTAAAAAAAAAAAACCTGGTACAAGTAGAACTGTTCCTATTAAACCCAAAAAGTTAATGGACCGGTTCAGAGTTAAAAAATGTGGTTCCCTATAAAAATGTTGTTTAACATCATTTATGATTTTGGTTTTGGCCATAACTTTTTTTTTTCTTTTCGGTCCAATGTGGCAGTTATTCAGATTAAGATTTATGTTGCAGGTGAAGGGAACATGTTATATTTACTCAATTACTTATTTATACAATTATACTCAATTTAAAAAAAAAAAAAAGAAAAGTGTCCTTGAGCGAGACATTGTTGCTCCCCGGGTGCTGTGCAAAGTTATTGCAGTGGTCAAATTTAATTGATGTACCTGTGTGCATATGATGAATATAATAAAGTTGTTGAGTCAATTATCTTTGTGATGGGCTTTGGATTGAATAGATATCATAACAGATGTGACTAATCCAGCCCTGAAGAAGGTTGTTTGTGCCGCTACGCGTGGGTTGTTACCAAATCTGAACATGTACCAGCATTGTTTTTAGCATTTCATCATGAAGTAGCATTTGAATAAAGGCTTTTTTTTTGCCAGATGAGTGCCTGGAACTCCCCCTTTTTTCGAACCAATAAAGTAGCAGACTGGAAAATTAAAACAATTAGCTGAAAGAGCATAAAATGCTCCGTAGATCTGAGGGGAACTGTTAGTGGTAATTCTCTGTGGTTTGTCGATACAAGCAGCCCCTTTCACAATTACATCATTATTTGTTCCATCATTTCTAAAGAGTCAGATGCCTCACTCATTACTATCTTTTTTAACTCAGCATTTACTATTGTGTATGGAGCCTTGTGCAACTACATAACCCTTTGACTTGCAAAGTTACAGTGAACAATCAGCTTTTCATTAACGTTTTAACATGTTTCCCCTTAATTCATGAAACTTTTCTCGCATAAAGGAGGGGCAGGAGGTGGGTCGAGTTACGATATTCAAACTCTGGAGTCACTTTCAAAGTTCTGTGAGGAATAAGCACCTTCTGCTTTGCTTTTTTTTTCCTTTGCACAACCTGAATTGGGGGCGTAGGCTAATTATCTAAACATAATAAAATCATAATAACATTTAAATTACTTTGTAAAAGTTAGTTGCTTCATCATGCTTTTAATGAATGGCCATCCATCCTATTTTTCTCTTTTACTATAATGCGTATACCCTTTATTTTCTCTTGGTGGTAGCAGCTTAGTGTCTTTGTTTCAGTTTAGTTCATGACTATTTGACTTTTGCTTTCATTTCATGTTTAAAGCACTCTGCACACTCTCTGAGCAAGCATTTCACAGATGGTGATGTGAAGGGGAAGGCCAAGTTACACATCAAGCCAAGCAAGGAAAGAAATGTACACTGTATTCTCGCTTGCTAAAAAAGTCATTATTATAGTCACAGTAGTCATTATTGCATCAAACAATGCATGTAGTAGCAGCGATTTGGATGAATTCTGTATATTTGGCACTGTCTTTTGTTCACAATTACAATGCTGAAGCATTCACTTTACATTTGCTACAGCTACGATTCATTGGTATCTTAGTATTTAGAATCATTTGACATACCACACTGACAGAAAAAAACACAATTTAAAAACTATGTTGTAATGATCGAACTTGGAGCTGCCCTCTTAAGGCCTGGTCACACCAGAAAGTGGTAAAGTGTCGTCACTATACTCAGACGGCTAGTCGTAAAACTGCTGTAGCTGGTGAGCTAGCCACTAACATGATTGGGCCGTGAAAGCAAGCTTGCTAATGGTCAGTTAGCAAACTCATTAAGTCTTTAGCTTAGCTCAATCTCTAATGGGACCAGTTCACACCGTTTATTCAGTACTCAAACTGAGGAGGTTTAAATAAAAGTAAATGGTGCAACACAGCTTCTTCCATTTTGGTCACTGCTTCAGTCCTCTCTCTGCTCTCTCTGCTTGCTATTGGTCAATGGTGCAAATACATGGGTCAAAATTCACCAAATTTGAACTTGCACAGGTTTACTTCGCACCTACAAGCCAATCCACAAATTGCAGTAATTTCAATTTATCCCAAATCATCGAATGATCGGGATTAGTTAATTATTGGTTTTTATTTCTGATTTATGACACAGTGCTGAGCAGCATCTCATATTAATCTTGAAGTTCCCAGCTTTCAGATGATGTACACTTATATGTGGCATCTACTGTTGACTTTTTATCTACCCCTGAACATCCCCTGTTCCCCCACCCCTACCCCTCTTAACAATAGGACCGCTATAGCCCACGCCATTTAAAGCTTCAGTAGGCAGTGTATTTTTGGCATCATTGGGCAAAAATTCCAGAATAACCTTTCATTATATTGTAATTCAAGTGTTCTGAGAGAAAACTAGACTTCTGCTCCTCCTCATGGCTCTGTTTTCAGGCTTTAAAAAATCTAGCCCTCGACGGGAGACTTTGGCCAATCACAGGTCATTTCAGAGAGAGAGAGAGCGTTCCTATTGGCTCTGCTCCGGCTAGTGGGCGGTGCTTCGTATTTCCTTGACAGATCTTAACATGGCTGCCGGGTCACAAACTTTCTCATTTTACAGCTAAACAGTACACTACAAGATATTTCTGAAAACATTTGAGGAGAGAAATAGGCATTACAGTAACAGAATATTGATTCATATTTGATCAGCGCTGCGTAGTTTGACTGTTTGGTCGGTGTTCGTGAGTGATTGACAGCTGGCTCTCATAGACGGCAGACTCCAGATCAGTTCTGATTGGTTATTTTCCTCCGGTCTGGGAAATCTTGCAGATGCCGTTCGGAGCACTGGAGGACACAGAGGAACATGATTTTTCCAGAGTAATGGTCTCATGCACTACTGTCAGGATATAGTGACCGTTTTGTAAAATTAACTTTTTTTTAATCACATTTGGATATTTGCTCCAATCTCCCCTACTGCTGCTTTAACTTTAACTTTTAATTATTTCTTCATTCATGTATGATATGTTTCCCTCCTAATGTGAATGGTTGTCTGTCTCTAAACGGCTCCAGCCCCCCCGCGACCCTGAATAGGATACGTGGTTACAGATAATGGATGGATGGATGGATTTTTCCATTCTGCGTTTTTTTTCTTTCTTCTTTCATGACAAAAGCCCCCTTTAGTCTCCAGGAGTAGCGCCGCTTAACATTGGTGCTCTCGTCTGACTTTCCTCTGGCAGCCGAATTGATACATTTGCATAATGGCTGTATAAGTGCATTGAGACAATGAATTGGACATAGAAACTAATTTGGATTTGCATTTATATAACGCCCTCACTGCTTGGTCCCTGACTCCCTATAGCTTTCATTACCCTTACAAAGAGGGTTTATTCAAGTATGCTATAAGTATTCTTCTTTTAAACTTAAAATAAGAGAGTATGCTTTCAGATTACTTTTTATGTACTCATCAGAAATAAACTTAACAAAATTATACTTAAGTATACTTAGCTTATACTGAAAAGTACACAGAAAAGTATATTTGGCTAAGTACTATAAGTTAACTTAAGAAAACGTAAAAGTATATTTGCAGTAAAAACTATTAAAATAGTTGTTTACTGAGAGTATACTTTAAAGTGTACTTTAATAAATTCAAAAATGGGCTACAAGTATATAACTAGTAAACTAACAGTATACCTATAAGTTCACTTGTAGTATAGTTCTTATTATAGTTGCAGTACAAAATACAACTTGGATGTAAATGAGTTGTGTACTCAAAGTTTACTACTCTTACATTTAAAGTATATATAAAGTATCTATTTTTTTATAAACTAAAAAGTGGGCCAATTTAGTCCCAAGAAGTATTAAAGTCGTACACTTACAAGTATACTACTAGTACATTGATATTAGTATACTTGTACTTACATAAAGTATACTTGGGAATATACTTAAAGTATGCTTAAGTTAACTTCATAATATAAACTTGAAGTATACTTCTTTTTTGTAAGATCGCTCGCACATGCGGGCTCGATCGTTCACTGGATCTCATAAATTAATTATTAATAGTCAACCATCTTTGTTTGTTAACGTGCTAAGCTAGCTGACTTTATTAGCAAATGAAGGAGTTTTTGTTGATCCTCGATGGATTCGATTGTGAATGAGGTCTTCCACACTGTTCGATCCATATCCGGCATCGCTCCTTTGGCTTTCCCCTCAGTAGGTCAAACGTTAGCTTCGATATAGGCTGTTATTGGAGCTTGGTGTGGTAGTGGCTGCTGTGCCGGTGTCCGGGACTGTTGTGTAACTGGGCAGTGAATAATACATTTCTCATGATCATCAGTAAGCCATCTGTGTTTCATTTGCTGGCACGTGAGAGGAAGCATGTGAGAGTGAAAGTGTGTGTCCGGTAATCTCTGTAATGTACCACTGACACAATGTTCAATGAGAGGTAATCCCATCATGTGAGGCACACACACACACACACACAGTGATATATTAGGCTACTATCCCACTCATCAGTAGGGGCATCATTAGACCAGATCTGCTACTGTGAATACACAGTGCGTGGGCCTGATTAACGTGTGTGGGTGTTGTACAGGAGAGGATGTCACTCTGAGAGCCAATGATGATTTCTCTGACTGCTCGTTGCTCCAAATCAAAAGTCTTTTCTTCCCTCACACCTTTTTGTCCTTCATTGTCTTTCTTCTCTCTCTTCCCTTTTTCCTCGCTCATCACTTGCATCTTCATTGTTTCCTCAATTTCTGTCTTCCCCGCTTCTGAAATCTCATCCAATTTGTTCTGTCTCATCTCTTTCTTTTTCTCTAATGTTTGTTATATATCTTTCCCTTTCCAATTTTCCTCCCTGACTAATCTCTTTGCCCTCTCGCTGGCTGTGTCTCTTTCAACCACATCTTTCTCTCCGTCGTTTCCCTCTGCGGTGCTTTGGTCTGTCTTAAATGATGCAAGCGTAGAGCATAAAACGACTCTCCACCTGTAAAGCATGTCATCATCTCTTCCTCTGTTTATATCAGAGTGTCCGTTGGGTTTTGTGCTCACTGTAAATCTCTGGAAAGCAGCAATATATGTTAAGGAATCTATTGCACCCTGCATAGTAACAGCACCAGCCTCATCCTGCAGTGCACTGCAAAAAACAACTTTTTATTAGCTGGTCAAAGTATTACCAGTTTACCAACGTGAAATAATCTTGAAATATGCACACCTCGTCTGACATCAGTTGTGTAGTTTGTACACTCTCACATCAGCATGAAAAAAAGTCTGGGACAAAATGTGTGTTGCGGTGTGAGCTGCACAAAAACTCAAAAAGAATTTCAAATGTCATTGTCTGCAGTTGTCTTGAAACGAATGCAGTCCTAACAGCCCTGCAATAAATAATAATATCCAGGTTTTATTGAGACTGTTTTTCAGAGAAGTGTTAACTTGTTGATTGTGGTGCCGTTGAATTGCATTATACTCATTATACTGAGAGCTATTTCTACCCAATTTATATCAATGAGGGTAGGCTATTATAACCATAAAGGTGGGATTTATTGCCGGGCTGTTGAATTAAGCCCCATTGGGACTGGATTTATGTCTCTAGGGCAAGTGGGGTGATTTTAACATTTGCTTGCGTTGACCTGTGATTGTAATCCAAGTCGGAGTGTTTATGTGGGTGATTTTTCACCCCAACCCCAGTAATGATTACAGCCGCAATTACCTGCTGTTTTATCTGTGATTTAAGTCCCATCCAGAGTGACGTCTATATTTCAAAGTGCATCTCTGAGTTTCTACCGCATGTCTCCCTTCTTTTTTTCTTCTCTTTATCAGCTGAGTGTGGAATTTGAATTTCGTATGAAAAAGCGGGTAAGTCCCAAAATGTTTTCGCTGATTTGACAGAAAAAACATGTTACCACCAATATATAGGCCAATATGGGAACCAGTATGATGACAGAAACATTAAAACCATCAGGAGAGCAAGACCCTGTAAAAGCTCATCAAATGTGCTGTTGTAATGTCAGCTACAGGCAGATAGTGGTATACTTTTTCGAGCCAACATTTTTGCCAAATTACCAAACCATTAAAAGAATGCTGAATTAGTTATTAGCACGAATGTATTAAAGTGGCAGTAGGCAGTATATTTTTGGCATCATTGGGCAAAAATTCCATAATAACCTTTCAGCATATTGTAATTCAAGTGTTCTGAGAGAAAACTAGACTTCTGCACCTCCTCATGGCTCTGTTTTCAGGTGACGGGAGACTTTGACCAATCACAGGACATTTCAGAGAGAGCGTTCCTATCGGCTGTGCTCCGGTGATGTGACTGGAACTTGGCGTTCCTTCAAGCCATCTCAACCTAACCTGAACATGGTGGCTGGGTCACGAACTTTCTCATTTTACAGCTAAACAGTACACTACAAGATGATTCTGAAAACATCTGAGGAGAGAAATAGACATTACAGTAACATAATATTGTTTCATATTTGATCAGCGCTGCCTAGTTTGACCGTTTGGTCGGAGTTTGCGAGTGATTGACAGCCAGCCCTCATAGACGCCAGATGGACAGCAGATCCCAGATCAGCTCTGACTGCTTGTTTTCCTCCGGTCTGTGAAATCTTGCAAATGCCGTTAGGAGCACCGGAGGACACAGAGGCACATGATGTTTTTTCAGGTTACCTGGTTCATGTACTACTGTCAAGATATAGCGACCGTTTTATAAAAATAACTTTTTTTAATCATATTTGCTCCAATCTCGCCTACTTCCGCTTTAAGAGAGCTGGATACAGCGTTGGAGATGTAGCCCCGTTCATTCCTGAAAGTTGCCCAGTGGCGCATGATGCCACAATGGAAAAGTACCCGGATCTTCTGGCGATCTTCTGCATCCATTGGGCCCGTAGAGCGGGCGCAGTAGCGTCCGCTCCATCACATGGCTTGGTCACGGGGTCACAGCCGTCACGCTGTCGTCACGGCTTGCTAACTCCTCCCTCTTCCCAGCCCTCGCTCCAGCCTCGGTCTGGGTCTCATTCACGTGAACGGATTCGGCTATTATTGCGTTTTACAACTTTTATGACCTAATGATTTAAATAAGGGCTATTCAAGTGTTCAAGAGTTACAGACGTCTCTTTCCCAATGTAAGTCTATGGGAAAAAGTATTTTTGGGCCCAATGGCATCACGTGATGGACACGGATGTTGTAGTACCGCAGTTTGGCCAATACGAAAATTGGCATCAACGACCGCCGCTCTTCCTGGAAGGCTTAGTTATTAGCAGTTCCTGTTTGCAGTGTATACCCATGGATGTACAGACAACTATCACTGAATTACTTTGATAGTGAAGAAAAGTTCTGAAGAGTTATTTCTTCTTATGATTTCTAAGCAGATTTGCGGTCGTTTATTGGCGATGCACATCGGAGATAATCATATCCTCGGGAGGTGTAGGTCACACCGAATGATATCAATATGTGTATCATGTCTGTGTTCAGATTTAATGGATTTATGACTCTGAGAAGGAGTACAATTTGTGACTCAAATTCACCTCACGCAGTATCTTGCTCACGTCTCTCCCTCTGCATCTTCCCTCAACTCCCCCCCCGGGGACACTTTTGGCTCTGTCCTGCTGAAGGTCTATGTCTATTACAGACCACATCCTGTAATTTCCCACAAATGGCTTTAGACTGCATTACTTTTAGCAAGGTGGCCCTAATAAATCCACAAACAAGTGAAAACTCTAAATATGCAGTAATAGCACTGAATTAATGGGTTACATTAGCATTCGTTCTCAAATGATGTTGAATACGGAAGTACCAATAAGAAGCATTAAGTTCATTGCTAGATAATCACTAACGAGTTGGTTAACACATACACACCAGCTATTCTTCACAGCCTTTGTAAGATGCATCAAGGCAGTTTGTACTAGAAATGATTACAAAGTTTCTAACCAACCTATAATGTTGGTTAGACTGACAGACGGAGAAAGATATTCACACGTATTTTACACTTGTTGTGCATTTTCTGAATTATTTTGTATGATTCTCTCTCTGGACGTCAGCAGAATCACCAGCAGGGATGAATAGCTCATCTGTAATTTCAGCCAGTCATCCAGATGGTAAAATAATTTAGTGGGGGACTGTGCTGAACCAGGGACTCCCACACACATTTAGCCCACAGCACAGTAGAGCTGGCCTCTCTCCATTGTGGCTTTATGTTTGTAACACCAGATGCTGCAGCTTCCGCACTCCTTTAACAATTTTTTTTTTCAGTTTGAATGCAGTTTCTTTTCCATGGGGATCATCATCACTGGGTTCTCAAGGTGAGATATTTTTTAGCTAGAAATAATTCAGTTGAAATTACAAGGTCTAAGTCAAACTGAGAGTTAAAACTAATTTTTGCTAAGAAATCAGCCTATCCTCGATGTTTATTTTGACTTAACTTATTTGTGAACTTATTCAGTCAAAATTATAAATACAAAAAGGAATTTAAAATTAATTATTTTTCTGCCAAACTGCCCCTTCCACGTTGTGAAAGTGAAAGCGAAACTTAACGATGTGAGTCAAACAAAACAACTTTAGATTTAGACAACAAAACTACTTGGTTAGGTTTAAAAGAAAGATTGTGGTTTGGGTGAAAATAGGTACCCCACGTTTGTTATTTAAATAACGTAGGCTACGTGGCGTTAGTTAAAGATGCAGTAGGTAGAATATTTTTGGCATAATTTGGCAAAAACTCCTTAATAACCTTTCAGCATATTGTAATTCAAGTGTTCTGAGAGAAAACTAGACTTCTGCACCTCCTCATGGCTCTGTTTTCAGGCTTTAACAAATCTAACCCGTGACGGGAGACTTTGACCAATCACAGGACATTTCAGAGAGAGAGCGTTCCTATTGGCTGTTCATTCAACGGCGGCAGCTGTCAATCACTCACGAAGTCCGATCAAACGGTCAACCTGGGCAGCGCTGATTAAATATGAATTAATATTCTGATACTGTAATGCCTATTTCTAAGGTAAAATGTTTTCAGAAACATCTTGTAGTGTACTGTTTAGCTGTAAAATGAGAAAGTTTGCGCCGGCTGGTGGGCGGCGCTTGGTATTTTTTCAACTGATCTCAACATGTCTCCCGGGTCACCGTTTGATCGGAGTCCGCGAGGGATTGACAGCTGCTCAGAGACGGCAGGCTCCAGCTCGGCTCTGATTGCTTGTTTTCCTCCGGTCTGTGAAATCTTGCAGATGCCGTTAGCAGCACCGGAGGACACCGGTGGAACATAATTTTTTTCAGATTACCTGTCTCATGCACTGCTGTCAGGATATAGTGTTATAGTTTATAAAAATTACTTTTTTTAATCATATTTGCTCCATTTCTTCCCACTGCAGCTTTAACTACGTAAATTACATAACAAAAAGTTTGGTAAAATAAGTCAACGTTGAGTTTTGTTTTTGAGCAGCGGTCTCCTGGGTTAAAGTCATGTGTTTGTTTGACCCAACCATCTACTCCGACCTCCATACGCTGACTTTGTTGCTCTTTGGACACACGGGGACCGTCAGCAGCGCGTTAGTCTTTAGAAGGTCCCACCCTGAAGCTGAGACATTGTTTTGACAAATTTGTCCTACATATTTTCGATCTTCCTTTGAAAAGTGGAAAACTGTATTTCAAGAGAATTCAAACTTCAGTTTGCCTTCAATGAAATGGGGTCCCGTTAAAAAGTTTTGGCACTCAAACCTGCAACCATCTATGACGGCCAACTATCTCCGAAGCCCCACATTTCAGCCGCTGTTCCATCCTCCTATTCTTATTCACAGCACATGTCGGTGCTTGAACAAGGGGCTCTGCTCGGCTCCTGTTCCAAAGCTCTCCTGTCTCCAGGCTTGAGTGTGTAACTCCATCCTTGTTGGCCTTCACACATCCACTTCTCATCCAGAATACTCCAGCCAATCTTGTCTTCAAACCCCCCAAAATATAACTCCTCACAATCTTTTCCTCGCTGGCTTCTCGCCTATGTTTCAAAACACTGCTGCTGCCTATAAGGCAACCCAAAGGCCGTGATTCAACCCAGCAGTTTGGCCTGGCTTCTGCACTTGGCTGCTGCTAGTCAACTGAGCCTCTGTCCCCTGTGAAACCCTGCCCTGTCATGGCTCCACCCCCCCCCCCCCCCCCCCCCACCACCACCTCAGCACCACAGTTGGAATGATGTTCCTACATTGATCAGGGCTGCACAGTCTGTGTCTATTTTACATCACTTACTAAAAATCCATTTCTTCCAATCCCACCTTTCTCCCTGACCTCAAGACTTTCACCCAACCCTGACTTCTTGCTTCACCCTCTACACACACACTGCAGAGGCTCATATGTCCTTGCTGTTACCATATTATTTAGACCGCTGACGGGATAGATGTTACTATTTAACCGTCTTGACTGATGTCGCATTCACTGCTCATTACACTCCGAAGTACCGGGCTCTTTACCCAGTTGATGCTTGAGGAATCTTCCCTCTCTTACTCTTGCACTTTACTGTAGGTCGCTCTGGATAAAAGCATCTGCCTAAATTGCCTAAATGTAAATTGTAATTAGAGTTAGAGAACACATCTGTGTGAAAGCACCTGCTCTTGCATGCTTCATTTACAGGGTGTTATTTTCTTTTTTGGAAGTGACGTTGAAGTGTTCCATAGGGCCATCAGCATCAGTATACTCAGCATCAAGCGAAGTGGCAAGTCAAGTCAATTTTATTTGCAAAGCCCAAAATCAGAAATAACAAATTTACTTCAGGGGGCTTTATAATCTGTACAGGATACAACACCCTCTGTCCTTTACAGTACAAACCTCCTCCTTGATATATATGATAATAATATAGGAAGAGATGCATCCAGGAGGATGTCAAGCAGCTTCCAGGCGATGCCAAACAGATAGATCCGGAGCAACACAACCTCCTCTCCACTGTGTAACCGAGAGAGAGGACAAGATTTTGGAGGTATAGGGTGGGGTAGGTAGCTGCGGGGAGCGTTTCTAATATGAAAATGTCCTCAGAAATGTCTTGTAACCTTCAGGTTATGACAAAATGTCAAACATAAATATCAATGAAATAAGAAACATTTACAAAGTTCATTGTTATAACACTAAGCAAATAACAATATTTAGAACATATTCATATTGATTAAAAAAGGGCAATTGAGATTTTTTTTTTTTTACAATTTATATATTATATTACTTTTTCATTAACCTAATCATTAGTGGAATTACTGTATATTTAGTGGTGAGTGCTATGTGGTATACTGAACTGCTGGTCAGTAACTGCTGACATTAAAGAGGAATATATCGGATATCATCTAAAGTGATCCTGTTGACAGCTTCAGTCTCCCCTGAGCTACAAAGAACCTTAGCTCACACAGACTGACAAGACAACAGTATTGATCATGCCCTTGATTTTATGGGGGACAAACTGAGCACAGGGAGGTTGCTAATTAAATACACCTCATCTAATGTCATCCCTCAAAAGGGATATTGCTCCCTTTGGATGTTTGAGCTCCTTACCCTATCTCTAAAGGCCCTGACACACTTTAGTCTGTCCGTGTTGGAGGTTTTTCGGCCCAATTCATCATGTTCAATTGGCGGCGGCACCCGTCAGTGAGAGAAATCACTCTGATTGGCTGTTCAGCTTTAACGAATCAGTGCACGAGAAGAGAAACAGAAGTGAGGAAAGCAAACCAACGAGTAAAGTCAAGAGGAAAAACACAGAGGGCTCTTCTCATTTTTCATCTTCATCTCATCCGATCATTCCAATTCACGAATATTTTCACAATGACATGGCCATCTGGAATGAAGCTAAGTGGTCAGTGACAGTGGTGTGAAAATGGTCGGCAGACGCTGCTTTGTTTCATGTACATATCGTAACAACGGCTTGTATAATCGGCCGTCCTCGGTCTTCCGGTTTCCCTTTCTGAATGACAAAGACTACCGCGACCTGCTGGCGTGGAGAGTTATTTAATCTCATGCAGGCACAGAACATATGTGGTAGTTGACCTCCGCATTTAACCCATCCTTAAGAGCAGTGGGCTGCTGTAAAGCGCCCAGCTGCCCCATATAAGCAGATGAGAATGGATGAATGAATGGATGGATGGATGGATGGATGGATGGATGGATGGATGGATGGATGGAAAAGGGATATTGCTGTGTGGTGAATGTGTGGCCTTTTCCACTTTACACCAAAAGCAAGTCTAGAATAAATATGGCAAAGACACAAAGCAACACCTTTGTTTCCTGCCTCTTGTCCCTGTTGTGAACTTTGTTATTTAAGTTCCCTCAGTGAAACATGACACAAAGTCGACAAACGCTGCCGGAGGGACGACTGCCAAGGCTATGAAGCATAAAATGTCCACGCAGGGTTTCTTCGGCGCCTGGGGATGAGGTTAGTGATCAAAAAGACAGATTTCTAACAACTGTGAATGTCCCCTACATAAAGTGAAAAGCATATAGGCCTGACATGTACTGTAGTTATGAATTTACCCATTACTTCTTGTCCTTACTGAAATGTCTGGTTCTCGTTTTCCAAAATATATATCAAGAAAATGACACAAATTGTCTCAGTGCATGTGGTCATGGCCTAAAGTCTGTTCCAGTATTACTCGCTGACCTTATAGCCCAAGTGCATTTGTGCATGCATGTGCGTATTTCATTAGTCATGGGACAAACTCTTTTCAGAAAACCCAGTGACATTTTGTCTATCTTGTTGTGTCCAAAACTTTATGCAAATGGATAATAATGGGATTGTGTGAGAATTTGTGTGCGTGTGCCTTGTTTGTGACTATTCATACACATGGAGGCGGGGCCCCTTCCTATGAAAGTTACACAGAGTATAAAATTACCCAGATCTTCTGGCAATCTTCCGCATCCATGGGCCACATAAAGCAAGTATACTAGTGTTTCCTTTAACACCCACTCCCGGCCCTCAGCCTTGTGTTCATTCACATGAACGGAGGAAGGGAAATAACTTTGGATTCAGCTATTAGTACATTTCACAACTTTTAGGACCTAATGATTGAGGGCTAATAATAAGGGCTCCTGTTTTCTTTACCCCAAACTAAATAATCCACTCATTTACAGACGTCTCTTTCCCAATGTAAGTCTGTGGGAAAAAGTATTTTTAGGCACAATGGCATCACGTGAAGAACCCGTTGTAATTCCACCACTAAGTCATATTTAGAGGCAACTGGAGACATTTCCGATTTGGCTTCAGTGCAGGAAGGCAGGAGACACCGGAGCCGATGGACAGAGTCTGGCTGCTTGTACAGTGGATTTCCTGTCTCTTTAACCTAGTCAGGGTCATGGGCAGAAGGAGACTGCCAAGTAGTTGTTTGTGTTGCCGCTTTGTTCTGCATCTTAAGGAGAAATTCACCTTGAGATCTGTTCTATATGTTAGCTATCATCAGTGTGTGTTAATTGTTGCTCTTCAAGTCTTATTAAGTATATTGTGAAGTGCCCGTTTGGGGCATGGCTGTTCGCAGCGTGTGGCCGTTCGGAGCGGTCCGATTGCAGCAAAAGTGAACTGCAGTCAATGAGCCGTGGCCTGTAAAAAGACCTGCTGCGGACGACATGCTCGATTCAGTCCACAGGGCCCCGAGCCTGTTCGCTTGTTTATTCAGAGTTTGTTTGTTCTTACGTGTCCAAATTGCTTCGACACCGCACGTCCTTGGGTGCCCAGCAATACACCCGCCAAGTGTGAAGTAGATCGGATGAATGGTTCTTGAGATATGTGAAGGACACACTTACACACATACATACATACAACAATTCCTTGCTTTAAGAAAATCACGCAATAAAAAAGTAAAAATCGAAGACATAAAATAGTGAATATATCAAAATATAGGGATACATTTTAACATATATAAAGTATACCATCAAATGAAATATATTTGTGGTAGACAGTAATTGCAAAATTAATGAATTGAATGTAAACAGGAATGTCGTAAATGCATAATGATAAGTAATAGATAAACAGGTTATAAAACAGTAAGTTTATAAAGGTAAAGTGATAACACCATCTACCATATTAACACGTACTTCACCACCACTGTTGAAGTTCAAAAACAAACTTTGGACCTTAACTTTTATCCATCCCACTATTTTGTTCTCTTCACAAAGAGCATTATAGCCTCACAGAGACTCTAGCATGGCTGTAGAATCTAATGAATGAAACATTAGTGTAAACATTAAGTATACAAAATTGAATATGAAAATCACTTGCCTTTTCTGTAACGCCAACTCACCAGACTGCAAACCGCAATTGTTAAAGGTTATTGATATGCAGTAGAGTAGGCTGACATTTACTCAGTGCCCTCACTATCACAGCTCCTGTTTGGCCTTTTACACCAGCAGTTATGTAAAGCAAGAAGTGATTTCCACCAGAAAACATGCTTGGTCATGCCCGGCCAGATAACCTCACATTGAGCTCACGCCAGCAGATCTCTGCTTCATTTGTATTCACCGCAGTAATCTTTCCATCTCCTTTTCAACTTTTATAGAATTGTAACACGGTGAGGCTTTAAACTACTCCCAGCTCCTTTCACTGCTCCTCCTTGCAATCACCAGAAAGAAATTTCAGCAAGCTTCTGATTGTCAGTTATATGCAACACATGGTTGAGTTCAACCCAAACACACAACAATTTTCTCAATACTACGGTGTGGTAAAAAGTAATCTCAGCTTCCATTTTGCCAGCAAGCAGCTTTGAGAGTAGCTGCAGGTAGTCATGTCAATATCTATTCAATGTCAAAATCCTTGCTGGGCATGGAATTGAGTCAGATAAAGTGAGATAGAGGCGCATGTTTAGAGGCGGGTCATGAATAGGAGATTACTACACTGGAGCTTTGCATATACCCTCTCCTTGTCATGTCAGGTGGACTTTGCAGTTCCATCTACCATCCAGCTGGTTAATGTTTCTATTGGCAACAGGGTGCTAAAACGCTGACAATACGGCTGCTATGGGAGCAATACTAAGACCCAAATCATAAATGAACCTGTTCTGGGTTGACCAAGTCGAGGGAAATAGCCCGGCTGCTGCATAGCAGTTTACACCAGGGCCAGACAGGGAACATCGGCAGCGCGCGGCAGCTGCGGAACCTCTTTTTTATTTTATTTCGGTGCCCTTGTTAACAGGTTAGAGAAGCCACACAGGCCGCGTGAGCAGCACAGTTTTTGGATATGCGCAAATATTGCAATGCTGATCTTTTCAAGATAAAGACTGAAAGAGTGAGGCCGTGTTTGAATGATCGAACAGGTCTGCCACAGGTTACGTTAATGGGGGTACGGACTGCTGCATGGAAACGTGAATATTAGTGGTATATAATTTTTTATTAGCCATGTAAACAACTTAGTAGGAATATTGTCTTTTTCAGAATACGGGCAAAAACTGGAATATTTTGTGCATGTAAACATAGGCATGATGGAGATATAATAACGCGTGAGCAGCGCGTGGCGGCTGCGGAACCTGTTGTTTTTTATTTCGGCGTCCATGTTAACAGATTAGAGTAGCCACACTTCCCCCCCGTAGCAGCGCGGTTCACAGCTACAACAGACAGTGAAAGTGATCTTTCGACAGTATATTGACATCATACCAGCAACATTACTATCGTTTCAATGTCTAGAGACATCTGTAGAATATGTTACAAACAGTGAAGGTGATCTTTTGACTGTATATTGACATCATATCAGCAACATTACTACACTTTCAATGTCTGTATCTGTAGAATATGTCACGTACATGAAAAAAAGTAAAGATTTATTTTTAAATCAACACTTCCTGCTTTCATTTAAAAATAAAAAGCATTCAAGCGTTTTTTTTTATCTGTGGACAGAATCCCTTCATTTGATAAAACAAGGCATTTATTCTGAAATATGTGCAGGACAGTGTTGTAGAACATGCAGTGACTTGCACGGCTCCATGAATGAATAAAGTACGGGGTTTTAATTGTGGATTTACTGTTTGTAGAAATTGTAGAAATACTATTATTTACAAGTTAGTTCTTACCCTTTTTCTGTAAAAATAAATAGAAATGACATTTAAAATGAAATGAAATGACCATTATGAAAGGCAAACTCTATGTAGAAAGGGCTGGCAGCTGCAGCAGCAGAAACGCTGCCAGTGTGGACAACCCACACGAGGGACACGCAGCAGTTCAGCGAGGCAGCTGTCACGCGAGGCAGCCGTCACGCTCTCCTCACGCGGGCAGTGTTTCCCTACCGTAAATGTACATGACTTAGCAATGTTAGCATTGCATCGTTCTGAGTGAAATGAAAAACTCCTCCAGGAAAGACAAAAAAAACTAAATTGGGAGAAACTGGGTATGCCAAGTAAGACAGAAGCCAGAAAACCCCTCACCTTGATGATTTAGCCTGCAATATGTCCCTGGGTGAACCCAAAAATGAGCAGCAACATGAACAGTGACATTGAAACAGAGAGAAACATGATGCAGTGGCACCGTCCACCGAGGCGAGAGTAGCGCCTGCATCCACTGCCAGGTTTAGGCACCGTGTTGGCCAGGTGTCTGAGAGAGAGAAGGTAAACACTCAGCCCCACACAGAACCATGATGAGGACCACCTACACACATCCAGCCATGTGTTCACTCTCACAGACAGCATGCATAGTGTGGAGATACAGCAGGAGTCAGTTCATTGCTGCCTTAGCTGTGTTGAAGAAGAGACACTGTTCCAAGGTTCATTTGGGTCAGCCAGGTGACAATTAGAGATATATTTTAAGGTCCAATTGGTCAACTGAAATTGCTTAATAACTAATCATAAGAGGGAGTTGAGTCTAGGGTTGTAGAGCTCTACACCTTGATTCTATACAAAGTTTACCTTGGGCCCAGCCACTATAACTATTTGTATGTTGAAGCTATTTGACAGTCAGATTCAGTTTTATTTGTAAGCCAATAAAGGAAGGTCACAGTCAGTGTAATACAATCAAACTTTGTCACTGATAGAAGTTGATATTCTGGCAGATGTGTATAGACATATATAATCTACATAGACGCCGCATTGACTCTATGATCGTACGTCAACATGGGCGCCATATTGGACCGGGCAAGACTGGCCCATAAACACATAAAAAAAAAAAATAGTACTGTCACATCACATTTTCAGTTAAGCATTTTTTTTATCAACTGTTCAAGTTAACGTTACAACTTTACAAAACGTTTGCTTAGTAGTTACTTTTTAACAAATATAACTACTACATTTTACGACTTTAACTGATGTAGAATGAACTTGTAATTTGAGAAATAATAACTGAAGGGGACGTGCTTGCTTTAAAATACGCTGAAATACAATGCTGCAGTGGTACATGGGAGTGAAATTCAAAACCGAGACTGACTTTTGCTTATGAAGCATTTAAGTGAATAGTCTAGTATGCTGGTGCTGCTTACAGCCAATCATGATTACGTCTCCGGTTCCATTGTTCCTCAATTGGAGGTTGATGGCACAAACTCTTCCCTCTGGCTACTGGAAACACAGTCTGTTGAGTAATTTAAGCTGTAATGTCCACATAAAGGGTAAAGGAATACCATATTTCAAAACTTCCATTCGGTTTCATTCCCTTTTAAGTGAACAGTTCAGCAGTTTTTTAATGCCACCGCAGCAAAATACAGCTAAATCTCTGACTCCCGCTCTCCGAGCCTTCTGCTCTATGAAATATGGATTTTCAGACAGCTGCTGTTGAATCAATGTGGCAGATTAACAATATTGCATTTTAAAGCCGAGAACGTTTGACAGGAAGAGTTGTGGTCTTTGTGAACAAGTATCCACCGTGAACTCTTATTTCCTCTTCGCTGAAACTCCCTCACATGCTGTAATGGTTTCATCATTTGAATCGACCATCGTTTGCTTATTTGCCCTTCTATTGAGTGATGTATACATGCAAGCTGTTTAAGGCCAATTATCATAACTGATGGCAGAAAATGGTCCTCGCAAAATGTTTGAATTACTGGAAAAAAAAGAATCAATTCAATTATCAGATTCTGGACGATAAAGGTGATGAAAGGTTCCAGAGGGAAAGGACATTTAGATTGTGAGCCAGTGTTGTTGGAGCCTCCTTTCTCAAAATCAATATATGAACTGTGATCCTGTTGAAATATCTTAAAATATCAGGGGAAAGGCTTTGTCCTCATTGCTCCATTACTGACTCATGCATTTAACAGAGCCTTCACAGTGTAAGAGGTCATTGGCTGGCAGCTAGTAAAACTCCATAAATGTCATCTTTGGAAGTTAGTGGGTGAAAAGGACTCCATAAAGAAAGACATGAGAAATCTCAAGCTAGATCAGCTCCTTCCTTACAGCCATGATTACCTCATCATGTTGTCTTTCCCTTTAAAATCTCTTTTTTTATTTTGGTTAGATCAAAGCGTAAAGCTAAATAATAAGGTGAATCCCAAGATTATGCCTCCCTTAGAAACCAATGTTTCCTCTTTTTTCTCAAGCACAGTAACGAAGTTACATCTTCACCATAATCCCTTTCCCATCAGCAATAACCCACACTTTGGAACATTCCCATTTTGTGTGTCAGTTGAAGAAAAAACATCTTCTTTCTTCCTCAAATAAAAGGAGAGAGGAGTAACCACAAGGGTCATCTCTGCAATAACAGCTGCTCCTGAACATTGACCAGCTGCAAGACAAATACACCTGCACAGCCTTATTTCCAGCAGAACAGAGGAAGTTAATACCAACAGTTTTGCTGCTCCATTACCCTCTCTATCAAAGACTAAACCCCTCCATCAAACCTCAATAATATTTCATGCTTTTACAATTGTTGTGCCAAATTTAAAAAATGATTTAGGCAGCTAGAGTGATTGAGAGTGAATGAATCCATTCCAGACCAGTCTGGACCAGTTGGTGATGACAGTTGGGAGATAAAATTATATAGTGTATGGTGGTTAACAGAATGCTCATTAAGCTTTCACTCCTAACATTGTGATGGACAGTAAAAAAAATGATGCAGCTGAACTAGATATATTGTCTTTTTTATTCCACGTGTTCTTCTTATTTTTCACCTGCCGTGTACATTACTCACATTGCAACATTGCAGACAGTTCAATCGGAGATTCAGTGTGTTATGATTATTATGGCTGGGATGATTCACCTATCTCCTGATTTGATACTATCACAATACTCGGGTGCCGATTTGTTATGTATTGCGATTTTTAAGTATTGCGACTCGATATTGCGATTTATTGTGATTTTTGTTAACTTTTTAACACTAGACCATGGGAAAAAGTAAAAATGTTTGATTTTCAGCATGTATGTAGATGTCCTGAAGTCAAATATATCAGTCATTGTCAGGCATTATTTATCTTTTTTTTTTTCCAGAAACCCCAAAATCACAAAATGAAGACATTTTCCCCACAAATTAGTGATATTTTCTTTTTAATTTATAAGGGACATGTAATGGTTTATACTTCTGGTTAATATAATCCAATCAATCTTATTTCTATATATGTATTTTGAATATACAGTTCCCTTTGTTAACACCTTATTTTGAAAACCGGATGTAGTCACGCGTGTATACTTCAGCTAACCTCTACAAGGTCGTCTATAGCTCTATCATCAGCTTGTTTTGGTTGACTAATACGGAACGGATATGACGTCACGTTGCTCTGACTACAACAATAAAAGCAGTGACTTCCTTCTACCTCCGCTTAGACGCAAGTGAAGGAAATATATCGATTCTGGCATTAAAAAATGTATTTCAAAATCGTTAAAAAAAATCGTTGTGTTTTGTTTTTTTCACCCCTAATGATTATGCTTCCCCATTGTTTAGCTGTCCGGCTGCAACTTTACTGTTAAATGTATTTATTTATTTATTTATGTTATTGTTGAATTACTAATTTAGTTTGGGCAGATTTATGTTTGTTTTAAATTTATTATTAATTCATAGTCATTTTTTATTTTATTCATTCATTGGTCTGTTTTATTTAGTCTTCCATACTTCACCAGTTTGCGCTGGCTAGAGCAAATTATTTCTATGGACTTGGAATCACACAGCTGCTAAAACCTGCTTAGCATTCTCTTTGAACACATCTTAATCATTTGGTACCTATCTTTGCATCTGCTGATTAGTGACATTGATAAAATGTTATCATTACAACACAACTCCGTATGGCATTTAACTTTCTGCACTACATCCCTTGCTGCAGCACAATATACTAAATGCATTTCTGCCGTACAAGACCCGTTTATTCAACACTTCAACGAGAGCAAAGTCACATGCATATATTAATTCCTCTAACCCTGAGTTTCAAACCACCTCATTATGTAACTCTAATTACCAGACCCTAATGCTCTCTCTATTTCCTTCCCCAATCTTTCTTCCTCTCCAGCACTCCTGTACACCCTCCTCTTATTCTCCCTTCCCCCCCCCCCCCCCCCCCCTCTCTTCCATATGCTGGCTTGCACAACAGAACAGCCAAATCAATATGGCCGAGGCGATTAATGCGCTGGCGGTGGCGATGTACTTATAAAGTGCTTTCATGGCCCAGTGAAGGATGAAATCACCCTCTGAGTCCCGAGATCTTAAAAACCTGAGGTGCGCCGGGCAAAGACAGACAGAGAGAGGGAGAGAGAGAGAGAAGGCGAGGGGGGAGAAAGAAAGAGTGAGCGAGATCAGTACGGAGTTCATTGGATGTCATCCAATAGGTGAAAATGTAGAAGGAAAGAGAAATGTGAAATCTTTGAGGAGGGCATTGGACCTTCTCCAATAACCAAGTAAAAGAGGCATGAGTCCACTTTTGACAGGAGGAACGTGTTGGAGGAGCTGAATGAAAAAGACTGCAGCGGGGACTTGGAGAGAGAATGACGTGGCTATTAGTGCTTTTGGTGCTACTGAACTCCTCTATTTAACGCATTGGTGCTGCTGCTAAAGATCTCTGGGACTAAAGACAAGCTTTTCCCATGTTAACAGTCACAAGTGATTTTCTAACTTAAATGCAGTGTACAGTGCTGGGAGTGAACACAGGTACAGATGCAGCCACCTAGAAAGTCCCCTCCCAGCCAAAGGCCTTCCAGCTGCCAGCCAGTTCCCAGCCAACTTCCAGCTGCTAGGAGTCCCCTGACAGAGTTCCTGACAGGGCGTTTCAAGATTCCACTGTAAACACGCCCAGTCATTGAGCGAGGATGGAGGAGATGAAGAATAGGGAAAAAGAAGTTTGGAAAGAAGTATGGCTTTTGTTTTGTTTTGTTCTCTCATTTTCTACTTTACTGCCACATATAAATGACAATATGGGCCTTAATCCTCTGAGACCCACAGTAGACCTGTTTTTGTCTTTTTTTAGGGCGTACAGGGGGTGTTTATGGGGAGATAGCAGGTCAACAGTAGATGTCACATAGAAGTGGTGTACCTGTATCTGAAAGCTGGGAACGTGAAGATTAATTTGAGATGCAGCTCAGCGCTGTGTGTCTAGTTGTTCTAGTCATAAATCAGAAATAAACATGAATGAATGAATTATTTAAAATACATTGTAAAGGGCTTAGAACATTATGATTGAAGTATATGATGGCCATTCCCCTGCTCTATTATGTCTCATAAGTTTTTGCAGCAATTTTTGGGGTGATACAATTTGTTACACAAATCTGGTTCTAAATTCAACAATTTTTTACCACTCGAGAATTGATAAAAATGTCTGCAAAAATTTCATTTTTCGGCGATTGGATGGTGAGCACTTCTGTTCTGGAAACTGCTTAGAAACCCCCTTATTTTCAATCTACCTCGGAAAGCCATCCATCCTCTGAATGCTCTAGGTTTGTAGTTTGATCCATCCATCCTCTGAATGCTCTAGGTCTCTAGTTTGTGACTGTAAAGTTTCATGAGGTTGTGATTATCCTAAAGGTCACCACAGGTCATTTTATACAGTGAGGTCAAGTTCCATAAAATGGTCTCAATACAATAAAATGGTTACTATGGGGACTAACATCATCGCACATGAATACAATTGGGCTCATTGGATCCACAAGAGTCTCTTGAGTAATTACTCAAGAGTCTTGACAGTAATACCCAATTTATGTAATTCCAAGACTGTTTAGGGACCCCAGTAGGCAGAAATATTCAAACACATCATTTTAGATAAGCAAAAATTACACATTTATACTACATGCAAAAAAAATGCATGGTTTTTGCCCCAAACTTCATGTGATTATCATAAAGTGGGCATGCCTGTGAAGGGGAGACTTGTGGGTACCCATAGAACCCATTTTCATTCATATATCTTGAGGTCAGAGGTCAAGGGACCCCTTTGAAAATGGCCATGCCAGTTTTTCCTTGCCGAAATGTAGCCCAAATTTGGAGCGTTATTTACCCTCCTTCGCGACAAGCTAGCATGACATGGTCAGTACCAATGGATTCCTTAAGTTTTTTTGTAGTTTCATATGATATCTGTAACTTCACTCTAGCTCTAAACCTGCTACAGCCTCTGAAAGACGGTGAATTCGGTCCGGATCACCCACGATCCCACGCGTCTCAGAGGGTTAAACAGGGATAAGCAGCCTACTTGAAGAACTTTTATTTACAAGAGACTGAAACACAGAGTGGAATTTACTTTACTTTGCCTGATCAAAAATAGACAAACATTTTTGGGATTTAAGGCACGTAGCAAGATAATACGTTTTCAGCTCTGCGGACGGGCAAGGCTGATAAGGGTAAAATCAACTAGGTATTGTTTATATTTTGTAGCCATAGACCTGTGTCTAATACCGAACATAAAAGGGAAGATGATCTAACGGTATCACCTATATAGAGTAAGACCAAATTAAATAGAACTGAGACACAATGAAATAATAATAAAAAATAAATGAATGAATATATAAAAGAATTTAAAAGCACTTTATATTCAAGAGGTTTTCCTACTTTCCAATAATGGTTTTGTTTCAAATGTTGGACTTGTGAGAGGGGGTCGGGGTGTTACACATATTCCCAAGGCATGACATGCAAAGCGTTGATGTTTTTCATGTAAACCAGAGGGTAAACACAAGAGTATGCCCAAGGTTCCATGACAAGCACACATGGAACACCTGCAACGGTCTCCTAGAGCTTCTCGAGAGAAGCCCACTTTCGGAGGTGTGTTTCCTTTTCTTTTTTCTATTTTTTTTCCCTTTTATTTTTAGTAGATTACTGTGGGAAAGCTGATTGCAATTCAAAATATATTGTGGATACAAACCAGAATGTCAGGCTAAGTTGTAACTCAAGGTGATGTTAAGGTGATAGTTCATACCATGAATCACACCTCCAATCTAAAGAAGATTATATTTTATAATGTAAATGGGCTAATAATCTAGACTATCAAGACTATAAAATCCTGAGCGTGAAAAACGTAATAAGAATTGACGTGAGAATTTTACCCTTAACATAGTTCATCTCGAAGGGGGGTTGCAAATCCTTGTTAAGTCACAAATATTATTCCAGGTACAAAATATAAATGCAGAAAAGGAAGGTAGATATGTCGACTGGAAAAATGTATAATTACAGCTATACCACTCTGACAAACCTATACAGCCCACCAGAGAAGGGTCCTTATATGCTGAGTAAAATTATTAAAGGGACTTTATGTAAGAATCAAAAATTGCTTGTTAACAGCGACACCTGTGGCCGTTAAGTCAACGAAAGTCAGCATCCTGTTACTCGCGCTTGTGCTTGCTCTACATAGAAATGAACGAGCATCGCTCAAAACAGTGAGGCGACACACGTCAGCTAAAACCACAATATCACTCTATATTTCACCTGCTTAGCAGTAATGTTAGCTGACCAGACGGAGGTCTCTCAATGAATCAATGTTGACACTGTGTTTACCTGCTTCAGCCTCCCGACCGTGGTCAGGAGGAACCAGGGAGACACCGCAGCCGCGGTTGTAGATAACGTTACTCGCTCTGGAGCGCCGTCCCTTCACTCAGCAGCAGGAAACGATACAAGAAACCTCTGTTGGTCTGGAGGAGCTGCAGCATCTATTTCTGCACAAACTTCCACTGTACATTCACTAGATATTCTCAGAGCTAAACTAACTCTTCTGCAGTGTGTAGTGTGCGAGCGAGAACGAGCACGGTGTGTGAGTGAAGGCAGGCAGGCAGAGGAGCAGCGTACAGCAGAGACTCTGGCCCTGGAGACCAAAGCTACGGTCTCCCCTGTGTCTTCTGACCGCGGTCAGGAGGCCGAAGCAGGAAGAGTTAACACTGTCTTGCAAGACGGGCTTCACCAGATAGAACTTTGCGGTTTTGGTGCTTCCGTGCAGTTTGTGTTGGAGTCTGAGTCTGAACAGCGTAGCCACACGCGAGCGCGCATGGGACACCGAATCACAATGATTTATACGCGTAAGAAGTTACAAACAGTGCCTTTAATAGCGTCGGGAAGTAAAGACATGGTAATACTAGGCGGCCAAAGTTCGACACACAAAGCAAAAGACAACACAGTGCAAGCCAGGCAGCTAAAGTCATGAAAAGAGACTCAACAGAAATAGGCTTAATAGACATCTGGAGAGCACTACACCCTGATGAGAGAGATTATACATTTTATTCTAATCCCCACGACTGCTATTCTAGACATGATTACTTCTTAATGTTTAAAAATGATCTGTCCAAGGTAAAACGATGTACAAGTGACCACACCACATTATCTGACCATGCTCCTATATCACACTTGTGATTATCTAGAAATAAATAACATGGACAGCATTGATCCTATTACCCTTTGGGAAGGGGCAAAAGCAGTTATTAACGGCAAGATTATGTCTTAATCCTCCTTTAAGAAGAGATGAAGAAGAGAAAGAAGTTTTATAATTGGAGTGCAAAATTTAAATCTATGGAAAGAGAACACAAAGTAACAAAGGACTTAATTATTTTGAATGAACTAAAACAAACACGCAGGACCCTAGATGATTTACTTACAGGAAGGATGGAAATATGTCATTCACGTTTACCAAACAGAAATATTACGACAACGGTTCGAACGCTCTGAAACTCCGGGCTTATAAACTTCAAAAACAACAAACAAAATGTTATATTTCAACACTTGAGAATAATCAGACGAACAGAACAATTGCAGGTAAGAGCAACGTAGCATAAGAGTATAGTGGCAAAGAGATAAAACTCTGGTGCTTTTTTTGACAACAGGATGAAATCAGTTTTCTTTACATAGAAAAGTTTGAAAAGGGGCTTTGTGCCTTCTCCAAAAGTCTTTGAATCATTTCAAGGATTTAATGAAGTAAATCCTCCACTACATTTCATGTGCAAAGACGTGCTGCATGGTTGTATTTGGTCGATGTTGGCTTTGACTTTAAGTTGTGATCGCATCCAAGGGCTTGCAGCAAAGTGCAGCTTGTGTTTTGGCAGGCTTTGAAAGGTGCGTGCATTTCCCAACTGAGACTGCATTGTGGCATTGTGGGTGACTTTGGGACGCTTTGGAACTTCCTGAACTGCCTCTGCAGCATTGATGTAAAAACCTGTGCAAATAAAAGCACCACAAGGATTGGAGAACATTGTTCCATTGACATTGTTCCAAAGGGGACATAGTTGTTCCAAGGAAACGCATCCACTCGAGTAAACCTTCACTGTACAATGCAATGCGTTATCATGGTCATGGCATAAATAGTTATACCGCAGGTGTAGCCAGAAAAGGTTTGATGATTAAGGAAAAACTTGGGGTGGCTTTTATTGTGAAGCAGTCCTTGGAAACACAGTGTATTTGTCTCTTTTAAATTAGTGCTAGACAAATTAAAGACAAAACAAACAGAGGTACACAACAGAAAAGAAACAAACTGAAGATACACTCTGTGCACTTCGTGTTGTTTTAGCTAAATCAGACATACAAAAGTGGTTGCATGGACCAAAATGAGAAACTCCAGAGAGACTCCAATACAGCAGCAAAAACAAAGGATGGCAATGAACAGGCAGTGGGTAAAGACTTAGCTTAATGGATATAACATCTCTAACCAACAGAACTGAGGCACTTTTCTACAGCAAATTTGACCCTTTGCAGTTTATTGTGTCTGATTCTGTCATAGGCAGAAGTACAGACAGATTTCCACCACTTGGAACCACAACCAAGCAAACATGAAACCGTTCGACAACCGTTCATCTGATCGACTTCACACTTGGAGGCTGTATTGCCGATGACCCAAAGAAGCTTGCTCGTTGAGTGTGAGCTCTTGAAATCTACGGGACATTTTTATTAGTAGTGCGTTAGTGCGCACATTGTGTAGTGCATTGAGCAGGGACCCCTGTTAACTGTTACACCGCCGAACGGAATGCTGGGTACAGCTCGCTCTCTGTCGCTCTCTACAATATTAACCGTTACACTGCCGAGCATCATGCCGGGTAAAGCTCGCTCTCCGTTGCTTGCTACGGTACATTCAAAGAACAGGTAAAAAAAGAGAGATTGGAGAAAGATCTACGTGACATATTTATTAGTCATTTTCTAGACAACAGTTCGACTTCACACTCAGCGGGGTGTATTGCACAGGACCCAATGAAGTGCAGTGTCGAGTGTTAAGTTGTTTGGATGAGCACTTCTTGAAAAAGCTGCAAGCAGCAATACCGGAGGCAAAGCAATCAACCCGTTCCGAACAGGCACGCTTTGAACGGGCACTGCAGTAGTTCGAAGGTAAATTGAAAAAAAAAAATCTAATTACACCAGAAACAAAAGAGTTGACCACTGAGTAACTGCTAAAGTAACCTAACATGTTTTGTGTATAGCCATATGATATAATACGTGATTGTCATTTTCTATGCTTATATGGCGGCTAATCTTTTCTGGCATAATGATAGCCTTGCTGTTGATGGTAGCGAATTAGCAGAACATATGCAGTATGGTTCTTCTAACCAGGGACCTGTAGTTATGATTATTTTGAGAAATTTTATTCATATGCACTGTCTCTGTCAAATAAAGTAATAAACTAAATTAAACTGTATGTGACACAAAACCTTTGCCATTACTCAGCTGTTGTGCATTTAAACAGTATGTACACATTGCTCAGGCATAGTGCTCTACACCAGTGGTTCTCAACCTTTTCCAAAATAATAATGTTTGTGTTCGGTGTAAACTGCTGTTTTTTTACGCGCCTCCTCCTGCTGATTTTGAGTGATTATTGTGAATGTTCTGATAAATAAATGTAGTCCAAATAAATAATGCTTTGTTTTTTGCAATTTTGTGGATTTTTGATGAGCTTGATTACTTTTTCTCTCTCCTGACCCGTTGAAAAATCAAGTCAGGAAATCATGTGCACACACACTTTGACTCTCACAAACACACTCAATAAAATCTATGCCAAATTATATCACAGGCAGATACAGGCGATGTAAAGAAATATTAATGTTATTTTATTTTTAATATGTTATTTTATTTTTTTCTCCACGACCATCTGCCAACCCCCAGAAATGATCTGGGTTGAGAACCACTGCTCTACACAACACTAATGTTAACAGTCAAATATTAGTATGGCATTTTGTTTGGATCTCAAAATACCACTGCCCAGTAAAGGAACAGTTGATAACCTGACAGCAAGTAAAGGAAAATGGCAAATTATACCTAACCAACAGTGGTAAAACAGTTTATAGAAATATATCCAGGTAACATTTAGCATAATATAACATATAACATAATAGTAATATGGTGATGTTAAAATGAGGGTCCCATATTTTGTTTTCATGATCATGGCTCTGCCTAAAAATCTTGTTATTCATTATGTTTTTCAAATAAATGTAGTGTTGTTCAAATTTGAGATCAATTTACCAAACTGATTTCATTCTAAAGAGCTCTGAAATGTTCCACTGGGAAAAAAGTGTGAGGGCTCTACTAATGTTTCAAATTTAATCTGGTTCTCATCTCTCCACTGAACAAGTGCTCCCACTCATACATGTGCACATTTTTCATTTTGACTGTTGGCAATTTGCTGTGGTTGTTGCACTCACACACGCAGACACATACACACACCAATCACTCTGGCATGCAAGGAGCTTTTATTTTCTGCATAATGTCCACAAACACCTTGAGGGTGAATGTGAGCGCTTTTGTGTGTGTGTGTGTGTTTTTCACCTTCTTTTCTTCGAACCATCCATATATCAATCGGCCGCCTCATCTTTCTCCTGTCCTCCACCCCCATCTCTCTCCTTGTCTCCAGAAACAGGCAGGTTATCTTTAACATCTCAACCTATTGGAGCGTAATGGCCATATTAGCCAGTCAGCCCAGGAGGACTTGGGAGAGGGCAGATGTGACATTAACAAAGGCCAGGTCAATCAACGTGTTGTGTGCCTGCCGTGTGTGCGAGTGAGCAAGGGAGAGCGCGTGAGGTCATTGAGCATATATGAGTTAGTCACATTTTTGCATTCATTTATGAATGTTTATTTTTTCTGCCCATGTGTATGTATGTGTGTGTAAATTTGCACAAGTTTTGTGTTTCTAGTTTTGTGTGTATTCATGTTTATGTATGTGTGTGAGCTGAGTATTAAACCTTGGTTATATGTGCAGATAGGATGTATGTGTTTACCTAATTTTTCTGCTTTATTGGAAGTGTGCGTGTGTGTCAATTTGTTTCCATATTTGTGTATGTATGCTTGTATGTTCTATATGTGTGTGGATGGGTGTGTATGCATGTATATATATATGTTTCTCTTTGTGTGTGAGCAAGAAAGAGAGCTAGGGAGAGTCCCCCCAGGTATTCCCTGCAGCCATTATGAGCAACAGAGAGAACAATATATCACAGCGATTGGAAAACGATATGTAGATCTATTTAACCCCACAAAGCAGTGACTCTCATTTTGGGTTTGTGATTTAATCAGGTTTAATGATCATGTCAAAATCTTCAATGTGTCTTTTATATGTTTTCGTCGGCTAACTGACTTGCTTCGGTAAACCAGTGATGATGATTAAGCATGCATTGCCATGAGAGTCTAAAATTAAATGTCTTCACTTCTTAATGCTACAGTGGACACCATATATTCCATATAGACCATATAGAACATCCTAGAAATAATGTTGCTGTACTACCCTGTGAAAACTCTCTGGATATCGGGACCGTTTTCTGGACTTACCTTCAAGAGTCCTGGAGGAAATTTTGGAAATCACTAGAAAGAAGCTAACTTAACTTTGAAACCTGTAAGCTCCTGAAACATTGGTTCCCACAGGTTCCCAAAGATGCCCATGATTAGTAAAGCACAGATTTGGAAGTCCCAAGTCGTGGAAAGGCGAGCAGAGTGGCGCAGCGGAAGCATGCTGGGCCCATAACCCAGAGGTCAATGGATCGAAACTATCCTCTGCTAAGTGTAAATACTTTGGGCCTGCAAGACTCCATGCTGTCTTAATCCTTTCCTTTCATAATCACATTGCCATGTTTTCAATTGGTTCCCAGTGTAAAGTTACACAATGCCACTACATCACTATTTTCACAACACTCACAGCCCAGGCATTGGCGAAAATGTACTAATACCTTCAAATAGTGGCTCTTATTTTCATTGAAACATCTCAACTTATTCTGCATATTTGCCTTCTTCACTTGTTCAACAACTGCTGAAACAATGAAGACACATTTTAAGGTAGTGTGGCCGAGCGGTCTAAGGCACTGGATTAAGGCTCCAGTCTCTCAGGAGGCGTGGGTTCAAATTCCACCACTGCCATTTGATAATGTAAGATATCTGGTAAAGACAGTAAGTT
This sequence comes from Sebastes fasciatus, assembly GCF_043250625.1. Taxonomy (NCBI): domain Eukaryota; kingdom Metazoa; phylum Chordata; class Actinopteri; order Perciformes; family Sebastidae; genus Sebastes; species Sebastes fasciatus. The sequence goes on along the minus strand of NC_133804.1, from coordinate 5,345,139 downwards.
GCATGCACCTCTTGTTAACATAGCTAAGTGTATTAACCTTGGTGAACTTGTGTGAGGTAACCAATATTACCAAAAGGGTCAGTGGCCACTTGGCTTGCTCCATGCTGACTCACATAGCCATGTTTTTCGATGATTAATGTGAAATATGAACCAAGCAGTCTCAATCAAGAATCTCAGTTTGCAAACATTTCGAACCCAAGCAAAGTCAACTGTTAAATATTGCTCTTTTGACTGATTGGTTGAAGGTATTTCCATTGAAGCTCTGGTTGCTGTTGAATGTACAATGAACATTGCCAGTTGACTACTTAAATGGGAACTTGTTTACAACCACTGAGCAGAGTAAGAGCAGAGTTTAAAGATGAGGTAGTGTGGCCGAGTGGTCGAAGGCCCTGGATTTAGGCTCCAGTCGCTATGGAGGCGTGGGTTCAAATCCCACCACTGCCATCCTTTCTGGACTTGCCTTTAAGATTGCTGGAAGAAATGTGTTCACATAGGCAGTTCTCCTTTGGGCAACTCCAGGTAAGTTAGAAGTGTGGGTGCACCCAAAAAAGTGGAACCTTAAGGATTCTTGGAAGGTATTGCGAAAATCACTAGAAAGAAGTGCACGGTCCCCCAAATGCACAAATTTGCACCCTTTAAGCTGCTGAACTTTTGGTTCCCACGGGTTCCCAAAGATTCCCACAATTAGTGAAAGACAGATGTTAAAGACCCAGGACTTGTTGAGCGAGCAGAGTGGCGCAGCGGAAGCGTGCTGGGCCCATAACCCAGAGGTCGATGGATCGAAACCATCCTCTGCTAGTTGTAAAGGCTTTAGATCGGGAGGATGAGTCCATCCTCTTGGACTTACCTTCAAGAGTCCTGGAGGAAATTTTGGAAATCACTAGAAAGAAGCTAACTTAACTTTGAAACCTGTAAGCTACTGAAACATTGGTTCCCACAGGTTCCAAAAGATGCCCATGATTAGTAAAGCACAGATTTGGAAGTCCCAAGTTGTGGAAAGGCGAGCAGAGTGTCGCAGCGGAAGCGTGCTGGGCCCATAACCCAGAGGTCGATGGATCGAAACCATCCTCTGCTAAGTGTAAATACTTTGGACCTGCAAGGCTCCATGCTGTCTTCATCCTTTCCTTTCATAATCACATTGCCATGTTTTCACTTGGTTCCCAGTGTAAAGTTACACAATATCACTATTTTCACAACACTCACAGCCCAGGCATTGGCGAAAATGTACTAATACCTTCAAATAGTGGCTCTTATTTTCATTGAAACATCTCAACTTATTCTGCATATTTGCCTTCTTCACTTGTTCAACAACTGCTGAAACAATGAAGACACATTTTAAGGTAGTGTGGCCGAGCGGTGTAAGGCGCTGGATTAAGGCTCCAGTCTCTCAGGAGGCGTGGGTTCAAATCCCACCACTGCCATTTGATAATGTAAGGTATCTGGTAAAGACAGTAAGTTGCATGCAGCTCTTGTTAACATAGCTAAGTGTATTAACCTTGGTGAACTTGTGTGAGGTAACCAATATTACCAAAAGGGTCAGTGGCCACTTGGCTTGCTCCATGCTGACTCACATAGCCATGTTTTTCGATGATTAATGTGAAATATGAACCAAGCAGTCTCAATCAAGAATCTTAGTTTGCAAACATTTCCAACCCAAGCAAAGTCAACTGTTAAATATTGCTCTTTTGGCTGATTGGTTGAAGGTATTTCCATTGAAGCTCTGGTTGCTGTTGAATGTACAATGAACATTGCCAGTTGACTACTTAAATGGGAACTTGTTTACAACCACTGAGCAGAGTAAGAGCAGAGTTTAAAGATGCGGTAGTGTGGCCGAGTGGTCGAAGACGCTGGATTTAGGCTCCAGTCTCTATGGAGGCGTGGGTTCAAATCCCACCACTGCCATCCTTTCTGGACTTGCCTTTAAGATTGCTGTAAGAAATGTGTTCACATAGGCAGTTCTCCTTTGGGCAACTCCAGGTAAGTTAGAAGTGTGGGTGCCCCCAAAAAAGTGGAACCTTAAGGATTCTTGGAGGGAATTGCGAAAATCACTAGAAAGAAGTGCACGGTCCCCCAAATGCATAAATTTGCACCCTTTAAGCTGCTGAACTTTTGGTTCCCACGGGTTCCCAAAGATTCCCACAATTAGTAAAAGACAGATGTTACAGACCCAGAACTTGTTGAGCGAGCAGAGTGGCGCAGCGGAAACGTGCTGGGCCCATAACCCAGAGGTCGATGGATCGAAACCATCCTCTGCTAGTTGTAAAGGCTTTAGATCGGGAGGACGAGTCCATCCTCTTGGACTTACCTTCAAGAGTCCTGGAGGAAATTTTGGAAATCACTAGAAAGAAGCTAACTTAACTTTGAAACCTGTAAGCTACTGAAACATTGGTTCCCACAGGTTCCCAAAGATGCCCATGATTAGTAAAGCACAGATTTGGAAGTCCCAAGTTGTGGAAAGGCGAGCAGAGTGGCGCAGCGGAAGCGTGCTGGGCCCATAACCCAGAGGTCGATGGATCGAAACCATCCTCTGCTAAGTGTAAATACTTTGGGCCTGCAAGGCTCCATGCTGTCTTCATCCTTTCCTTTCATAATCACATTGCCATGTTTTCACTTGGTTCCCAGTGTAAAGTTACACAATATCACTATTTTCACAACACTCACAGCCCAGGCATTGGCGAAAATGTACTAATACCTTCAAATAGTGGCTCTTATTTTCATTGAAACATCTCAACTTATTCTGCATATTTGCCTTCTTCACTTGTTCAACAACTGCTGAAACAATGAAGACACATTTTAAGGTAGTGTGGCCGAGCGGTCTAAGGCGCTGGATTAAGGCTCCAGTCTCTCAGGAGGCGTGGGTTCAAATCCCACCACTGCCATTTGATAATGTAAGATATCTGGTAAAGACAGTAAGTTGCATGCACCTCTTGTTAACATAGCTAAGTGTATTAAACTTGTGTGAGGTAACCAATATTACCAAAAGGATCAGTGGCCACTTGGCTTGCTCCATGCTGACTCACATAGCCATGTTTTTCGATGATTAATGTGAAATATGAACCAAGCAGTCTCAATCAAGAATCTCAGTTTGCAAACATTTCCAACCCAAGCAAAGTCAACTGTTAAATATTGCTCTTTTGACTGATTGGTTGAAGGTATTTCCATTGAAGCTCTGGTTGCTGTTGAATGTACAATGAACATTGCCAGTTGACTACTTAAATGGGAACTTGTTTACAACCACTGAGCAGAGTAAGAGCAGAGTTTAACGATGAGGTAGTGTGGCCGAGTGGTCGAAGGCGCTGGATTTAGGCTCCAGTCTCTATGGAGGCGTGGGTTCAAATCCCACCACTGCCATCCTTTCTGGACTTGCCTTTAAGATTGCTGGAAGAAATGTGTTCACATAGGCAGTTCTCCTTTGGGCAACTCCAGGTAAGTTAGAAGTGTGGGTGCCCCCAAAAAAGTGGAACCTTAAGGATTCTTGGAGGGAATTGCGAAAATCACTAGAAAGAAGTGCACGGTCCCCCAAATGCATAAATTTGCACCCTTTAAGCTGCTGAACTTTTGGTTCCCACGGGTTCCCAAAGATTCCCACAATTAGTGAAAGACAGATGTTACAGACCCAGGACTTGTTGAGCGAGCAGAGTGGCGCAGCGGAAGCGTGCTGGGCCCATAACCCAGAGGTCGATGGATCGAAACCATCCTCTGCTAGTTGTAAAGGCTTTAGATCGGGAGGTTGAATCCATCCTCTTGGACTTACCTTCAAGAGTCCTGGAGGAAATTTTGGAAATCACTAGAAAGAAGCTAACTTAACTTTGAAACCTGTAAGCTACTGAAACATTGGTTCCCACAGGTTCCCAAAGATGCCCATGATTAGTAAAGCACAGATTTGGAAGTCCCAAGTTGTGGAAAGGCGAGCAGAGTGGCGCAGCGGAAGAGTGCTGGGCCCATAACCCAGAGGTCGATGGATCGAAACCATCCTCTGCTAAGTGTAAATACTTTGGACCTGCAAGGCTCCATCCTGTCTTCATCCTTTCCTTTCATAATCACATTGCCATGTTTTCACTTGGTTCCCAGTGTAAAGTTACACAATGCCACTACATCACTATTTTCACAACACTCACAGCCCAGGCATTGGCGAAAATGTACTAATACCTTCAAATAGTGGCTCTTATTTTCATTGAAACATCTCAACTTATTCTGCATATTTGCCTTCTTCACTTGTTCAACAACTGCTGAAACAATGAAGACACATTTTAAGGTAGTGTGGCCGAGCGGTCTAAGGCGCTGGCTTAAGGCTCCAGTCTCTCAGGAGGCGTGGGTTCAAATCTCACCACTGCCATTTGATAATGTAAGGTATCTGGTAAAGACAGTAAGTTGCATGCAGCTCTTGTTAACATAGTTAAGTGTATTAACCTTGGTGAACTTGTGTGAGGTAACCAATATTACCAAAAGGGTCAGTGGCCACTTGGCTTGCTCCATGCTGACTCACATAGCCATGTTTTTCGATGATTAATGTGAAATATGAACTAAGCAGTCTCAATCAAGAATCTCAGTTTGCAAACATTTCCAACCCAAGCAAAGTCAACTGTTAAATATTGCTCTTTTGGCTGATTGGTTGAAGGTATTTCCATTGAAGCTCTGGTTGCTGTTGAATGTACAATGAACATTGCCAGTTGACTACTTAAATGGGAACTTGTTTACAACCACTGAGCAGAGTAAGAGCAGAGTTTAAAGATGCGGTAGTGTGGCCGAGTGGTCGAAGGCGCTGGATTTAGGCTCCAGTCTCTATGGAGGCGTGGGTTCAAATCCCACCACTGCCATCCTTTCTGGACTTGCCTTTAAGATTGCTGGAAGAAATGTGTTCACATAGGCAGTTCTCCTTTGGGCAACTCCAGGTAAGTTAGAAGTGTGGGTGCCCCCAAAAAAGTGGAACCTTAAGGATTCTTGGAGGGAATTGCGAAAATCACTAGAAAGAAGTGCACGGTCCCCCAAATGCATAAATTTGCACCCTTTAAGCTGCTGAACTTTTGGTTCCCACGGGTTCCCAAAGATTCCCACAATTAGTAAAAGACAGATGTTACAGACCCAGAACTTGTTGAGCGAGCAGAGTGGCGCAGCGGAAACGTGCTGGGCCCATAACCCAGATGTCGATGGATCAAAACCATCCTCTGCTAAGTGTAAATACTTTGGGCCTGCAAGGCTCCATGCTGTCTTCATCCTTTCCTTTCATAATCACATTGCCATGTTTTCACTTGGTTCCCAGTGTAAAGTTACACAATGCCACTACATCACTATTTTCACAACACTCACAGCCCAGGCATTGGCGAAAATGTACTAATACCTTCAAATAGTGGCTCTTATTTTCATTGAAACATCTCAACTTATTCTGCATATTTGCCTTCTTCACTTGTTCAACAACTGCTGAAACAATGAAGACACATTTTAAGGTAGTGTGGCCGAGCGGTCTAAGGCGCTGGATTAAGGCTCCAGTCTCTCAGGAGGCGTGGGTTCAAATCCCACCACTGCCATTTGATAATGTAAGGTATCTGGTAAAGACAGTAAGTTGCATGCAGCTCTTGTTAACATAGTTAAGTGTAGTGAACTTGTGTGAGGTAACCAAAAGTGTCAGTGGCCACTTGGCTTGCTCCATGCTGACTCACATAGCCATGTTTTTCGATGATTAATGTGAAATATGAACCAAGCAGTCTCAATCAAGAATCTCAGTTTGCAAACATTTCCAACCCAAGCAAAGTCAACTGTTAAATATTGCTCTTTTGGCTGATTGGTTGAAGGTATTTCCATTGAAGCTCTGGTTGCTGTTGAATGTACAATGAACATTGCCAGTTGACTACTTAAATGGGAACTTGTTTACAACCACTGAGCAGAGTAAGAGCAGAGTTTAAAGATGCGGTAGTGTGGCCGAGTGGTCGAAGGCGCTGGATTTAGGCTCCAGTCTCTATGGAGGCGTGGGTTCAAATCCCACCACTGCCATCCTTTCTGGACTTGCCTTTAAGATTGCTGGAAGAAATGTGTTCACATAGGCAGTTCTCCTTTGGGCAACTCCAGGTAAGTTAGAAGTGTGGGTGCCCCCAAAAAAGTGGAACCTTAAGGATTCTTGGAGGGAATTGCGAAAATCACTAGAAAGAAGTGCACGGTCCCCCAAATGCATAAATTTGCACCCTTTAAGCTGCTGAACTTTTGGTTCCCACGGGTTCCCAAAGATTCCCACAATTAGTAAAAGACAGATGTTACAGACCCAGAACTTGTTGAGCGAGCAGAGTGGGGCAGCGGAAACGTGCTGGGCCCATAACCCAGAGGTCGATGGATCGAAACCATCCTCTGCTAGTTGTAAAGGCTTTAGATCTGGAGGATGAGTCCATCCTCTTGGACTTACCTTCAAGAGTCCAGGAGGAAATTTTGGAAATCACTAGAAAGAAGCTAACTTAACTTTGAAACCTGTAAGCTACTGAAACATTGGTTCCCACAGGTTCCCAAAGATGCCCATGATTAGTAAAGCACAGATTTGGAAGTCCCAAGTTGTGGAAAGGCGAGCAGAGTGGCGCAGCGGAAGCGTGCTGGGCCCATAACCCAGAGGTCGATGGATCGAAACCATCCTCTGCTAAGTGTAAATACTTTGGGCCTGCAAGGCTCCATGCTGTCTTCATCCTTTCCTTTCATAATCACAATGCCATGTTTTCACTTGGTTCCCAGTGTAAAGTTACACAATATCACTATTTTCACAACACTCACAGCCCAGGCATTGGCGAAAATGTACTAATACCTTCAAATAGTGGCTCTTATTTTCATTGAAACATCTCAACTTATTCTGCATATTTGCCTTCTTCACTTGTTCAACAACTGCTGAAACAATGAAGACACATTTTAAGGTAGTGTGGCCGAGCGGTCTAAGGCGCTGGATTAAGGCTCCAGTCTCTCAGGAGGCGTGGGTTCAAATCCCACCACTGCCATTTGATAATGTAAGGTATCTGGTAAAGACAGTAAGTTGCATGCAGCTCTTGTTAACATAGTTAAGTGTATTAACCTTGGTGAACTTGTGTGAGGTAACCAATATTACCAAAAAGGTCAGTGGCCACTTGGCTTGCTCCATGCTGACTCACATAGCCATGTTTTTCGATGATTAATGTGAAATATGAACCAAGCAGTCTCAATCAAGAATCTCAGTTTGCAAACATTTCCAACCCAAGCAAAGTCAACTGTTAAATATTGCTCTTTTGACTGATTGGTTGAAGGTATTTCCATTGAAGCTCTGGTTGCTGTTGAATGTACAATGAACATTGCCAGTTGACTACTTAAATGGGAACTTGTTTACAACCACTGAGCAAAGTAGGAGCAGAGTTTGAAGATGAGGTAGTGTGGCCGAGTGGTCGAAGGTGCTGGATTTAGGCTTCAGTCTCTATGGAGGTGTGGGTTCAAATCCCACCACTGCCATCCTTTCTGGACTTGCCTTTAAGATTGCTGGAAAAAATGTGTTCACATAGGCAGTTCTCCTTTGGGCAACTCCAGGTAAGTTAGAAGTGTGGGTGCCCCCAAAAAAGTGGAACCTTAAGGATTCTTGGAGGGAATTGCGAAAATCACTAGAAAGAAGTGCACGGTCCCCCAAATGCATAAATTTGCACCCTTTAAGCTGCTGAACTTTTGGTTCCCACGGGTTCCCAAAGATTCCCACAATTAGTGAAAGACAGATGTTAAAGCCCCAGGACTTGTTGAGCGAGCAGAGTGGCGCAGCGGAAGCGTGCTGGGCCCATAACCCAGAGGTCGATGGATAGAAACCATCCTCTGCTAGTTGTAAAGGCTTTAGATCGGGAGGATGAGTCCATCCTCTTGGACTTACCTTCAAGAGTCCAGGAGGAAATTTTGGAAATCACTAGAAAGAAGCTAACTTAACTTTGAAACCTGTAAGCTACTGAAACATTGGTTCCCACAGGTTCCCAAAGATGCCCATAATTAGTAAAGCACAGATTTGGAAGTCCCAAGTTGTGGAAAGGCGAGCAGAGTGGCGCAGCGGAAGCGTGCTGGGCCCATAACCCAGAGGTCGATGGATCGAAACCATCCTCTGCTAAGTGTAAATACTTTGGGCCTGCAAGGCTCCATGCTGTCTTCATCCTTTCCTTTCATAATCACATTGCCATGTTTTCACTTGGTTCCCAGTGTAAAGTTACACAATATCACTATTTTCACAACACTCACAGCCCAGGCATTGGCGAAAATGTACTAATACCTTCAAATAGTGGCTCTTATTTTCATTGAAACATCTCAACTTATTCTGCATATTTGCCTTCTTCACTTGTTCAACAACTGCTGAAACAATGAAGACACATTTTAAGGTAGTGTGGCTGAGCGGTCTAAGGCGCTGGATTAAGGCTCCAGTCTCTCAGGAGGCGTGGGTTCAAATCCCACTAATGCCATTTGATAATGTAAGATATCTGGTAAAGACAGTAAGTTGCATGCACCTCTTGTTAACATAGCTAAGTGTATTAAACTTGTGTGAGGTAACCAATATTACCAAAAGGGTCAGTGGCCACTTGGCTTGCTCCATGCTGACTCACATAGCCATGTTTTTCGATGATTAATGTGAAATATGAACCAAGCAGTCTCAATCAAGAATCTCAGTTTGCAAACATTTGCAAACATTTCCAACCCAAGCAAAGTCAACTGTTAAATATTGCTCTTTTGACTGATTGGTTGAAGGTATTTCCATTGAATCTCTGGTTGCTGTTGAATGTACAATGAACATTGCCAGTTGACTACTTAAATGGGAACTTGTTTACAACCACTGAGCAGAGTAAGAGCAGAGTTTAAAGATGAGGTAGTGTGGCCGAGTGGTCGAAGGCGCTGGATTTAGGCTCCAGTCTCTATGGAGGCGTGGGTTCAAATCCCACCACTGCCATCCTTTCTGGACTTGCCTTTAAGATTGCCGGAAGAAATGTGTTCACATAGGCAGTTCTCCTTTGGGCAACTCCAGGTAAGTTAGAAGTGTGGGTGCCCCCAAAAAAGTGGAACCTTAAGGATTCTTGGAGGGAATTGCGAAAATCACTAGAAAGAAGTGCACGGTCCCCCAAATGCATAAATTTGCACCCTTTAAGCTGCTGAACTTTTGGTTCCCACGGGTTCCCAAAGATTCCCACAATTAGTGAAAGACAGATGTTACAGCCCCAGGACTTGTTGAGCGAGCAGAGTGGCGCAGCGGAAGCGTGCTGGGCCCATAACCCAGAGGTCGATGGATCGAAACCATCCTCTGCTAGTTGTAAAGGCTTTAGATCGGGAGGATGAGTCCATCCTCTTGGACTTACCTTCAAGAGTCCAGGAGGAAATTTTGGAAATCACTAGAAAGAAGCTAACTTAACTTTGAAACCTGTAAGCTACTGAAACATTGGTTCCCACAGGTTCCCAAAGATGCCCATGATTAGTAAAGCACAGATTTGGAAGTCCCAAGTTGTGGAAAGGCGAGCAGAGTGGCGCAGCGGAAGCGTGCTGGGCCCATAACCCAGAGGTCGATGGATCGAAACCATCCTCTGCTAAGTGTAAATACTTTGGGCCTGCACGGCTCCATGCTGTCTTCATCCTTTCCTTTCATAATCACATTGCCATGTTTTCACTTGGTTCCCAGTGTAAAGTTACACAATATCACTATTTTCACAACACTCACAGCCCAGGCATTGGCGAAAATGTACTAATACCTTCAAATAGTGGCTCTTATTTTCATTGAAACATCTCAACTTATTCTGCATATTTGCCTTCTTCACTTGTTCAACAACTGCTGAAACAATGAAGACACATTTTAAGGTAGTGTGGCCGAGCGGTCTAAGGCGCTGGATTAAGGCTCCAGTCTCTCAGGAGGCATGGGTTCAAATCCCACCAATGCCATTTGATAATGTAAGATATCTGGTAAAGACAGTAAGTTGCATGCACCTCTTGTTAACATAGCTAAGTGTATTAAACTTGTGTGAGGTAACCAATATTACCAAAAGGGTCAGTGGCCACTTGGCTTGCTCCATGCTGACTCACATAGCCATGTTTTTCGATGATTAATGTGAAATATGAACCAAGCAGTCTCAATCAAGAATCTCAGTTTGCAAACATTTGCAAACATTTCCAACCCAAGCAAAGTCAACTGTTAAATATTGCTCTTTTGGCTGATTGGTTGAAGGTATTTCCATTGAAGCTCTGGTTGCTGTTGAATGTACAATGAACATTGTCAGTTGACTACTTAAATGGGAACTTGTTTACAACCACTGAGCAGAGTAAGAGCAGAGTTTAAAGATGCGGTAGTGTGGCCGAGTGGTCGAAGGCGCTGGATTTAGGCTCCAGTCTCTATGGAGGCGTGGGTTCAAATCCCACCACTGCCATCCTTTCTGGACTTGCCTTTAAGATTGCTGGAAGAAATGTGTTCACATAGGCAGTTCTCCTTTGGGCAACTCCAGGTAAGTTAGAAGTGTGGGTGCCCCCAAAAAAGTGGAACCTTAAGGATTCTTGGAGGGAATTGCGAAAATCACTAGAAAGAAGTGCACGGTCCCCCAAATGCATAAATTTGCACCCTTTAAGCTGCTGAACTTTTGGTTCCCACGGGTTCCCAAAGATTCCCACAATTAGTAAAAGACAGATGTTACAGACCCAGAACTTGTTGAGCGAGCAGAGTGGCGCAGCGGAAACGTGCTGGGCCCATAACCCAGAGGTCGATGGATCGAAACCATCCTCTGCTAGTTGTAAAGGCTTTAGATCGGGAGGATGAGTCCATCCTCTTGGACTTACCTTCAAGAGTCCAGGAGGAAATTTTGGAAATCACTAGAAAGAAGCTAACTTAACTTTGAAACCTGTAAGCTACTGAAACATTGGTTCCCACAGGTTCCCAAAGATGCCCATAATTAGTAAAGCACAGATTTGGAAGTCCCAAGTTGTGGAAAGGCGAGCAGAGTGGCGCAGCGGAAGCGTGCTGGGCCCATAACCCAGAGGTCGATGGATCGAAACCATCCTCTGCTAAGTGTAAATACTTTGGGCCTGCAAGGCTCCATGCTGTCTTCATCCTTTCCTTTCATAATCACATTGCCATGTTTTCACTTGGTTCCCAGTGTAAAGTTACACAATATCACTATTTTCACAACACTCACAGCCCAGGCATTGGCGAAAATGTACTAATACCTTCAAATAGTGGCTCTTATTTTCATTGAAACATCTCAACTTATTCTGCATATTTGCCTTCTTCACTTGTTCAACAACTGCTGAAACAATGAAGACACATTTTAAGGTAGTGTGGCCGAGCGGTCTAAGGCGCTGGATTAAGGCTCCAGTCTCTCAGGAGGCGTGGGTTCAAATCCCACCACTGCCATTTGATAATGTAAGGTATCTGGTAAAGACAGTAAGTTGCATGCAGCTCTTGTTAACATAGTTAAGTGTAGTGAACTTGTGTGAGGTAACCAATATTACCAAAAGTGTCAGTGGCCACTTGGCTTGCTCCATGCTGACTCACATAGCCATGTTTTTCGATGATTAATGTGAAATATGAACCAAGCAGTCTCAATCAAGAATATCAGTTTGCAAACATTTCCAACCCAAGCAAAGTCAACTGTTAAATATTGCTCTTTTGGCTGATTGGTTGAAGGTATTTCCATTGAAGCTCTGGTTGCTGTTGAATGTACAATGAACATTGCCAGTTGACTACTTAAATGGGAACTTGTTTACAACCACTGAGCAGAGTAAGAGCAGAGTTTAAAGATGCGGTAGTGTGGCCGAGTGGTCGAAGGCGCTGGATTTAGGCTCCAGTCTCTATGGAGGCGTGGGTTCAAATCCCACCACTGCCATCCTTTCTGGACTTGCCTTTAAGATTGCTGGAAGAAATGTGTTCACATAGGCAGTTCTCCTTTGGGCAACTCCAGGTAAGTTAGAAGTGTGGGTGCCCCCAAAAAAGTGGAACCTTAAGGATTCTTGGAGGGAATTGCGAAAATCACTAGAAAGAAGTGCACGGTCCCCCAAATGCATAAATTTGCACCCTTTAAGCTGCTGAACTTTTGGTTCCCACGGGTTCCCAAAGATTCCCACAATTAGTAAAAGACAGTTGTTACAGACCCAGAACTTGTTGAGCGAGCAGAGTGGCGCAGCGGAAACGTGCTGGGCCCATAACCCAGAGGTCGATGGATCGAAACCATCCTCTGCTAGTTGTAAAGGCTTTAGATCTGGAGGATGAGTCCATCCTCTTGGACTTACCTTCAAGAGTCCAGGAGGAAATTTTGGAAATCACTAGAAAGAAGCTAACTTAACTTTGAAACCTGTAAGCTACTGAAACATTGGTTCCCACAGGTTCCCAAAGATGCCCATGATTAGTAAAGCACAGATTTGGAAGTCCCAAGTTGTGGAAAGGCGAGCAGAGTGGCGCAGCGGGAGCGTGCTGGGCCCATAACCCAGAGGTCGATGGATCGAAACCATCCTCTGCTAAGTGTAAATACTTTGGGCCTGCAAGGCTCCATGCTGTCTTCATCCTTTCCTTTCATAATCACAATGCCATGTTTTCACTTGGTTCCCAGTGTAAAGTTACACAATATCACTATTTTCACAACACTCACAGCCCAGGCATTGGCGAAAATGTACTAATACCTTCAAATAGTGGCTCTTATTTTCATTGAAACATCTCAACTTATTCTGCATATTTGCCTTCTTCACTTGTTCAACAACTGCTGAAACAATGAAGAAACATTTTAAGGTAGTGTGGCCGAGCGGTCTAAGGCGCTGGATTAAGGCTCCAGTCTCTCAGGAGGCGTGGGTTCAAATCCCACCACTGCCATTTGATAATGTAAGGTATCTGGTAAAGACAGTAAGTTGCATGCAGCTCTTGTTAACATAGTTAAGTGTATTAACCTTGGTGAACTTGTGTGAGGTAACCAATATTACCAAAAAGGTCAGTGGCCACTTGGCTTGCTCCATGCTGACTCACATAGCCATGTTTTTCGATGATTAATGTGAAATATGAACCAAGCAGTCTCAATCAAGAATCTCAGTTTGCAAACATTTCCAACCCAAGCAAAGTCAACTGTTAAATATTGCTCTTTTGACTGATTGGTTGAAGGTATTTCCATTGAAGCTCTGGTTGCTGTTGAATGTACAATGAACATTGCCAGTTGACTACTTAAATGGGAACTTGTTTACAACCACTGAGCAGAGTAAGAGCAGAGTTTAAAGATGAGGTAGTGTGGCCGAGTGGTCGAAGGTGCTGGATTTAGGCTCCAGTCTCTATGGAGGCGTGGGTTCAAATCCCACCACTGCCATCCTTTCTGGACTTGCCTTTAAGATTGCCGGAAGAAATGTGTTCACATAGGCAGTTCTCCTTTGGGCAACTCCAGGTAAGTTAGAAGTGTGGGTGCCCCCAAAAAAGTGGAACCTTAAGGATTCTTGGAGGGAATTGCGAAAATCACTAGAAAGAAGTGCACGGTCCCCCAAATGCATAAATTTGCACCCTTTAAGCTGCTGAACTTTTGGTTCCCACGGGTTCCCAAAGATTCCCACAATTAGTGAAAGACAGATGTTACAGCCCCAGGACTTGTTGAGCGAGCAGAGTGGCGCAGCGGAAGCGTGCTGGGCCCATAACCCAGAGGTCGATGGATCGAAACCATCCTCTGCTAGTTGTAAAGGCTTTGGATCGGGAGGATGAGTCCATCCTCTTGGACTTACCTTCAAGAGTCCAGGAGGAAATTTTGGAAATCACTAGAAAGAAGCTAACTTAACTTTGAAACCTGTAAGCTACTGAAACATTGGTTCCCACAGGTTCCCAAAGATGCCCATGATTAGTAAAGCACAGATTTGGAAGTCCCAGGTTGTGGAAAGGCGAGCAGAGTGGCGCAGCGGAAGCGTGCTGGGCCCATAACCCAGAGGTCGATGGATCGAAACCATCCTCTGCTAAGTGTAAATACTTTGGGCCTGCAAGGCTCCATGCTGTCTTCATCCTTTCCTTTCATAATCACATTGCCATGTTTTCACTTGGTTCCCAGTGTAAAGTTACACAATATCACTATTTTCACAACACTCACAGCCCAGGCATTGGCGAAAATGTACTAATACCTTCAAATAGTGGCTCTTATTTTCATTGAAACATCTCAACTTATTCTGCATATTTGCCTTCTTCACTTGTTCAACAACTGCTGAAACAATGAAGACACATTTTAAGGTAGTGTGGCCGAGCGGTCTAAGGCGCTGGATTAAGGCTCCAGTCTCTCAGGAGGCGTGGGTTCAAATCCCACCAATGCCATTTGATAATGTAAGATATCTGGTAAAGACAGTAAGTTGCATGCACCTCTTGTTAACATAGCTAAGTGTATTAAACTTGTGTGAGGTAACCAATATTACCAAAAGGGTCAGTGGCCACTTGGCTTGCTCCATGCTGACTCACATAGCCATGTTTTTCGATGATTAATGTGAAATATGAACCAAGCAGTCTCAATCAAGAATCTCAGTTTGCAAACATTTCCAACCCAAGCAAAGTCAACTGTTAAATATTGCTCTTTTGGCTGATTGGTTGAAGGTATTTCCATTGAAGCTCTGGTTGCTGTTGAATGTACAATGAACATTGCCAGTTGACTACTTAAATGGGAACTTGTTTACAACCACTGAGCAGAGTAAGAGCAGAGTTTAAAGATGCGGTACTGTGGCCGAGTGGTCGAAGGCGCTGGATTTAGGCTCCAGTCTCTATGGAGGCGTGGGTTCAAATCCCACCACTGCCATCCTTTCTGGACTTGCCTTTAAGATTGCTGGAAGAAATGTGTTCACATAGGCAGTTCTCCTTTGGGCAACTCCAGGTAAGTTAGAAGTGTGGGTGCCCCCAAAAAAGTGGAACCTTAAGGATTCTTGGAGGGAATTGCGAAAATCACTAGAAAGAAGTGCACGGTCCCCCAAATGCATAAATTTGCACCATTTAAGCTGCTGAACTTTTGGTTCCCACGGTTTCCCAAAGATTCCCACAATTAGTGAAAGACAGATGTTACAGCCCCAGGACTTGTTGAGCGAGCAGAGTGGCGCAGCGGAAGCGTGCTGGGCCCATAACCCAGAAGTCGATGGATCGAAACCATCCTCTGCTAGTTGTAAAGGCTTTAGATCGGGAGGATGAGTCCATCCTCTTGGACTTACCTTCAAGAGTCCTGGAGGAAATTTTGGAAATCACTAGAAAGAAGCTAACTTAACTTTGAAACCTGTAAGCTACTGAAACATTGGTTCCCACAGGTTCCCAAAGATACCCATGATTAGTAAAGCACAGATTTGGAAGTCCCAAGTTGTGGAAAGGCGAGCAGAGTGGCGCAGCGGAAGCGTGCTGGGCCCATAACCCAGAGGTCGATGGATCGAAACCATCCTCTGCTAAGTGTAAATACTTTGGGCCTGCAAGGCTCCATGCTGTCTTCATCCTTTCCTTTCATAATCACATTGCCATGTTTTCACTTGGTTCCCCAGTGTAAAGTTACACAATGCCACTACATCACTATTTTCACAACACTCACAGCCCAGGCATTGGCGAAAATGTACTAATACCTTCAAATAGTGGCTCTTATTTTCATTGAAACATCTCAACTTATTCTGCATATTTGCCTTCTTCACTTGTTCAACAACTGCTGAAACAATGAAGACACATTTTAAGGTAGTGTGGCCGAGCGGTCTAAGGCGCTGGATTAAGGCTCCAGTCTCTCAGGAGGCGTGGGTTCAAATCCCACCACTGCCATCCTTTCTGGACTTGCCTTTAAGATTGCTGGAAGAAATGTGTTCACATAGGCAGTTCTCCTTTGGGCAACTCCAGGTAAGTTAGAAGTGTGGGTGCCCCCAAAAAAGTGGAACCTTAAGGATTCTTGGAGGGAATTGCGAAAATCACTAGAAAGAAGTGCACGGTCCCCCAAATGCATAAATTTGCACCCTCTAAGCTGCTGAACTTTTGGTTCCCACGGGTTCCCAAAGATTCCCACAATTAGTAAAAGACAGATGTTACAGACCCAGGACTTGTTGAGCGAGCAGAGTGGCGCAGCGGAAGCGTGCTGGGCCCATAACCCAGAGGTCGATGGATCGAAACCATCCTCTGCTAGTTGTAAAGGCTTTGGATCGGGAGGATGAGTCCATCCTCTTGGACTTACCTTCAAGAGTCCAGGAGGAAATTTTGGAAATCACTAGAAAGAAGCTAACTTAACTTTGAAACCTGTAAGCTACTGAAACATTGGTTCCCACAGGTTCCCAAAGATGCCCATGACTAGTAAAGCACAGATTTGGAAGTCCCAAGTTGTGGAAAGGCGAGCAGAGTGGCGCAGCGGAAGCGTGCTGGGCCCATAACCCAGAGGTCGATGGATCGAAACCATCCTCTGCTAAGTGTAAATACTTTGGGCCTGCAAGGCTCCATGCTGTCTTCATCCTTTCCTTTCATAATCACATTGCCATGTTTTCACTTGGTTCCCAGTGTAAAGTTACACAATATCACTATTTTCACAACACTCACAGCCCAGGCATTGGCGAAAATGTACTAATACCTTCAAATAGTGGCTCTTATTTTCATTGAAACATCTCAACTTATTCTGCATATTTGCCTTCTTCACTTGTTCAACAACTGCTGAAACAATGAAGACACATTTTAAGGTAGTGTGGCCGAGCGGTCTAAGGCGCTGGATTAAGGCTCCAATCTCTCAGGAGGCGTGGGTTCAAATCCCACCAATGCCATTTGATAATGTAAGATATCTGGTAAAGACAGTAAGTTGCATGCACCTCTTGTTAACATAGCTAAGTGTATTAAACTTGTGTGAGGTAACCAATATTACCAAAAGGGTCAGTGGCCACTTGGCTTGCTCCATGCTGACTCACATAGCCATGTTTTTCGATGATTAATGTGAAATATGAACCAAGCAGTCTCAATCAAGAATCTCAGTTTGCAAACATTTCCAACCCAAGCAAAGTCAACTGTTAAATATTGCTCTTTTGGCTGATTGGTTGAAGGTATTTCCATTGAAGCTCTGGTTGCTGTTGAATGTACAATGAACATTGCCAGTTGACTACTTAAATGGGAACTTGTTTACAACCACTGAGCAGAGTAAGAGCAGAGTTTAAAGATGCGGTAGTGTGGCCGAGTGGTCGAAGGCGCTGGATTTAGGCTCCAGTCTCTATGGAGGCGTGGGTTCAAATCCCACCACTGCCATCCTTTCTGGACTTGCCTTTAAGATTGCTGGAAGAAATGTGTTCACATAGGCAGTTCTCCTTTGGGCAACTCCAGGTAAGTTAGAAGTGTGGGTGCCCCCAAAAAAGTGGAACCTTAAGGATTCTTGGAGGGAATTGCGAAAATCACTAGAAAGAAGTGCACGGTCCCCCAAATGCATAAATTTGCACCCTTTAAGCTGCTGAACTTTTGGTTCCCACGGGTTCCCAAAGATTCCCACAATTAGTAAAAGACAGATGTTACAGACCCAGAACTTGTTGAGCGAGCAGAGTGGCGCAGCGGAAACGTGCTGGGCCCATAACCCAGAGGTCGATGGATTGAAACCATCCTCTGCTAGTTGTAAAGGCTTTAGATCTGGAGGATGAGTCCATCCTCTTGGACTTACCTTCAAGAGTCCAGGAGGAAATTTTGGAAATCACTAGAAAGAAGCTAACTTAACTTTGAAACCTGTAAGCTACTGAAACATTGGTTCCCACAGGTTCCCAAAGATGCCCATGATTAGTAAAGCACAGATTTGGAAGTCCCAAGTTGTGGAAAGGCGAGCAGAGTGGCGCAGCGGAAGCGTGCTGGGCCCATAACCCAGAGGTCGATGGATCGAAACCATCCTCTGCTAAGTGTAAATACTTTGGGCCTGCAAGGCTCCATGCTGTCTTCATCCTTTCCTTTCATAATCACAATGCCATGTTTTCACTTGGTTCCCAGTGTAAAGTTACACAATATCACTATTTTCACAACACTCACAGCCCAGGCATTGGCGAAAATGTACTAATACCTTCAAATAGTGGCTCTTATTTTCATTGAAACATCTCAACTTATTCTGCATATTTGCCTTCTTCACTTGTTCAACAACTGCTGAAACAATGAAGACACATTTTAAGGTAGTGTGGCCGAGCGGTCTAAGGCGCTGGATTAAGGCTCCAGTCTCTCAAGAGGCGTGGGTTCAAATCCCACCACTGCCATTTGATAATGTAAGGTATCTGGTAAAGACAGTAAGTTGCATGCAGCTCTTGTTAACATAGTTAAGTGTATTAACCTTGGTGAACTTGTGTGAGGTAACCAACATTACCAAAAAGGTCAGTGGCCACTTGGCTTGCTCCATGCTGACTCACATAGCCATGTTTTTCGATGATTAATGTGAAATATGAACCAAGCAGTCTCAATCAAGAATCTCAGTTTGCAAACATTTCCAACCCAAGCAAAGTCAACTGTTAAATATTGCTCTTTTGACTGATTGGTTGAAGGTATTTCCATTGAAGCTCTGGTTGCTGTTGAATGTACAATGAACATTGCCAGTTGACTACTTAAATGGGAACTTGTTTACAACCACTGAGCAAAGTAGGAGCAGAGTTTGAAGATGAGGTAGTGTGGCCGAGTGGTCGAAGGCGCTGGATTTAGGCTTCAGTCTCTATGGAGGTGTGGGTTCAAATCCCACCACTGCCATCCTTTCTGGACTTGCCTTTAAGATTGCTGGAAAAAATGTGTTCACATAGGCAGTTCTCCTTTGGGCAACTCCAGGTAAGTTAGAAGTGTGGGTGCCCCCAAAAAAGTGGAACCTTAAGGATTCTTGGAGGGAATTGCGAAAATCACTAGAAAGAAGTGCACGGTCCCCCAAATGCATAAATTTGCACCCTTTAAGCTGCTGAACTTTTGGTTCCCACGGGTTCCCAAAGATTCCCACAATTAGTGAAAGACAGATGTTAAAGCCCCAGGACTTGCTGAGCGAGCAGAGTGGCGCAGCGGAAGCGTGCTGGGCCCATAACCCAGAGGTCGATGGATCGAAACCATCCTCTGCTAAGTGTAAATACTTTGGGCCTGCAAGGCTCCATGCTGTCTTCATCCTTTCCTTTCATAATCACATTGCCATGTTTTCACTTGGTTCCCAGTGTAAAGTTACACAATATCACTATTTTCACAACACTCACAGCCCAGGCATTGGCGAAAATGTACTAAAACCTTCAAATAGTGGCTCTTATTTTCATTGAAACATCTCAACTTATTCTGCATATTTGCCTTCTTCACTTGTTCAACAACTGCTGAAACAATGAAGACACATTTTAAGGTAGTGTGGCCGAGCGGTCTAAGGCGCTGGATTAAGGCTCCAGTCTCTCAGGAGGCGTGGGTTCAAATCCCACTAATGCCATTTGATAATGTAAGATATCTGGTAAAGACAGTAAGTTGCATGCACCTCTTGTTAACATAGCTAAGTGTATTAAACTTGTGTGAGGTAACCAATATTACCAAAAGGGTCAGTGGCCACTTGGCTTGCTCCATGCTGACTCACATAGCCATGTTTTTCGATGATTAATGTGAAATATGAACCAAGCAGTCTCAATCAAGAATCTCAGTTTGCAAACATTTGCAAACATTTCCAACCCAAGCAAAGTCAACTGTTAAATATTGCTCTTTTGACTGATTGGTTGAAGGTATTTCCATTGAAGCTCTGGTTGCTGTTGAATGTACAATGAACATTGCCAGTTGACTACTTAAATGGGAACTTGTTTACAACCACTGAGCAGAGTAAGAGCAGAGTTTAAAGATGAGGTAGTGTGGCCGAGTGGTCGAAGGCGCTGGATTTAGGCTCCAGTCTCTATGGAGGCGTGGGTTCAAATCCCACCACTGCCATCCTTTCTGGACTTGCCTTTAAGATTGCCGGAAGAAATGTGTTCACATAGGCAGTTCTCCTTTGGGCAACTCCAGGTAAGTTAGAAGTGTGGGTGCCCCCAAAAAAGTGGAACCTTAAGGATTCTTGGAGGGAATTGCGAAAATCACTAGAAAGAAGTGCACGGTCCCCCAAATGCATAAATTTGCACCCTTTAAGCTGCTGAACTTTTGGTTCCCACGGGTTCCCAAAGATTCCCACAATTAGTAAAAGACAGATGTTACAGACCCAGGACTTGTTGAGGGAGCAGAGTGGCGCAGCGGAAGCGTGCTGGGCCCATAACCCAGAGGTCGATGGATCGAAACCATCCTCTGCTAGTTGTAAAGGCTTTAGATCGGGAGGATGAGTCCATCCTCTTGGACTTACCTTCAAGAGTCCAGGAGGAAATTTTGGAAATCACTAGAAAGAAGCTAACTTAACTTTGAAACCTGTAAGCTACTGAAACATTGGTTCCCACAGGTTCCCAAAGATGCCCATGATTAGTAAAGCACAGATTTGGAAGTCCCAAGTTGTGGAAAGGCGAGCAGAGTGGCGCAGCGGAAGCGTGCTGGGCCCATAACCCAGAGGTCGATGGATCGAAACCATGCTCTGCTAAGTGTAAATACTTTGGACCTGCAAGGCTCCATGCTGTCTTCATTCTTTCCTTTCATAATCACATTGCCATGTTTTCACTTGGTTCCCAGTGTAAAGTTACACAATGCCACTACATCACTATTTTCACAACACTCACAGCCCAGGCATTGGCGAAAATGTACTAATACCTTCAAATAGTGGCTCTTATTTTCATTGAAACATCTCAACTTATTCTGCATATTTGCCTTCTTCACTTCTTCAACAACTGCTGAAACAATGAAGACACATTTTAAGGTAGTGTGGCCGAGCGGTCTAAGGCGCTGGATTAAGGCTCCAGTCTCTCAGGAGGCGTGGGTTCAAATCCCACCACTGCCATTTGATAATGTAAGGTATCTGGTAAAGACAGTAAGTTGCATGCAGCTCTTGTTAACATAGTTAAGTGTAGTGAACTTGTGTGATGTAACCAATATTACCAAAAGTGTCAGTGGCCACTTGGCTTGCTCCATGCTGACTCACATAGCCATGTTTTTCGATGATTAATGTGAAATATGAACCAAGCAGTCTCAATCAAGAATCTCAGTTTGCAAACATTTCCAACCCAAGCAAAGTCAACTGTTAAATATTGCTCTTTTGGCTGATTGGTTGAAGGTATTTCCATTGAAGCTCTGGTTGCTGTTGAATGTACAATGAACATTGCCAGTTGACTACTTAAATGGGAACTTGTTTACAACCACTGAGCAGAGTAAGAGCAGAGTTTAAAGATGAGGTAGTGTGGCCGAGTGGTCGAAGGCGCTGGATTTAGGCTCCAGTCTCTATGGAGGCGTGGGTTCAAATCCCACCACTGCCATCCTTTCTGGACTTGCCTTTAAGATTGCCGGAAGAAATGTGTTCACATAGGCAGTTCTCCTTTGGGCAACTCCAGGTAAGTTAGAAGTGTGGGTGCCCCCAAAAAAGTGGAACCTTAAGGATTCTTGGAGGGAATTGCGAAAATCACTAGAAAGAAGTGCACGGTCCCCCAAATGCATAAATTTGCACCCTTTAAGCTGCTGAACTTTTGGTTCCCACGGGTTCCCAAAGATTCCCACAATTAGTAAAAGACAGATGTTACAGACCCAGAACTTGTTGAGCGAGCAGAGTGGCGCAGCGGAAACGTGCTGGGCCCATAACCCAGAGGTCGATGGATCGAAACCATCCTCTGCTAGTTGTAAAGGCTTTAGATCTGGAGGATGAGTCCATCCTCTTGGACTTACCTTCAAGAGTCCAGGAGGAAATTTTGGAAATCACTAGAAAGAAGCTAACTTAACTTTGAAACCTGTAAGCTACTGAAACATTGGTTCCCACAGGTTCCCAAAGATGCCCATGATTAGTAAAGCACAGATTTGGAAGTCCCAAGTTGTGGAAAGGCGAGCAGAGTGGCGCAGCGGAAGCGTGCTGGGCCCATAACCCAGAGGTCGATGGATTGAAACCATCCTCTGCTAAGTGTAAATACTTTGGGCCTGCAAGGCTCCATGCTGTCTTCATCCTTTCCTTTCATAATCACAATGCCATGTTTTCACTTGGTTCCCAGTGTAAAGTTACACAATATCACTATTTTCACAACACTCACAGCCCAGGCATTGGCGAAAATGTACTAATACCTTCAAATAGTGGCTCTTATTTTCATTGAAACATCTCAACTTATTCTGCATATTTGCCTTCTTCACTTGTTCAACAACTGCTGAAACAATGAAGACACATTTTAAGGTAGTGTGGCCGAGCGGTCTAAGGCGCTGGATTAAGGCTCCAGTCTCTCAAGAGACATGGGTTCAAATCCCACCACTGCCATTTGATAATGTAAGGTATCTGGTAAAGACAGTAAGTTGCATGCAGCTCTTGTTAACATAGTTAAGTGTATTAACCTTGGTGAACTTGTGTGAGGTAACCAATATTACCAAAAAGGTCAGTGGCCACTTGGCTTGCTCCATGCTGACTCACATAGCCATGTTTTTCGATGATTAATGTGAAATATGAACCAAGCAGTCTCAATCAAGAATCTCAGTTTGCAAACATTTCCAACCCAAGCAAAGTCAACTGTTAAATATTGCTCTTTTGACTGATTGGTTGAAGGTATTTCCATTGAAGCTCTGGTTGCTGTTGAATGTACAATGAACATTGCCAGTTGACTACTTAAATGGGAACTTGTTTACAACCACTGAGCAAAGTAGGAGCAGAGTTTGAAGATGAGGTAGTGTGGCCGAGTGGTCGAAGGCGCTGGATTTAGGCTTCAGTCTCTATGGAGGTGTGGGTTCAAATCCCACCACTGCCATCCTTTCTGGACTTGCCTTTAAGATTGCTGGAAAAAATGTGTTCACATAGGCAGTTCTCCTTTGGGCAACTCCAGGTAAGTTAGAAGTGTGGGTGCCCCCAAAAAAGTGGAACCTTAAGGATTCTTGGAGGGAATTGCGAAAATCACTAGAAAGAAGTGCACGGTCCCCCAAATGCATAAATTTGCACCCTTTAAGCTGCTGAACTTTTGGTTCCCACGGGTTCCCAAAGATTCCCACAATTAGTGAAAGACAGATGTTAAAGCCCCAGGACTTGCTGAGCGAGCAGAGTGGCGCAGCGGAAGCGTGCTGGGCCCATAACCCAGAGGTCGATGGATCGAAACCATCCTCTGCTAAGTGTAAATACTTTGGGCCTGCAAGGCTCCATGCTGTCTTCATCCTTTCCTTTCATAATCACATTGCCATGTTTTCACTTGGTTCCCAGTGTAAAGTTACACAATATCACTATTTTCACAACACTCACAGCCCAGGCATTGGCGAAAATGTACTAAAACCTTCAAATAGTGGCTCTTATTTTCATTGAAACATCTCAACTTATTCTGCATATTTGCCTTCTTCACTTGTTCAACAACTGCTGAAACAATGAAGACACATTTTAAGGTAGTGTGGCCGAGCGGTCTAAGGCGCTGGATTAAGGCTCCAGTCTCTCAGGAGGCGTGGGTTCAAATCCCACTAATGCCATTTGATAATGTAAGATATCTGGTAAAGACAGTAAGTTGCATGCACCTCTTGTTAACATAGCTAAGTGTATTAAACTTGTGTGAGGTAACCAATATTACCAAAAGGGTCAGTGGCCACTTGGCTTGCTCCATGCTGACTCACATAGCCATGTTTTTCGATGATTAATGTGAAATATGAACCAAGCAGTCTCAATCAAGAATCTCAGTTTGCAAACATTTGCAAACATTTCCAACCCAAGCAAAGTCAACTGTTAAATATTGCTCTTTTGACTGATTGGTTGAAGGTATTTCCATTGAAGCTCTGGTTGCTGTTGAATGTACAATGAACATTGCCAGTTGACTACTTAAATGGGAACTTGTTTACAACCACTGAGCAGAGTAAGAGCAGAGTTTAAAGATGAGGTAGTGTGGCCGAGTGGTCGAAGGCGCTGGATTTAGGCTCCAGTCTCTATGGAGGCGTGGGTTCAAATCCCACCACTGCCATCCTTTCTGGACTTGCCTTTAAGATTGCCGGAAGAAATGTGTTCACATAGGCAGTTCTCCTTTGGGCAACTCCAGGTAAGTTAGAAGTGTGGGTGCCCCCAAAAAAGTGGAACCTTAAGGATTCTTGGAGGGAATTGCGAAAATCACTAGAAAGAAGTGCACGGTCCCCCAAATGCATAAATTTGCACCCTTTAAGCTGCTGAACTTTTGGTTCCCACGGGTTCCCAAAGATTCCCACAATTAGTAAAAGACAGATGTTACAGACCCAGGACTTGTTGAGGGAGCAGAGTGGCGCAGCGGAAGCGTGCTGGGCCCATAACCCAGAGGTCGATGGATCGAAACCATCCTCTGCTAGTTGTAAAGGCTTTAGATCGGGAGGATGAGTCCATCCTCTTGGACTTACCTTCAAGAGTCCAGGAGGAAATTTTGGAAATCACTAGAAAGAAGCTAACTTAACTTTGAAACCTGTAAGCTACTGAAACATTGGTTCCCACAGGTTCCCAAAGATGCCCATGATTAGTAAAGCACAGATTTGGAAGTCCCAAGTTGTGGAAAGGCGAGCAGAGTGGCGCAGCGGAAGCGTGCTGGGCCCATAACCCAGAGGTCGATGGATCGAAACCATGCTCTGCTAAGTGTAAATACTTTGGACCTGCAAGGCTCCATGCTGTCTTCATTCTTTCCTTTCATAATCACATTGCCATGTTTTCACTTGGTTCCCAGTGTAAAGTTACACAATGCCACTACATCACTATTTTCACAACACTCACAGCCCAGGCATTGGCGAAAATGTACTAATACCTTCAAATAGTGGCTCTTATTTTCATTGAAACATCTCAACTTATTCTGCATATTTGCCTTCTTCACTTCTTCAACAACTGCTGAAACAATGAAGACACATTTTAAGGTAGTGTGGCCGAGCGGTCTAAGGCGCTGGATTAAGGCTCCAGTCTCTCAGGAGGCGTGGGTTCAAATCCCACCACTGCCATTTGATAATGTAAGGTATCTGGTAAAGACAGTAAGTTGCATGCAGCTCTTGTTAACATAGTTAAGTGTAGTGAACTTGTGTGATGTAACCAATATTACCAAAAGTGTCAGTGGCCACTTGGCTTGCTCCATGCTGACTCACATAGCCATGTTTTTCGATGATTAATGTGAAATATGAACCAAGCAGTCTCAATCAAGAATCTCAGTTTGCAAACATTTCCAACCCAAGCAAAGTCAACTGTTAAATATTGCTCTTTTGGCTGATTGGTTGAAGGTATTTCCATTGAAGCTCTGGTTGCTGTTGAATGTACAATGAACATTGCCAGTTGACTACTTAAATGGGAACTTGTTTACAACCACTGAGCAGAGTAAGAGCAGAGTTTAAAGATGAGGTAGTGTGGCCGAGTGGTCGAAGGCGCTGGATTTAGGCTCCAGTCTCTATGGAGGCGTGGGTTCAAATCCCACCACTGCCATCCTTTCTGGACTTGCCTTTAAGATTGCCGGAAGAAATGTGTTCACATAGGCAGTTCTCCTTTGGGCAACTCCAGGTAAGTTAGAAGTGTGGGTGCCCCCAAAAAAGTGGAACCTTAAGGATTCTTGGAGGGAATTGCGAAAATCACTAGAAAGAAGTGCACGGTCCCCCAAATGCATAAATTTGCACCCTTTAAGCTGCTGAACTTTTGGTTCCCACGGGTTCCCAAAGATTCCCACAATTAGTAAAAGACAGATGTTACAGACCCAGAACTTGTTGAGCGAGCAGAGTGGCGCAGCGGAAACGTGCTGGGCCCATAACCCAGAGGTCGATGGATCGAAACCATCCTCTGCTAGTTGTAAAGGCTTTAGATCTGGAGGATGAGTCCATCCTCTTGGACTTACCTTCAAGAGTCCAGGAGGAAATTTTGGAAATCACTAGAAAGAAGCTAACTTAACTTTGAAACCTGTAAGCTACTGAAACATTGGTTCCCACAGGTTCCCAAAGATGCCCATGATTAGTAAAGCACAGATTTGGAAGTCCCAAGTTGTGGAAAGGCGAGCAGAGTGGCGCAGCGGAAGCGTGCTGGGCCCATAACCCAGAGGTCGATGGATCGAAACCATCCTCTGCTAAGTGTAAATACTTTGGGCCTGCAAGGCTCCATGCTGTCTTCATCCTTTCCTTTCATAATCACAATGCCATGTTTTCACTTGGTTCCCAGTGTAAAGTTACACAATATCACTATTTTCACAACACTCACAGCCCAGGCATTGGCGAAAATGTACTAATACCTTCAAATAGTGGCTCTTATTTTCATTGAAACATCTCAACTTATTCTGCATATTTGCCTTCTTCACTTGTTCAACAACTGCTGAAACAATGAAGACACATTTTAAGGTAGTGTGGCCGAGCGGTCTAAGGCGCTGGATTAAGGCTCCAGTCTCTCAGGAGGCGTGGGTTCAAATCCCACCAATGCCATTTGATAATGTAAGATATCTGGTAAAGACAGTAAGTTGCATGCACCTCTTGTTAACATAGCTAAGTGTATTAAACTTGTGTGAGGTAACCAATATTACCAAAAGGGTCAGTGGCCACTTGGCTTGCTCCATGCTGACTCACATAGCCATGTTTTTCGATGATTAATGTGAAATATGAACCAAGCAGTCTCAATCAAGAATCTCAGTTTGCAAACATTTGCAAACATTTCCAACCCAAGCAAAGTCAACTGTTAAATATTGCTCTTTTGACTGATTGGTTGAAGGTATTTCCATTGAAGCTCTGGTTGCTGTTGAATGTACAATGAACATTGCCAGTTGACTACTTAAATGGGAACTTGTTTACAACCACTGAGCAGAGTAAGAGCAGAGTTTAAAGATGAGGTAGTGTGGCCGAGTGGTCGAAGGCGCTGGATTTAGGCTCCAGTCTCTATGGAGGCGTGGGTTCAAATCCCACCACTGCCATCCTTTCTGGACTTGCCTTTAAGATTGCCGGAAGAAATGTGTTCACATAGGCAGTTCTCCTTTGGGCAACTCCAGGTAAGTTAGAAGTGTGGGTGCCCCCAAAAAAGTGGAACCTTAAGGATTCTTGGAGGGAATTGCGAAAATCACTAGAAAGAAGTGCACGGTCCCCCAAATGCATAAATTTGCACCCTTTAAGCTGCTGAACTTTTGGTTCCCACGGGTTCCCAAAGATTCCCACAATTAGTAAAAGACAGATGTTACAGACCCAGAACTTGTTGAGCGAGCAGAGTGGCGCAGCGGAAACGTGCTGGGCCCATAACCCAGAGGTCGATGGATCAAAACCATCCTCTGTTAGTTGTAAAGGCTTTAGATCTGGAGGATGAGTCCATCCTCTTGGACTTACCTTCAAGAGTCCAGGAGGAAATTTTGGAAATCACTAGAAAGAAGCTAACTTAACTTTGAAACCTGTAAGCTACTGAAACATTGGTTCCCACAGGTTCCCAAAGATGCCCATGATTAGTAAAGCACAGATTTGGAAGTCCCAAGTTGTGGAAAGGCGAGCAGAGTGGCGCAGCGGAAGCGTGCTGGGCCCATAACCCAGAGGTCGATGGATCGAAACCATCCTCTGCTAAGTGTAAATACTTTGGACCTGCAAGGCTCCATGCTGTCTTCATCCTTTCCTTTCATAATCACAATGCCATGTTTTCACTTGGTTCCCAGTGTAAAGTTACACAATATCACTATTTTCACAACACTCACAGCCCAGGCATTGGCGAAAATGTACTAATACCTTCAAATAGTGGCTCTTATTTTCATTGAAACATCTCAACTTATTCTGCATATTTGCCTTCTTCACTTGTTCAACAACTGCTGAAACAATGAAGACACATTTTAAGGTAGTGTGGCCGAGCGGTCTAAGGCGCTGGATTAAGGCTCCAGTCTCTCAAGAGACATGGGTTCAAATCCCACCACTGCCATTTGATAATGTAAGGTATCTGGTAAAGACAGTAAGTTGCATGCAGCTCTTGTTAACATAGTTAAGTGTATTAACCTTGGTGAACTTGTGTGAGATAACCAATATTACCAAAAAGGTCAGTGGCCACTTGGCTTGCTCCATGCTGACTCACATAGCCATGTTTTTCGATGATTAATGTGAAATATGAACCAAGCAGTCTCAATCAAGAATCTCAGTTTGCAAACATTTCCAACCCAAGCAAAGTCAACTGTTAAATATTGCTCTTTTGACTGATTGGTTGAAGGTATTTCCATTGAAGCTCTGGTTGCTGTTGAATGTACAATGAACATTGCCAGTTGACTACTTAAATGGGAACTTGTTTACAACCACTGAGCAAAGTAGGAGCAGAGTTTGAAGATGAGGTAGTGTGGCCGAGTGGTCGAAGGCGCTGGATTTAGGCTTCAGTCTCTATGGAGGTGTGGGTTCAAATCCCACCACTGCCATCCTTTCTGGACTTGCCTTTAAGATTGCTGGAAAAAATGTGTTCACATAGGCAGTTCTCCTTTGGGCAACTCCAGGTAAGTTAGAAGTGTGGGTGCCCCCAAAAAAGTGGAACCTTAAGGATTCTTGGAGGGAATTGCGAAAATCACTAGAAAGAAGTGCACGGTCCCCCAAATGCATAAATTTGCACCCTTTAAGCTGCTGAACTTTTGGTTCCCACGGGTTCCCAAAGATTCCCACAATTAGTGAAAGACAGATGTTAAAGCCCCAGGACTTGCTGAGCGAGCAGAGTGGCGCAGCGGAAGCGTGCTGGGCCCATAACCCAGAGGTCGATGGATCGAAACCATCCTCTGCTAAGTGTAAATACTTTGGGCCTGCAAGGCTCCATGCTGTCTTCATCCTTTCCTTTCATAATCACATTGCCATGTTTTCACTTGGTTCCCAGTGTAAAGTTACACAATATCACTATTTTCACAACACTCACAGCCCAGGCATTGGCGAAAATGTACTAATACCTTCAAATAGTGGCTCTTATTTTCATTGAAACATCTCAACTTATTCTGCATATTTGCCTTCTTCACTTGTTCAACAACTGCTGAAACAATGAAGAGACATTTTAAGGTAGTGTGGCCGAGCGGTCTAAGGAGCTGGATTAAGGCTCCAGTCTCTCAGGAGGCGTGGGTTCAAATCCCACCAATGCCATTTGATAATGTAAGATATCTGGTAAAGACAGTAAGTTGCATGTACCTCTTGTTAACATAGCTAAGTGTATTAAACTTGTGTGAGGTAACCAATATTACCAAAAGGGTCAGTGGCCACTTGGCTTGCTCCATGCTGACTCACATAGCCATGTTTTTCGATGATTAATGTGAAATATGAACCAAGCAGTCTCAATCAAGAATCTCAGTTTGCAAACATTTCCAACCCAAGCAAAGTCAACTGTTAAATATTGCTCTTTTGGCTGATTGGTTGAAGGTATTTCCATTGAAGCTCTGGTTGCTGTTGAATGTACAATGAACATTGCCAGTTGACTACTTAAATGGGAACTTGTTTACAACCACTGAGCAGAGTAAGAGCAGAGTTTAAAGATGCGGTACTGTGGCCGAGTGGTCGAAGGCGCTGGATTTAGGCTCCAGTCTCTATGGAGGCGTGGGTTCAAATCCCACCACTGCCATCCTTTCTGGACTTGCCTTTAAGATTGCTGGAAGAAATGTGTTCACATAGGCAGTTCTCCTTTGGGCAACTCCAGGTAAGTTAGAAGTGTGGGTGCCCCCAAAAAAGTGGAACCTTAAGGATTCTTGGAGGGAATTGCGAAAATCACTAGAAAGAAGTGCACGGTCCCCCAAATGCATAAATTTGCACCCTTTAAGCTGCTGAACTTTTGGTTCCCACGGGTTCCCAAAGATTCCCACAATTAGTGAATGACAGATGTTAAAGCCCCAGGACTTGTTGAGAGAGCAGAGTGGCGCAGCGGAAGCGTGCTGGGCCCATAACCCAGAGGTCGATGGATCGAAACCATCCTCTGCTAATTGTAAAGGCTTTAGATCGGGAGGATGAGTCCATCCTCTTGGACTTACCTTCAAGAGTCCTGGAGGAAATTTTGGAAATCACTAGAAAGAAGCTAACTTAACTTTGAAACCTGTAAGCTACTGAAACATTGGTTCCCACAGGTTCCCAAAGATGCCCATGATTATTAAAGCACAGATTTGGAAATCCCAAGTTGTGGAAAGGCGAGCAGAGTTGCGCAGCGGAAGCGTGCTGGGCCCATAACCCAGAGGTCGATGGATCGAAACCATCGTCTGCTAAGTGTAAATACTTTGGACCTGCAAGGCTCCATGCTGTCTTCATTCTTTCCTTTCATAATCACATTGCCATGTTTTCACTTGGTTCCCAGTGTAAAGTTACACAATGCCACTACATCACTATTTTCACAACACTCACAGCCCAGGCATTGGCGAAAATGTACTAATACCTTCAAATAGTGGCTCTTATTTTCATTGAAACATCTCAACTTATTCTGCATATTTGCCTTCTTCACTTGTTCAACAACTGCTGAAACAATGAAGACACATTTTAAGGTAGTGTGGCCGAGCGGTCTAAGGCGCTGGATTAAGGCTCCAGTCTCTCAGGAGGCGTGGGTTCAAATCCCACCACTGCCATCCTTTCTGGACTTGCCTTTAAGATTGCTGGAAGAAATGTGTTCACATAGGCAGTTCTCCTTTGGGCAACTCCAGGGAAGTTAGAAGTGTGGGTTCCCCCAAAAAAGTGGAACCTTAAGGATTCTTGGAGGGAATTGCGAAAATCACTAGAAAGAAGTGCACGGTCCCCCAAATGCATAAATTTGCACCCTCTAAGCTGCTGAACTTTTGGTTCCCACGGGTTCCCAAAGATTCCCACAATTAGTGAAAGACAGATGTTACAGCCCCAGGACTTCTTGAGCGAGCAGAGTGGCGCAGCGGAAGCGTGCTGGGCCCATAACCCAGAGGTCGATGGATCGAAACCATCCTCTGCTAGTTGTAAAGGCTTTGGATCGGGAGGATGAATCCATCCTCTTGGACTTACCTTCAAGAGTCCAGGAGGAAATTTTGGAAATCACTAGAAAGAAGCTAACTTAACTTTGAAACCTGTAAGCTACTGAAACATTGGTTCCCACAGGTTCCCAAAGATGCCCATGATTAGTAAAGCACAGATTTGGAAGTCCCAAGTTGTGGAAAGGCGAGCAGAGTGGCGCAGCGGAAGCGGGCTGGGCCCATAACCCAGAGGTCGATGGATCGAAACCATCCTCTGCTAAGTGTAAATAATTTGGGCCTGCAAGGCTCCATGCTGTCTTCATCCTTTCCTTTCATAATCACATTGCCATGTTTTCACTTGGTTCCCAGTGTAAAGTTACACAATATCACTATTTTCACAACACTCACAGCCCAGGCATTGGCGAAAATGTACTAATACCTTCAAATAGTGGCTCTTATTTTCATTGAAACATCTCAACTTATTCTGCATATTTGCCTTCTTCACTTGTTCAACAACTGCTGAAACAATGAAGACACATTTTAAGGTAGTGTGGCCGAGCGGTCTAAGGCGCTGGATTAAGGCTCCAGTCTCTCAGGAGGCGTGGGTTCAAATCCCACCAATGCCATTTGATAATGTAAGATATCTGGTAAAGACAGTAAGTTGCATGCACCTCTTGTTAACATAGCTAAGTGTATTAAACTTGTGTGAGGTAACCAATATTACCAAAAGGGTCAGTGGCCACTTGGCTTGCTCCATGCTGACTCACATAGCCATGTTTTTCGATGATTAATGTGAAATATGAACCAAGCAGTCTCAATCAAGAATCTCAGTTTGCAAACATTTCCAACCCAAGCAAAGTCAACTGTTAAATATTGCTCTTTTGGCTGATTGGTTGAAGGTATTTCCATTGAAGCTCTGGTTGCTGTTGAATGTACAATGAACATTGCCAGTTGATTACTTAAATGGGAACTTGTTTACAACCACTGAGCAGAGTAAGAGCAGAGTTTAAAGATGCGGTACTGTGGCCGAGTGGTCGAAGGCGCTGGATTTAGGCTCCAGTCTCTATGGAGGCGTGGGTTCAAATCCCACCACTGCCATCCTTTCTGGACTTGCCTTTAAGATTGTTGGAAGAAATGTGTTCACATAGGCAGTTCTCCTTTGGGCAACTCCAGGTAAGTTAGAAGTGTGGGTGCCCCCAAAAAAGTGGAACCTTAAGGATTCTTGGAGGGAATTGCGAAAATCACTAGAAAGAAGTGCACGGTCCCCCAAATGCATAAATTTGCACCATTTAAGCTGCTGAACTTTTGGTTCCCACGGGTTCCCAAAGATTCCCACAATTAGTGAAAGACAGATGTTACAGCCCCAGGACTTGTTGAGCGAGCAGAGTGGCGCAGCGGAAGCGTGCTGGGCCCATAACCCAGAGGTCGATGGATCGAAACCATCCTCTGCTAGTTGTAAAGGCTTTAGATCGGGAGGATGAGTCCATCCTCTTGGACTTACCTTCAAGAGTCCTGGAGGAAATTTTGGAAATCACTAGAAAGAAGCTAACTTAACTTTGAAACCTGTAAGCTACTGAAACATTGGTTCCCACAGGTTCCCAAAGATACCCATGATTAGTAAAGCACAGATTTGGAAGTCCCAAGTTGTGGAAAGGCGAGCAGAGTGGCGCAGCGGAAGCGTGCTGGGCCCATAACCCAGAGGTCAATGGATCGAAACCATCCTCTGCTAAGTGTAAATACTTTGGGCCTGCAAGGCTCCATGCTGTCTTCATCCTTTCCTTTCATAATCACATTGCCATGCTTTCACTTGGTTCCCCAGTGTAAAGTTACACAATGCCACTACATCACTATTTTCACAACACTCACAGCCCAGGCATTGGCGAAAATGTACTAATACCTTCAAATAGTGGCTCTTATTTTCATTGAAACATCTCAACTTATTCTGCATATTTGCCTTCTTCACTTGTTCAACAACTGCTGAAACAATGAAGACACATTTTAAGGTAGTGTGGCCGAGCGGTCTAAGGCGCTGGATTAAGGCTCCAGTCTCTCAGGAGGCGTGGGTTCAAATCCCACCACTGCCATCCTTTCTGGACTTGCCTTTAAGATTGCTGGAAGAAATGTGTTCACATAGGCAGTTCTCCTTTGGGCAACTCCAGGGAAGTTAGAAGTGTGGGTTCCCCCAAAAAAGTGGAACCTTAAGGATTCTTGGAGGGAATTGCGAAAATCACTAGAAAGAAGTGCACGGTCCCCCAAATGCATAAATTTGCACCCTCTAAGCTGCTGAACTTTTGGTTCCCACGGGTTCCCAAAGATTCCCACAATTAGTGAAAGACAGATGTTACAGCCCCAGGACTTCTTGAGCGAGCAGAGTGGCGCAGCGGAAGCGTGCTGGGCCCATAACCCAGAGGTCGATGGATCGAAACCATCCTCTGCTAGTTGTAAAGGCTTTGGATCGGGAGGATGAATCCATCCTCTTGGACTTACCTTCAAGAGTCCAGGAGGAAATTTTGGAAATCACTAGAAAGAAGCTAACTTAACTTTGAAACCTGTAAGCTACTGAAACATTGGTTCCCACAGGTTCCCAAAGATGCCCATGATTAGTAAAGCACAGATTTGGAAGTCCCAAGTTGTGGAAAGGCGAGCAGAGTGGCGCAGCGGAAGCGGGCTGGGCCCATAACCCAGAGGTCGATGGATCGAAACCATCCTCTGCTAAGTGTAAATAATTTGGGCCTGCAAGGCTCCATGCTGTCTTCATCCTTTCCTTTCATAATCACATTGCCATGTTTTCACTTGGTTCCCAGTGTAAAGTTACACAATATCACTATTTTCACAACACTCACAGCCCAGGCATTGGCGAAAATGTACTAATACCTTCAAATAGTGGCTCTTATTTTCATTGAAACATCTCAACTTATTCTGCATATTTGCCTTCTTCACTTGTTCAACAACTGCTGAAACAATGAAGACACATTTTAAGGTAGTGTGGCCGAGCGGTCTAAGGCGCTGGATTAAGGCTCCAGTCTCTCAGGAGGCGTGGGTTCAAATCCCACCAATGCCATTTGATAATGTAAGATATCTGGTAAAGACAGTAAGTTGCATGCACCTCTTGTTAACATAGCTAAGTGTATTAAACTTGTGTGAGGTAACCAATATTACCAAAAGGGTCAGTGGCCACTTGGCTTGCTCCATGCTGACTCACATAGCCATGTTTTTCGATGATTAATGTGAAATATGAACCAAGCAGTCTCAATCAAGAATCTCAGTTTGCAAACATTTCCAACCCAAGCAAAGTCAACTGTTAAATATTGCTCTTTTGGCTGATTGGTTGAAGGTATTTCCATTGAAGCTCTGGTTGCTGTTGAATGTACAATGAACATTGCCAGTTGATTACTTAAATGGGAACTTGTTTACAACCACTGAGCAGAGTAAGAGCAGAGTTTAAAGATGCGGTACTGTGGCCGAGTGGTCGAAGGCGCTGGATTTAGGCTCCAGTCTCTATGGAGGCGTGGGTTCAAATCCCACCACTGCCATCCTTTCTGGACTTGCCTTTAAGATTGTTGGAAGAAATGTGTTCACATAGGCAGTTCTCCTTTGGGCAACTCCAGGTAAGTTAGAAGTGTGGGTGCCCCCAAAAAAGTGGAACCTTAAGGATTCTTGGAGGGAATTGCGAAAATCACTAGAAAGAAGTGCACGGTCCCCCAAATGCATAAATTTGCACCATTTAAGCTGCTGAACTTTTGGTTCCCACGGGTTCCCAAAGATTCCCACAATTAGTGAAAGACAGATGTTACAGCCCCAGGACTTGTTGAGCGAGCAGAGTGGCGCAGCGGAAGCGTGCTGGGCCCATAACCCAGAGGTCGATGGATCGAAACCATCCTCTGCTAGTTGTAAAGGCTTTAGATCGGGAGGATGAGTCCATCCTCTTGGACTTACCTTCAAGAGTCCTGGAGGAAATTTTGGAAATCACTAGAAAGAAGCTAACTTAACTTTGAAACCTGTAAGCTACTGAAACATTGGTTCCCACAGGTTCCCAAAGATACCCATGATTAGTAAAGCACAGATTTGGAAGTCCCAAGTTGTGGAAAGGCGAGCAGAGTGGCGCAGCGGAAGCGTGCTGGGCCCATAACCCAGAGGTCAATGGATCGAAACCATCCTCTGCTAAGTGTAAATACTTTGGGCCTGCAAGGCTCCATGCTGTCTTCATCCTTTCCTTTCATAATCACATTGCCATGCTTTCACTTGGTTCCCCAGTGTAAAGTTACACAATGCCACTACATCACTATTTTCACAACACTCACAGCCCAGGCATTGGCGAAAATGTACTAATACCTTCAAATAGTGGCTCTTATTTTCATTGAAACATCTCAACTTATTCTGCATATTTGCCTTCTTCACTTGTTCAACAACTGCTGAAACAATGAAGACACATTTTAAGGTAGTGTGGCCGAGCGGTCTAAGGCGCTGGATTAAGGCTCCAGTCTCTCAGGAGGCGTGGGTTCAAATCCCACCACTGCCATCCTTTCTGGACTTGCCTTTAAGATTGCTGGAAGAAATGTGTTCACATAGGCAGTTCTCCTTTGGGCAACTCCAGGGAAGTTAGAAGTGTGGGTTCCCCCAAAAAAGTGGAACCTTAAGGATTCTTGGAGGGAATTGCGAAAATCACTAGAAAGAAGTGCACGGTCCCCCAAATGCATAAATTTGCACCCTCTAAGCTGCTGAACTTTTGGTTCCCACGGGTTCCCAAAGATTCCCACAATTAGTGAAAGACAGATGTTACAGCCCCAGGACTTGTTGAGCGAGCAGAGTGGCGCAGCGGAAGCGTGCTGGGCCCATAACCCAGAGATCGATGGATCGAAACCATCCTCTGCTAGTTGTAAAGGCTTTGGATCGGGAGGATGAGTCCATCCTCTTGGACTTACATTCAAGAGTCCAGGAGGAAATTTTGGAAATCACTAGAAAGAAGCTAACTTAACTTTGAAACCTGTAAGCTACTGAAACATTGGTTCCCACAGGTTCCCAAAGATGCCCATGATTAGTAAAGTACAGATTTGGAAGTCCCAAGTTGTGGAAAGGCGAGCAGAGTGGCGCAGCGGAAGCGTGCTGGGCCCATAACCCAGAGGTCGATGGATCGAAACCATCCTCTGCTAAGTGTAAATACTTTGGGCCTGCAAGGCTCCATGCTGTCTTCATCCTTTCCTTTCATAATCACATTGGCATGTTTTCACTTGGTTCCCAGTGTAAAGTTACACAATATCACTATTTTCACAACACTCACAGCCCAGGCATTGGCGAAAATGTACTAATACCTTCAAATAGTGGCTCTTATTTTCATTGTAACATCTCAACTTATTCTGCATATTTGCCTTCTTCACTTGTTCAACAACTGCTGAAACAATGAAGAGACATTTTAAGGTAGTGTGGCCGAGCGGTCTAAGGCGCTGGATTAAGGCTCCAGTCTCTCAGGAGGCGTGGGTTCAAATCCCACCAATGCCATTTGATAATGTAAGATATCTGGTAAAGACAGTAAGTTGCATGCACCTCTTGTTAACATAGCTAAGTGTATTAAACTTGTGTGAGGTAACCAATATTACCAAAAGGGTCAGTGGCCACTTGGCTTGCTCCATGCTGACTCACATAGCCATGTTTTTCGATGATTAATGTGAAATATGAACCAAGCAGTCTCAATCAAGAATCTCAGTTTGCAAACATTTCCAACCCAAGCAAAGTCAACTGTTAAATATTGCTCTTTTGGCTGATTGGTTGAAGGTATTTCCATTGAAGCTCTGGTTGCTGTTGAATGTACAATGAACATTGCCAGTTGACTACTTAAATGGGAACTTGTTTACAACCACTGAGCAGAGTAAGAGCAGAGTTTAAAGATGCGGTACTGTGGCCGAGTGGTCGAAGGTGCTGGATTTAGGCTCCAGTCTCTATGGAGGCGTGGGTTCAAATCCCACCACTGCCATCCTTTCTGGACTTGCCTTTAAGATTGCTGGAAGAAATGTGTTCACATAGGCAGTTCTCCTTTGGGCAACTCCAGGTAAGTTAGAAGTGTGGGTGCCCCCAAAAAAGTGGAACCTTAAGGATTCTTGGAGGGAATTGCGAAAATCACTAGAAAGAAGTGCACGGTCCCCCAAATGCATAAATTTGCACCATTTAAGCTGCTGAACTTTTGGTTCCCACGGGTTCCCAAAGATTCCCACAATTAGTGAAAGACAGATGTTACAGCCGCAGGACTTGTTGAGCGAGCAGAGTGGCGCAGCGGAAGCGTGCTGGGCCCATAACCCAGAGGTCGATGGCTCGAAACCATCCTCTGCTAGTTGTAAAGGCTTTGGATCGGGAGGATGAGTCCATCCTCTTGGACTTACCTTCAAGAGTCCAGGAGGAAATTTTGGAAATCACTAGAAAGAAGCTAACTTAATTTTGAAACGTGTAAGCTACTGAAACATTGGTTCCCACAGGTTCCCAAAGATGCCCATGATTAGTAAAGCACAGATTTGGAAGTCCCAAGTTGTGGAAAGGCGAGCAGAGTGGCGCAGCGGAAGCGTGCTGGGCCCATAACCCAGAGGTCGATGGATCGAAACCATCCTCTGCTAAGTGTAAATAATTTGGGCCTGCAAGGCTCCATGCTGTCTTCATCCTTTCCTTTCATAATCACATTGCCATGCTTTCACTTGGTTCCCCAGTGTAAAGTTACACAATGCCACTACATCACTATTTTCACAACACTCACAGCCCAGGCATTGGAG
Source organism: Sebastes fasciatus (assembly GCF_043250625.1). Lineage (NCBI taxonomy): Eukaryota > Metazoa > Chordata > Actinopteri > Perciformes > Sebastidae > Sebastes > Sebastes fasciatus. Next base: position 5,307,613 of record NC_133804.1, on the reverse strand, counting down.
AAAATGTACTAATACCTTCAAATAGTGGCTCTTATTTTCATTGAAACATCTCAACTTATTCTGCATATTTGCCTTCTTCACTTGTTCAACAACTGCTGAAACAATGAAGACACATTTTAAGGTAGTGTGGCCGAGCGGTCTAAGGCGCTGGATTAAGGCTCCAGTCTCTCAGGAGGCGTGGGTTCAAATCCCACCACTGCCATCCTTTCTGGACTTGCCTTTAAGATTGCTGGAAGAAATGTGTTCACATAGGCAGTTCTCCTTTGGGCAACTCCAGGTAAGTTAGAAGTGTGGGTGCCCCCAAAAAAGTGGAACCTTAAGGATTCTTGGAGGGAATTGCGAAAATCACTAGAAAGAAGTGCACGGTCCCCCAAATGCATAAATTTGCACCCTCTAAGCTGCTGAACTTTTGGTTCCCACGGGTTCCCAAAGATTCCCACAATTAGTAAAAGACAGATGTTACAGACCCAGGACTTGTTGAGCGAGCAGAGTGGCGCAGCGGAAGCGTGCTGGGCCCATAACCCAGAGGTCGATGGATCGAAACCATCCTCTGCTAGTTGTAAAGGCTTTGGATCGGGAGGATGAGTCCATCCTCTTGGACTTACCTTCAAGAGTCCAGGAGGAAATTTTGGAAATCACTAGAAAGAAGCTAACTTAACTTTGAAACCTGTAAGCTACTGAAACATTGGTTCCCACAGGTTCCCAAAGATGCCCATGATTAGTAAAGCACAGATTTGGAAGTCCCAAGTTGTGGAAAGGCGAGCAGAGTGGCGCAGCGGAAGCGTGCTGGGCCCATAACCCAGAGGTCGATGGATTGAAACCATCCTCTGCTAAGTGTAAATACTTTGGGCCTGCAAGGCTCCATGCTGTCTTCATCCTTTCCTTTCATAATCACATTGCCATGTTTTCACTTGGTTCCCAGTGTAAAATTACACAATATCACTATTTTCACAACACTCACAGCCCAGGCATTGGCGAAAATGTACTAATACCTTCAAATAGTGGCTCTTATTTTCATTGAAACATCTCAACTTATTCTGCATATTTGCCTTCTTCACTTGTTCAACAACTGCTGAAACAATGAAGACACATTTTAAGGTAGTGTGGCCGAGCGGTCTAAGGCGCTGGCTTAAGGCTCCAGTCTCTCAGGAGGCGTGGGTTCAAATCCCACCAATGCCATTTGATAATGTAAGATATCTGGTAAAGACAGTAAGTTGCATGCACCTCTTGTTAACATAGCTAAGTGTATTAAACTTGTGTGAGGTAACCAATATTACCAAAAGGGTCAGTGGCCACTTGGCTTGCTCCATGCTGACTCACATAGCCATGTTTTTCGATGATTAATGTGAAATATGAACCAAGCAGTCTCAATCAAGAATCTCAGTTTGCAAACATTTCCAACCCAAGCAAAGTCAACTGTTAAATATTGCTCTTTTGGCTGATTGGTTGAAGGTATTTCCATTGAAGCTCTGGTTGCTGTTGAATGTACAATGAACATTGCCAGTTGACTACTTAAATGGGAACTTGTTTACAACCACTGAGCAGAGTAAGAGCAGAGTTTAAAGATGCGGTACTGTGGCCGAGTGGTCGAAGGCGCTGGATTTAGGCTCCAGTCTCTATGGAGGCGTGGGTTCAAATCCCACCACTGCCATCCTTTCTGGACTTGCCTTTAAGATTGCTGGAAGAAATGTGTTCACATAGGCAGTTCTCCTTTGGGCAACTCCAGGTAAGTTAGAAGTGTGGGTGCCCCCAAAAAAGTGGAACCTTAAGGATTCTTGGAGGGAATTGCGAAAATCACTAGAAAGAAGTGCACGGTCCCCCAAATGCATAAATTTGCACCATTTAAGCTGCTGAACTTTTGGTTCCCACGGGTTCCCAAAGATTCCCACAATTAGTGAAAGACAGATGTTTCAGCCCCAGGACTTGTTGAGCGAGCAGAGTGGCGCAGCGGAAGCGTGCTGGGCCCATAACCCAGAGATCGATGGATCGAAACCATCCTCTGCTAGTTGTAAAGGCTTTAGATCGGGAGGATGAGTCCATCCTCTTGGACTTACCTTCAAGAGTCCAGGAGGAAATTTTGGAAATCACTAGAAAGAAGCTAACTTAACTTTGAAACCTGTAAGCTACTGAAACATTGGTTCCCACAGGTTCCCAAAGATACCCATGATTAGTAAAGCACAGATTTGGAAGTCCCAAGTTGTGGAAAGGCGAGCAGAGTGGCGCAGCGGAAGCGTGCTGGGCCCATAACCCAGAGGTCGATGGATCGAAACCATGCTCTGCTAAGTGTAAATACTTTGGGCCTGCAAGGCTCCATGCTGTCTTCATCCTTTCCTTTCATAATCACATTGCCATGTTTTCACTTGGTTCCCCAGTGTAAAGTTAAACAATGCCACTACATCACTATTTTCACAACACTCACAGCCCAGGCATTGGCGAAAATGTACTAATACCTTCAAATAGTGGCTCTTATTTTCATTGAAACATCTCAACTTATTCTGCATATTTGCCTTCTTCACTTGTTCAACAACTGCTGAAACAATGAAGACACATTTTAAGGTAGTGTGGCCGAGCGGTCTAAGGCGCTGGATTAAGGCTCCAGTCTCTCAGGAGGCGTGGGTTCAAATCCCACCACTGCCATTTGATAATGTAAGGTATCTGGTAAAGACAGTAAGTTGCATGCAGCTCTTGTTAACATAGTTAAGTGTATTAACCTTGGTGAACTTGTGTGAGGTAACCAATATTACCAAAAGGGTCAGTGGCCACTTGGCTTCCTCCATGCTGACTCACATAGCCATGTTTTTCGATGATTAATGTGAAATCTGAACCAAGCAGTCTCAATCAAGAATCTCAGTTTGCAAACATTTCCAACCCAAGCAAAGTCAACTGTTAAATATTGCTCTTTTGACTGATTGGTTGAAGGTATTTCCATTGAAGCTCTGGTTGCTGTTGAATGTACAATGAACATTGCCAGTTGACTACTTAAATGGGAACTTGTTTACAACCACTGAGCAGAGTAAGAGCAGAGTTTAACGATGAGGTAGTGTGGCGGAGTGGTCGAAGGCGCTGGATTTAGGCTCCAGTCTCTATGGAGGCGTGGGTTCAAATCCCACCACTGCCATCCTTTCTGGACTTGCCTTTAAGATTGCTGGAAGAAATGTGTTCACATAGGCAGTTCTCCTTTGGGCAACTCCAGGTAAGTTAGAAGTGTGGGTGCCCCCAAAAAAGTGGAACCTTAAGGATTCTTGGAGGGAATTGCGAAAATCACTAGAAAGAAGTGCACGGTCCCCCAAATGCATAAATTTGCACCCTTTAAGCTGCTGAACTTTTGGTTCCCACGGGTTCCCAAAGATTCCCACAATTAGTGAAAGACAGATGTTAAAGCCCCAGGACTTGTTGAGCGAGCAGAGTGGCGCAGCGGAAGCGTGCTGGGCCCATAACCCAGAGGTCGATGGATCGAAACCATCCTCTGCTAGTTGTAAAGGCTTTAGATCGGGAGGATGAGTCCATCCTCTTGGACTTACCTTCAAGAGTCCTGGAGGAAATTTTGGAAATCACTAGAAAGAAGCTAACTTAACTTTGAAACCTGTAAGCTACTGAAACATTGGTTCCCACAGGTTCCCAAAGATGCCCATGATTAGTAAAGCACAGATTTGGAAGTCCCAAGTTGTGGAAAGGCGAGCAGAGTGGCGCAGCGGAAGCGTGCTGGGCCCATAACCCAGAGGTCGATGGATCGAAACCATCCTCTGCTAAGTGTAAATGCTTTGGGCCTGCAAGGCTCCATGCTGTCTTCATCCTTTCCTTTCATAATCACATTGCCATGTTTTCACTTGGTTCCCAGTGTAAAGTTACACAATGCCACTACATCACTATTTTCACAACACTCACAGCCCAGGCATTGGCGAAAATGTACTAATACCTTCAAATAGTGGCTCTTATTTTCATTGAAACATCTCAACTTATTCTGCATATTTGCCTTCTTCACTTGTTCAACAACTGCTGAAACAATGAAGACACATTTTAAGGTAGTGTGGCCGAGCGGTCTAAGGCGCTGGATTAAGGCTCCAGTCTCTCAGGAGGCGTGGGTTCAAATCCCACCACTGCCATTTGATAATGTAAGGTATCTGGTAAAGACAGTAAGTTGCATGCAGCTCTTGTTAACATAGTTAAGTGTATTAACCTTGGTGAACTTGTGTGAGGTAACCAATATTACCAAAAGGGTCAGTGGCCACTTGGCTTCCTCCATGCTGACTCACATAGCCATGTTTTTCGATGATTAATGTGAAATCTGAACCAAGCAGTCTCAATCAAGAATCTCAGTTTGCAAACATTTCCAACCCAAGCAAAGTCAACTGTTAAATATTGCTCTTTTGACTGATTGGTTGAAGGTATTTCCATTGAAGCTCTGGTTGCTGTTGAATGTACAATGAACATTGCCAGTTGACTACTTAAATGGGAACTTGTTTACAACCACTGAGCAGAGTAA